>NC_089976.1:300000-600000 GCF_963989305.1 Lodderomyces beijingensis | reverse complement strand
CGTGGCGGACGACGGTTTGAAATCATCTCGGGTGGGTGGTACACTTCGGAAGTACCGGAAGAGATCGACTTTGATGACAGCGTACGTGGCGGTGTTGGAACTTTGCTGCTGCTGTTGCTGTTGCTATTGATGTTCTCGCTGGTAGTGGTGGTGTTGCTGTTATTATTGTTAATGTTGATCATCGAGGCTAGATGAGCGCTGGCGATGTTCTCCGTTTTCATGTCACTAGGAGTGTTGCCGATGGTGCCGTCGCTGTCCGTGGTAATCATCGTCGCATTGACACCACTACCGCTGTTGATTGTGCTTGCACTGAAGTTGCTGACACTGCTGTGCCCACTACCAGGTCGACGATTCTCCACTTTGGAGGGGGTGGTGGTGGAGGCAACTTGTTGACTTCCATCCCGTTTGGGCTTTTGCAGTTTATCATCGTCTTTGAAATACCACTTGCCAATCCGCTTAAATGTGTTTGACATGAGTGATGATGCGGCGCTATTGGAAGAAGAAGAAGAAGAAGTTTCAGGAGCCGCACTAACCGTGGTGGTTGTAGTTTGCGGGAATTCATCCATGGATAAATTTGTGGTGGTGGTTTTCTTTTTCATTTTCAAAGTGAGATCGGAAAGGGCAGTTCCAAATTTTGTATTTTTCAATGGCCGGCCACGAGTTCTGCCCAAAGTTTCATCGTCGCCAGTGGTAAAGTTTAAGGACTCGGCGTCTTCGCTACTGCTATGGCCCACAGTGTCAGCATCATTCGAATCAGCACCACTGTTGCCCGAGTTTTTCCAAATTCCTCCCCGGTATAGTTCATTCATGGTGTCCAAAAACACAATGTCATCCCAGTGCGGCAATACCAAGCTCTCCTTGATGCCTTCTGTGAATTTTTTCTCGATGGAACTAGTGATAAAGGGGTAGTTCAACGACTTGTTGCTCAAAATAGGCTCAATTTTAAAATGCATCAATGGTTCAATTTCATAGCAGTACCAGAAACGATTGCTTGGAGGTGGTTTCATCTTGATTAAAATGGGTCCTTCAAGGGTCATCAATGAGATTTTGAGGGACAAGTCAACTTCCTTGGAGGCAAACTTTGCCCCAAACGCGAGATCCAACTTGGTTTTGATTGTTGCTGAGATTCCACCACTATAGGAGATATTAGCAGACACAACAACAGTGCCATCGGGGTTAATCTCTTTTAAGCTGGGATAAGTGAAGAATGGAGCCGAGCTGCCGGGGTAGATATCAGTGATTTGAAAAGTGTCGAAAAAACCCGGTTTCTTCATCTTGTCCAATTTCTTGCTCAATCTGGTGTATATGTAGTTTTCAAACCACTCGGTGTCCTTGATGGCCAAGAACCAGCGTCCAATCAACGCATTCATCCATTTGGTTTGCAAATGCCCCTCGGAACTGTACAATGCTTGTATCAATTTGATCATTTCTTTGGTAGAAAAGTGTAAAGTTTGTGCATATTTGAAAGCACTGAGATTAGCAGGTATGCTTGAGTTGTTGTTACCTCCGCTACTGCTAATTGATAAGTTACCATTGCCATTGCCATTGCCATTGCCATTGCTGTTGTTGGTGTTGTTGTTGACATTCGCAGTTTCAAGTTTTGTCCCTCGAATCAAGGCAAAATACCAATCTTCTTTATCGGAATTAGTATCGCAGTAAATGAAAAAACTGCCCGGGGGCAGTCCATTGCGATTGCTCAACTTGTCAAGATTCCTTAGTTTATTAGGATTGATCAAGGCAATAGCCGTGTACTTGGTGAACAACAGAGCATCTTTCAAGTCGCGCGGCCATAACGTGACGAAATAGTTGCTCAACACGACAACATTCTTGACATCCTTGAGCAGTTGATCCTTGTATAAAAACAAGTTTCCGTGCTTGAGAACCGCGAAAAAGCGATGCTTCTTGAGCGACTGACGCATCAGTTGAGTTGAGCCTTGGTTTCCGGCATGTTGCTGCTGTGACTTTAGCGGTGGCGACTGTGTTAGATGGCTCGGCAGCAGTAGTTGCATTGATGCAATAGAGACCGAGTCGGAGACATCGTCTTCCAAGGGACCGCCCTCACTTGAAGTTTGTCGTTCTTGAAACGATTGCAGCAGCAGTTGTTGTTGCTGTTGCTGTTGTTGTGGTGGGATTTGCTCCGGTTGTTGTTGCTGTTGTAGCTGCTGCTGTTGTTGTTGCTGCCTATTCACCAATTTATAAAGTGACGCATATGCTGATTTATTCTCGGCCGACTCGGTGATTGATGCAGTTTTACTATTGATTTCATCTGTGCTTTCAATATACTCGTTGGTGACGATTATCCATCCATTTTTGAAGCTCTCCAACCCCGACTGGTGTTTTTCTTCAATTTCGCCCGCCTTGAGGTTGGATTGTCTTTCATCGTCATAATCCTCGTCAAAGTCTTTTGCGTCGTCGCCTCCCAGAGCACCTTCTCCTCCACGCTTACTTTTTTTGATCTCAGGTATCACGTAGATGAACGTGATCACCAAGAGGAAGGGACAACTGATTACCCCAAGCAAATATATGAATAGCACCAGCAACAATCCCATCTTTTTCTCACGTCAAAAGTGACAATTTTTGGTTGCGTTGTTTTCTTGTGTTAAGCTCTAGTTTAATAATGAACCTAATCCAGCTTGTATACGCCTGATATCATTGACCCGGATCTATGCGAGTAGTTTGATGAAATGGAAGATGTGTGTGGTGTGTGGTGTGTGGAGATTGGTTGCCACCTTCTCTCTCCAAACTTACGTGTTTTTTATTGTTCGGCTTTATTGCTCTCGCCCGGCTTCTTGGTGTGTGTCCCCCGCGTCTCCAGGCCGATTGACAGATTGATCGACCGGTCACTTTATACTTGCCGAACATCTTATCTACTCCCCACCCTGTTCTTCACTCCTCAGGCCATCCTAGTAATGAAAAACTCGAGAATACCCTCTGTTTTTACAGGGGGAAGATTAAAAAAAAAATCCAAAATACAACCAGAAAAGGGGGCGGTCAAGCAAAACCGCCCCTTAACGAGATGACGAAATTTTGCACCCGGGGGGGGAAGAGAAGAAATAAAGACCCCAAATCTATCACCGGCAAAAGAGCTTTCGGGGTTTTCCCTCGAGAGCAAAACACCCGATATACCTGTCTCTCAATCGTGGCCGTCTGCCTCATGAAAGAAGAATAAAAATTTTTTTTTTGGTCCAGAACTTTCAAGTCAAGGAAACAGCAAGAGGAAAAGAGTCACGTGGCTGGAAATATACCACTACGGGGGTATTCGCTTAATATTTTGTTCTCTTCTCGCGAGATCGATCTTCCTCCTCGAAAGCGAACTGGCGAGAAACTTAAACCAAAAAATAATCTCTTTTTTTTTTTTTCCTTCAACGGCACACTTTGAATCTGTTAGGGGGGAGTGAACAATAGAGAGGACGGGGACGAGAAAGCAATCAGTGGAATTGGAAGTGGATCGTGTGTGGTGTGTGTAGTGTGTGTATATCTTGGTCTAGTGAGCACTGGCGAATCGTTTTGATATGCCGCGCCAATCACGGTTTTTTGGAAGTCCGAGGCAAAGTAAGCTGTTGAGGTGTTTCACAGCGACAGAGCTACAGCGTCCCTTTGCTTTCAAGGCTTGAGTTTTCTGACTTCTCCCATCTCGCCGCTCTAGCACACCACGTAAATCCAGAGAGTAAAGCCCATTCTCGGCCGGCCCTCTCCCCCTCAGTCCAAGCTTTAGACCCAACGGGTGACATCAAGTGTCTTACAACCCAACAAGAACCAATTAACGCAAGGCTAAAGTAATCTAAGACACAGCAGCACCCAAAAATACCTCCGTCGCAAGAGACAGACGGTTATGTGTATTTTTTTTTCACATATTTCTTAAAAAAGAACAAAAAAACAGTTGGCAAAGACAAGATTAAGGAGAACAACAACCACAGGGCCAGGAATCGAAGTTACATTTTTCGTTTTGTTTCCTTACTTCTAGCCATTGGCGAGAACTACAAAATTTTTCAGAATTTTTCAGAATTTTTCAAAATTTTTCAAAAATTTTTTTGTTTGATTGTTTGTTCTTTCTAGTGCATGAAGGTGGCAGAGACAAAGAGACAAAGAGAGCAAGTCGCAGTGTCTTGAAGTAAGTTCTTTTCTTTTTTCTCAGTACTACTCCCACAACAACAAAAACGTATACGAGATCGACTTGCGATTGGGACTCTGCCTCAATATGTGCCAGGGAAGGGATAGTTCGAGTAAAGCCATGGGTCATTAACTCTGTGGTGGTCAGTTTAAGGAACCCAAAACATTCCACAATGTAATTTGTGAGCAGCAACAAAAGGAGAAAAATTTTTTTTTCCACCTTGGGCGAGAAGGCGAGTTTTCTGGAGGAAAATGCCGTATGTGCAAATTTGCCCTTGCCCTTGCCCTTGGTCATTTTGCCTTTTGTCGTCTGCTCAACTGCTCGCTATTGTGCTATACTGGGTGAATGTGGGCATCGGGTGTACTTGCGTCGATCGTTTAAGACTTTGCCCCCTTTGTCTCTTGGTTTTTTTTTTTTTTTTGGGGTTGCAAGTGACCAATATGCTCCATGCAGATGCACCGGTAAAATAGTGCACTCTCTCCAAGGAAAGTAGATGTAATTAATTATTTTGCAATGTTATTAACAACAGTAATATATATATGTACACACACAAAGCAGTAATAGTAATAGTAGCTTCTATTGAATTAACAGCTTTAAATTATAAACCAATCCAACAGATCCGCCAGCTGAATATGTATATGGATGACAAAAAAAAATAGTAAATTAAGTATCGGAATTGAAAAGAATAACAACTCAACCCATCAAGCAACGGAAGCTGTGGTAGTAAATATTGTACTTTGCTAGCATTGAAAGAATCTGCTAGTTCTAATAGTAGTAGTAGTAGTGGTAGTAAATGAAACTTGTCCTTTCTCTAGTGAATTACCCCATCTGCAAAATGTAGTAATCCCCGTGAAACCCTAGTGATAGACTCAACCAACCAGCAGTCGTCAGTCGCTGGGTGCAAATAGTAGTAAAAAAAAAATGAATGAATCACTGAATAAATTGTAGTGTTATAAAAAACAACAAAAAAGGCTGAAAACCAAAACAACTGAAAGTCTCCTTATGAATAATGAAAAATGAAAAATGAAAAAAAAAACAGGAACTTTTTTTTTCTAATTTTGTGTAACTGAAAATTTTTTTTTTCCGTTTGGCTTCTAATGTTTATGCAAATTGAGTAGGACCAAAAGTAGTTAACCCCGGAATAACAGTAGAATCAGACAAACAACCAAACAAGCCAGACAGTCCCAAGACAAAGAAAAAGAAAAAAACAAGCACCAAGTTGGCTTATTAAATTGAAGGGCGGGATCAACCTGAGGATGGTGTTGCTAGTTTTAGTTTCTCTGTAATCACAAGAGGAAATCGTTAAGCATAAAGTTCCCCGTTGAAACCATCTCTCTGGCTTTACCCGTGTACAAACTGTGCTTTTTGAGTGCCTTGGACAAGAAATAATCGTCATTGCCACAACAGGTTCCTGGAGTAGACACCCGGCTAAGTGGCTGGTTTAGGTGGTGGTGGTAATGGTGGTGGTGGTGATTATTGTAGAAACTGTAGCGGCCGAAATTGTTAATCTTGGGTATATATAGCGAAGGTGATGTTGTTGTTGACGAGGGGGCCGTCGACGGCACCGACAATGAAACTTGTGAGTTGGATGCTGTGGGAGATGATACTGGTGATATCGAGTGGGAGTGTGGGTCTTCATCGTCAATCTCCGGCGCAATCGATGCGGATGAGGCCGGTGAAACTTCGTTTCCAATCTCGCGTGGTATCTCGGCAAGCTGGCTCGATTGGTTTTCTTTTTTTTCTGCCTCTTCTGCCTCTTCTGCCTCTTCTTCTTCATTGTCGTAGTTGACAAAGTCCTCAATAGTATAGTCTCTAGATCTGCCAAAATTGACATTTTTGAAAAATGGAACCTGCTTGACATTCCTGCTGCAATCTTCCTCGGCCCGTCTCAGTTCCTCCTCGTTCAAATCAACCGGTTGATTCTTGGTATTTAGCAATGCAAACGAGTCCTTATACTGATTCTGGCCCTTTTTCCGGTAATACTCTCGAATGTTATCATGCAAAATCTTGGTAAAGTCTACAGACTCAATTTCAATTGGCTCGTCGTCTTCGTCTTCGTCTTCATACTCCTCGTCGTCGTCGTCGTCCTGAGGCTGCGGAAGGGCAAAACTAAATGGCAAAATGGAGTTGCAGCTATCTTGCAATTGGTTTATACTCTGCAAGCTTCTGCGTCTAGATTCTTCCTCCACTTCGGATTCCAAATCCAGGAGAAAGTGTGGTGTAGGTGTATACAAGCAGGCATTGCTGTTGTCCACACTAGCCACGCGCGCTTGCTCAAATTCCTCCACATTTGAACTCTTCCTCCGCTTCGAAGTCTGTAGGTGTTCCTGGTCGCTAGTTTCATCCTTTCTTCTCTTCAACGTATGTGACTCATGGCTCTGCTCTGGGTGTGTTTTTGTTTTTGCGTCTGGTTGTGAAACTAGTAAATTGTTAGTCATCGCCTTTAAAGTGGGCTTTCTCGATCGATTAGACTTACGAATTGCGGTGGACATCTGACGTGCAAAATCTCTCCAATATATATCTCTAGGTATAAATATATATATAAAATAGACAACTTTTTTGAATCGAGAGAAAAGTTGTGTAAATATAAGATGTATCCGTGTGCTTTCGGAGGTAAAAAAAAAAAAAAGTAGTAGTAGTAGCGGTAGTGACTTGAGTAACCTGGACTGGGTGTTTCCTGTCTATGTGGTTGTAGTTGCTGTAATTGCGCGTGTAGTTGTTGGAACACACTGTCTCTGGGGAGATTCCTAAATATAGACTGAACTCTTGTTGAAAAGATCCTTGTAGAACAGGTAGAAAAGTGGCAACAGTACCAAAGCTTGACCGTAAGGATTTTTCATCTGGTATATATATTGCACAATCCAACTGCAATTTTTTTTTTTTTTCTGAATTTTTTTTTTTTTTTTTTTTTTTTTTTTACCTTCTGAGTGTCCGCTATTGTAGTAGAAGAAAAAGCTTACGTAAGCGCAGTCTATTATGCCACTTAGTATGGGCGCATTTGGTAGCGGACACCTACAGTAATTTTTTTTTTTTCTGTTATGAAAATCTCTGGTATATTTTTTTTTTTTAAGATTCCATACATTGCAAGAAGTCTCGTCAGTTTATGACTATTGTTGCACTGGTAATTGGTCATATACGCTTACCCACCTCCTCCTTGTTCAACCCCCTCTCTCCCACGCGCCGGGAGAGAGGAGGGTAAGCCGTTTACAGCAACTTGAGGGTTGGATACAACTTCAAACACCAGAGTGACCAATCCCCGGCTAATGCATTTACCTTTGCACGGCCTCTGACCCCCCCCCCTTCCCCCAGGAGCAAGTTGCAAGTCGCATGTCGCTGCTGTGCACTCTCACCCCCACCTCGTTTTGCCCCCATGAGTCGGAGGTGGCGGTGGCGGCGGCGTAAGTTTTTGGACAGGACAAAGGTTCCGAGTGAGAGGCATAGAGAACAAAGGGGGTGTGCAGAGAAAGTTTTGGACACTTCTAGTGCGGTTGAGTCTCTGTGTGTGTCCAATCGGATATACCGTGGAACTACAACAAGAACATCAAGAGCTTTCACGAACAAGCGAGAATCCAAATTTGCTTCGTTGACCTTTACGCCTAACTTGCCACACCCTCTCCCACTCTTTCTCCTCTCTTGTTCTTCACCGACCCACTCTGTCACCCACTCTGCTTTTGAGCCCCCCCCCCCTCCGCTTCTTTTTTTTTGAGGTTGCTTGCTTAAAATGTAAGACACCAATAGATTGTGTAACATCATGTTTCCTTCAAATCTTTTTTTTTTTTTTTTGGTTCGATTGGGGGTGAGAGAACCGGAGTCGCAAGATTCGTTGGAAAAAAAAAAAAAAAAAAAAGCAAAATACAGCCAAGTCCGAGAGCAAATCAACACATTTTAAAGTTGCATGGCTTTTTAGGCTTCGTGGTGGTGGTAGAACAGTACAGTGGTATTTCCTATGCCGTTCCTGCGAATGATTTCAATCTGGTGGACCTAAGCTCCAACTCGGAACTGTTCAAACACACAGAGTTTTGGTTTTGGTTTTCATTTCCGCGGGGTTTAAACTCAAGCGGACACACCTGGCGTATGTGTCCGTAGGCATCCATAGCTCTCCGCCAGCCGACCAAGTATACAAGTGCAATTCAAAGTGTTTTGGAAAATAAGCCCTTCCCAGTACCCGAAATCTTCGTCTAAACTTTTCTTTCTCTCGTTTCCAAGCTTTTGCACCCAGCGCGCGCACATCACCAAATCGATCCACTTGCGTCGCCGTATAACGTTGCATAGGTTAAAAAAACATGTTTGCAAACCACGTCCACAGAGGGTTTTAGATCTCTGGGAACAAAATCTCAAATTGCTTCCACGATACCATGATAAGTAGATAAATAGATATACGTTCTCCCCCTCAGTTCTTGCTGTTTGCTTCGTGTGGTCTTATTTACAGGGTGAGTGGCGGCACCTGTCCAAACTTCTGGAAAAAAACAAACGAAAAAAAAGTGAATTAATTAAAAAAAAAAAAAACAATCAGAACAAAGTTCTGGAAAATGCAACGATAAAAGAAACAAGGTGGACATGTAGCATGCACCTGAACAGTCACCCTCTGTTGAATGGTGGTGGTGATGTGGGTGGTGTGTTGCAACAAAAGTAGCAAACATGGATTTGACGTGCTTTGGGGAAACTTTGCGAGATTATCCTGGCAAGGTTTCCCAAACTGTTTTTTCTCCGGTGGTTTGCTTGCTACGTACTCTCAAAGGCATTACCCCGGAATCCCAATCTCGGTGGCAATACCTCACTCCCAACGTTTACAGTTGAAAATGTCTTCAACCTGACAACTTGCCCCTCTTATCTTGTTCTTATCGGGTGTCAAGAGAGAGAGATAAAAAGAATCTCCTGGAACAACAAGAGAGAACCACCCCCCCCCCCCCCTTTTTGCTGCGCGCGGCCCCCTTTTCTTTGTTTGATAAGTTTGCTATCTGACTATAATGGTTCGAGTTACAACAACAAAAATACAATTCACCTGTCAGAGATACCCAAGTAGCGTTCTTTCAACTTCCATTCTGTCAAGTAGCTGATAGCACGAGCCGCAATCATTCGATCAATCAGTCAATCAGTCAGTCAATCGCCCCCCTCCCTCTACTCTAAGGATCCAGAATGCTGTGGTTGAAGTGGTGTGTAATCTACGTAACTGGAGCACAGAATTCGCAGGAGAAACAGGAGGTGGTGACAGGCTTGTAGAAAGTGTGATATCATTATACATCTACTTTTCGTTCTTCACTTCATGTTGGACCTAGAAACACAAATTGGACTTTACCTGTGTTCGATCCACCGATAAGCGAGCCTCCTTATGGAAACTGTGTTCGAACGTCCCTCTATTGCAGTTTTGAAAATGTGAGGACCAAGACGAGTGAATTCAATCCCCTGGCAAACATGCCTACTCCACCCCCCCTCTCTCCCCTATCTATCACATACACATACATGCTTGGGCGTTTCAAGTATTGGCAAACGCAGAGATTGTATATAATAATAGCTTGGATCGGCTATCCAAGTAAGGAGAATCGATGTTGCATTTTTTTCCACCCAACACCTACAACCTCCCTTACTCTGTTTTTTTTTTTTTCATCCTCACCCCCCTTCTTTTTCTCCCCACGAATTTCACCTCCATATCGAAGAAGCTTGTTGATGTTGCAGAGGTTATAAAATTACAAAGCTTGAGTGTCACTCGCATCCTGACGCAATCGCACCGATCAAAAAGTCAAGATGGAGACGATTTGCTAATTTGATGTGGGGTTTATCAAGTTAATGCGCGTCAAATACATGAGTTGGCCCGTGGATTGCACCAGGTGTGTGTGTGTTGGAAGCACTTTCGAAAAAGAGAAGGGTACGAGCGTCAAGTCAGGAAATGGAAGCTCTTTGTTTTTCTTTCACCCAACCTGGTATCCACGATCCACCCGCTTCTTTTAGTTTGGATGTAGCGTGCATAGGAAGGAGTTCATGCACCCAATATCAACCGAGAAACGAGAAGCGAGTGCCAGGTGTCGAGAGTTTGACGTGATTGCACCCGCTTTTTTTGTTTCGACATTCCTAGTTGAATTTCAAATCTTCATCCTCTACGAAGTTCTTCAATCTACGCACTGCATTGTCCGCTCTCCACAAGCGCGTTGTGAAACGTATTTTTAGATGTTTAGTTTGGGGGAAGAGATCCTCCCAAGACAAAACGTTGGTTTAAAAATAAGGTAGTATTGGGGCTAGACCAGTTGAAGAACTACGTGGTAGGTGGTTTACGGGGGGTGCACCATGTCTCCATTCCGTAATGCTGCATAAAATGATGTGAAAGAATCACCATCGAATCTACACCACCGTTGGGCCCACAAAAGAGGCACCAGCCGAGGGAAGAAAGAATCACCGAGAGTCCCCGTCGGAGCATCAAAAAATCTTTTTGGGTCCCAACCATATGCCCTTTTGCATCGATTGCATGAGACGTGTAATGCGCCACTTACTAAAAATTGAAACTAACCGAGCTTCAAATTTGGAAGTCTACCTCCGTTAATCCCACCCTTTCTTCCCCTTAGCCGCTTAATCTGACAGGTGGAACACGGAAGTTTTTCGCCCTGACGCACCTCATGATGTTTCCGGTTTTGCCTCCTCTTACAAAATCGGAAAATGCTCTCCGTCGGCTTATTCAAGTAAGACCATGCAATTGCCTGTAACTCTGGCAGTGAAGGTGTCTTTTCGTGTCTATGGGTGTCGGCGGGACCATATGTGAGACATTACACAAACCTAGCGTAAAGAAAAAAAAAGAAATTTTTTTTCTTTCGCAACGGTTACAAGGGTTTGGGTTTTGACGAGGTTTCTCTGCAAACCATACCCGCAGCTTAATAGAGAGGAGAGAAAAAAACTGAGCTCAGTAGTCACTGCAATTGGACAAGAAAGACCAAACTTGCACCAGATTTCCTTCTTGCAAAACCGGGTCTTACACAGACGAACGAGCAACAAACAAAGATTCGAAATCTCGTGCTTTTTATTTGGTTCGGGGGCCGGGATGGAAGAACCGTTGTAGATCTCGCCAGTCTAAACCTCACTACCGACTCATGCGCGTATCCATCACGAGCACTTGTCCGCTCTCCCTTCCGAAAAAACGAAAATAAAATAGTCGTTGAACACAGTATTTCAAAATTCGAAATGGCAACAGCATCACATTGCATGGTGTTACAGTTGACGTGACGATGAACTTTACTACATTCCACTCAATGAAAAATTCCAGCGTGAGCCAGGGGGACATAATAATATAGCAAACTAAAAAAAAAAAGGAAAAGAAACGGGTAATGTTCAAATTGTAGGGGATTTGTTTGCGAGGATGAACTTACAGCAAGCTGCGTTGTCCTGCTTGACGATGAAAAAAAAAAAATGGAACCCAAAGACAATCATCAAATTTTTTTTCTTTCTGTGGTGGTGGGATGTGGATTCTCCCGGCGATGTGGTGTTTTGATGAACGTGGATGGCGGAATCGTGGAAAAAACGTGGGACCCAGCGCACTTCTCAACAAATACTTTCGCCATAATTTTTTTTACCAATTTTTTCATTCGGGTTTGCTCGCGAAGTGAGAGGTGCGAGTTGAGGGTTGAATGGCATGCCTCTCTCAAATATAGATCCAATTACGTGTTTGAGGCGTGTGGGTATTAGCGATTTTCCTTGTGAGTGTTTTGCGGTAGTTGCAGCAACGGTAAAATGGGAATGGGCACAATACCTGTGAGGTCTCTCTAGGGCACTCGAAGAGAGCCCCGGACTAACCAAAGGCAATTGATGTAGGTGGCTGGTTTTATGGCGAAGCAGTAATTTGCCCACAGTCTTGTGCTAAAATCGTGAGACCCGAAAGCGAGATCTCGTCAACATCTCTCTCTGTTTGAAAGCACATTGCCGGCCACAAGAGAGAGAAAGAAACAACAACTTTAGCCCATGCTAGATGAGAAATACTGGGATTCAGGATTGGTTACTACTCGATGCGACAACCTTGTGGAGATGGATTTTATGGGGACGTTTTTTTTTCTTTCTTTCCGCCATCAACTGTCAGATTACTGAGTGATTTTGAATCATCAGCCGACTGGACATGGATCGCGAGGATTTTGGAGCTTTTTTGATGACTTTGTCCAAAAAAGGAATTTGTGGCGGTTATCACGTGCGAACAGACCTCTCATCTAAATGTAGTAAGTGTAACCACAAGCCGCACCAGAGTTCAATTTGCACGTGAGCACTTACTACGAGCTGGGAAGTATTAGCCTAATCAGGACACCTCTTGAAAACAATCCGTTCCAAGACTCTCAATCACCGAGAAGGGTTGTTCTTTTAGCAATCTCCTTTTCGGGATTTGGTCAAATGCCAGGAAGGTTATGAGCCTTATTCTTACGCCAGCTGCAAGAATAAGCGATTTCCCGCGTCATTTCACTCTGGGTGTTTCCGCCTGCAACTTTGGGAACTTCAAGATCAATTTCGCCGAGGTTGTATACAGCTTTGACGAAGAAGCAAGAGAACTACAACAGCAGCAAAATAAAGCACTTCATATTATGTCTAAATATATTGTAAATAAAAAAGAAAAACCTAACAATAAGTTGAGAAAAAGTCTCACTGATGTTTGCCCTTTGCCCTTCCCTTCCCCCCAGAAACCCACTAACTCCAACATTTTTCGGCACAAGATACAAGCAAACAAAACCACGTCTCATCCAAAACACCAACTCTTGTCAAGAAAGCACCGAATGTGAAAAGCTCCCCACATCAGTCAAAATCGAAAAAAAACCAGAAAAATAAAAAGTCAAAAAAAAAAAAAAGTCTAGTACCCTTTTTTTTGCAGTAAGTGACGAAATCTTAATAAAATCTGATAATAAAAAAAAAAATCATTGAATCCTTTTTACTTTGGTTTTCTTTTTTTTTTTTTTTTCTGTTCTCTGAACTAGGCTCCAACTGGCTCAACTTGCCCGCCTGGTGGATCAATCTCGACGCCATTCAACGGCGTGGGTGGAAATGGGAAAGGTGGAGGCAGAATCTCATTGATAACGGGCGCTGGAGGTGCAGGTGGAGGAGGTGGAGGAGCTGAAGCTGTACCAGGATTATCGTGATTCAAATCATGTTGTTCATCCACATGTAAAGCTTCATCCACCTTTTTCTTATCGGCCTCCTTCTCTTTCTCCTTGACGTACTTGCTATGATCCGAGGGCCCCTTTTCATGGTCCTCCTTTTCGTACTTTTCACTGTCGTGCTTCAGCTTTTCATGGTGTTCTCTATCGGGTGAAAGCTCAAACGTTTCATGCTCATGGTGCTCCTTCTCATGGTGTTCCTTCGAATGGCGTTCTCCGCCCTTGACCCAGTCGTGTTCGTAAAACTCATTCCCTTTCTCCTTGAGACGCTCGTCAACCAAATGCTTCTCTTCGTTAATCTTGTCAGAGTCGTGCTCACTAAAAGTATTACGACGATCATAAGGGTGATGCACCTCATGAAGATTCTCCTTGTGATGGTCCTTCTTCTTTGTATAATCGTCATGCTCATCAACATCCTTTTCGTGGCTATCCGAATCACTACCATGATCTTCTTCGTGGTGGTTCAAGTCATGTCCAGTTTCATCTACATCGTGGTCCGACTCTTCATAGGTATCCTTCTCAAAGAAACCATCGTCATTTTTGAATTTTTCATGGTGGCTCTTTTCGTGGTGCTGGGTCACATTCTTGGCAAAGTTCTCCTCGTAATGGCTAAGCTCGTGTCTCTTGCGATGTGCTTGCTCACGGTACGATTTCTTAAAATGCTCTTCGTCTTTCCTCACGTCGTCAAACTTATGAGTCACCGTGTCATAATCGGTCTTGCCGTGGTCCTTTTCCTTGTGATCTATTTGGAAAAGCGTCTTTTCCTTTACACGGTCACCTTCTTCAAAATGCTCCTTTTCGTCGCTTACTGAGTCATTGCCAATCTCTTCTCGGTGGCGGGCAGAATGGTGCTCCTTGACATCTTCATGAAAGTCATCTTCATAGTGGTCCAATTCATGTCTTGTTTTTAAAGAACCATGGTCAACCTCGCGGTAGTAATCCTCGTGATGATCTTTTTCATTCTTCCACTCATCAACGTCATTATAGTCTTTTTCAAAATCTCCACCGCCCTCGTGGTGGTCTTCTTCATGGTGACTCACTTCGTGTCGATCTTGATCGAGCTTATAGTCGTCATGCTTGTGCGTCTTTTTTTCGTTGTAATGCCATCCGTCATCCGACTTGTGGTGTTCGTCCTTGTCATGAACCTCGGTTATGTTTTTGCGAACAGTCTCTTCGTAATGGTTTAGCTCGTGGCGTTTCCTTCTCCAATCATGATCAACCTCGTGTATATAACCTTTGTGACGCTCACTTTCGGCTACACTCTCATCCAACTCGTGCAAGTCTTGGTTATATTCCTCGTCATCTTCCCGGTGCTTGTCATCGACCTGATGTTTATCCTTGAGAAAGGTCTTGGTATCGTCATCGTACTTTTCCGTTTCATGATACGCATCGTCGTCCTTCAGAACCTCGTGGTAATTCTTTTGGTGATGCTCCGTCACGTTCGTGTAGTGTTCATCTTCATAGTGCACCACCTCGTGCCTCTTTTCGTGGTCATACTCTACCGACGAATCTTCTTCAGACACTTTGGAAGACTCAACGTCATCGAGCTCGTGAAAGTGCTTGTCATAAGATGAATCTTTACCTTCATGCACTTCATGCTGGTCCTTCTTGTGGAAATCTTTTCCCGTCTCGGAATCTTTTTCCAAGTGGTGGTCCAAATGATGGCCACCATCCTTATCGCGGAAATTCTTCTCAAAATGGTCCTTTTCCAATTCATGGTCGTCGGACTCATGCAAGTCGAGCTCGTGGTGCAGGTCATGCGTGTCACTTTCTTCGTGATGATCGAGCTCGTGCACATCCTTCTCTTTCTTGTAAATTGTTTTCTCGTAAAGATCTAGCTCTGACCTTTTCAACTTGGTATCCCTTTCCGCCATTGCAGTCACCGCCGCCGCTTGAAACTCTGAAATTTGTTGTTCTTCCATGCTATGGAAATCCACGTCTTGCCCATTCTCATCAGCATCTTCAAGCTTACTCAAATCATAAAACGGTTCATGTTCGTGGAAATCTTGTTCGTGATGCTCCTTCTCTAGCTCGTGGTATTTCGTCTCATGGTGCTCCTCTTGCACGTCACCATTATGTTTCTTCAGCTCTTCCGTGTCTTCGTGATGGTGGTCTTTTTCATATTCATGAATGTGCTCCTCGTGCACTTGATCGCCCGTTTTAAAAGAGTTGTGGTTGTCCTTCCACGAATCCTCGAGATTGCTCTCATGGATCTCCTTCCTATGAGCCGGATTGCGACGGTCTTCTTCGTGGTGCTCCTCGTGGTGATCTTTTTCGTACTGCTTGTTCTCCTCGTTGTGGTGCTCCACTTCGTGGTCCAAAGTGGCGTTCCTAAACTTGGAATAATGGTGCGCTTCACTATGACTTTTTTCAGTGTGGAAGTGTTTCGACTCGCGATGGGCAGCTCTGGTGATGTTCATGCGTCGAAACGGAGGCTTTATGTATTTCCTGGGATACGAAAACCTGTCACTGGCAGCGGCAACAGCAACAGCAACACCACCACCACCACCACTATATCCACGGTCCATTTCAAAAAATCTTTGAGGTGTCACTTCAGCCAGTATATCACGTTTCGAGAGCTCAACCGTGGCATCGCTGTCGCTTTGGTATCGTTGTTCACCGCCTTTGTGATTGTTTCTGCATTGTTGATTCTCAAAGCAAATCTCTTCATTTTCCTGCTGCCTTGTTTCAACTCGTGACACTGCCCTTTCCCCATCCCTAGAGAACTCTCGTCTTCCTTCTTCAATTCGTATCTTATCATGGTAGGTGGTAGTTGGATTTGGAATTTTTCCATCATGTCCAAAAGGTGGCTGGAATCGAGTTCCTGTTGAGTCAGTCTCGCTCTTGTCTTTCTTGAACCCATCTTCATTTGTAGGATATTGACCACCACCTACTCCGCCACTGCCGTCACTGCCGTCACCGCCACTCCCAATGCCATGGGATGGGCTCACTCTATTGTCAATGTTCTTTTCCCCTTCACCTTCGTATTTCTCTTTTTGGTGCAGTTTGTCGCCACCTTTAGTGCCGTCTTTTCCACCAAGGTGTTCACGGTCATGGTCACGATCGCTTTCACTTCCACCTTTTGGATATAAGTCTTTTATCCCATCTTCAGAGTGACTGCTCTCTCCCCCATGAAACGGCGGTTTCGGAAATGGGGGTCCTGGTTTCGGAGGAAGTGCTGTTTCCGATGTAATCACTGTGGTCGAGGCTGTGATTGTAACTGGCACGGGTTTAAACTCCTCCCATGTCTCAGTCAAGGTAACAGGTTTCAACTTGGCCTTGGTTTCGGTTAGCGTGACAGATCTATGCTTGTTTCGAGTTTCAGTCAACGTAACAGGTCTAAGCTTTTCTCGAGTGGCAGTAACCGTGATTTGCTCGACAATGGGCTCAGTCTTTGTCACCGTGATTTCCTCAAAGACAGGCTCAATCTCTGTCGTGGTGATATGTTTAAGAACTGGTTCAATCTCTGTTCTTGTAATGTGGTCGAAAATTTCCCGGATTTTAGTCACCGTGATGGGCTCAAACATCGGTTCAAACTCGGTCACCGTGATTGGCTCAAAGACGGGCACCATTTCAGTGACAGTAAGTATTTTATCATGATGACCATGTGGCGCGGTTTCAGTTATAGTTACAGTTGAGACGTTGGGGTGTTGGCCAGGTTTGGTCACTGTGACTGTGGAGACGCTTCCGTGATGACTAGGTCCGATCACCGTGGTTGTAACAGTTGAAACTTGACCAGATTCAATCACCGTGGCCGTAACAGTTGAAACGTGATGACCAGGTCCGGTCCTTGTGACGGTGACTGTGGAGACGTTCCCGTGATGACTAGGTCCGATCACCGTGGTTGTAACAGTTGAAACTTGACCAGATTCAATCACCGTGGCCGTAACAGTTGAAACGTGATGACCAGGTCCGGTCCTTGTGACGGTGACTGTGGAGACGTTCCCGTGATGGCCAGGTTCGGTCACCGTGGTTGTAACTGTGGAGACTTGACCAGGTTCGATCACCGTGGCCGTAACAGTTGAAACGTGATGACCAGGTCCGGTCCTTGTGACGGTGACTGTGGAGACGTTCCCGTGATGGCCAGGTTCGGTCACCGTAACTGTGGAGACTTGACCAGGTTCGATCACCGTGGCCGTAACAGTTGAAACGTGATGACCAGGTCCGGTCCTTGTGACGGTGACTGTGGAGACGTTCCCGTGATGGCCAGGTTCGGTCACCGTAACTGTGGAGACTTGACCAGGTTCGATCACCGTGGCTGTAACAGTTGAAACATGACCAGGTGCAATCACCGTGACTGTAGCAGTTGAAGCGTGATGGTGTTCATGTTCGGTCACTGTAACTGTAGCAGTTGAAACATGATGGTGACCAGATGCCGTGACTGTAACTGTTGACGCACGTCCATCGTGGCCGGCCTTTGTCTTCGTTACTGTTGATTTGTGAGATGCATATTCAGTTTCTGTAAGGGATTCTGTTTTTGTCACCGTGAAAGTTGAGCCAGCTTTCCCTCTTGTCACTGTACGCGTAGAGTAATTCACCACCGACTTAGTCTTGACCACTGTTACTGTTCGACGGCCGCCGCCCTCTGCATTCGTTTGGCCACCGGTGCTGCCTCCGTTTCCTTTCATTTCGCCATCTCGTGACTGCTTCTCGCCTAGTTTGCCCATTGCACCTTTCATTCCAAACAGCTGACAAATCTTAGTTAAAAGTTTCACTATTTTCTTGTTCTTCCAATTCCCCTTAGCGTTTTCATCCTGGTCCTTAGAAGAAGAGGGTTCCTCCTTTCCGGACTTGGTCTTGCCTCCAGATTCAGTCCTTGACTTTCCAATCTCGCCTTTGAACTTGCCGTAGCTTTCCTCAAAATCGTCATCGTCAGTGTCTTCTTCTGATGAGAGGCCCTTTTCCTCCAGTCTTGACGTAGTCTTGCGACCACCTTTACCTTTGTTGCCACTTGCGCGCCCCTCTGACTTGGTTTTGCCGCCTTGAGATGATCCTCCACCTCCACCTTTTCCGCCAGCTCCTCCTCCACCTCTGCTCTTTTTCAAAGGCTCTTCATGAACTTCTTTAGCTGGTTTTTTATGTTTTGTATTTCTTTCTCCAACCTTGGGTTTGCTGCCCAGGTCTCTGAAGCCTCCTTTCTCTCCCTTCATATCTTTCAAATCGGAAAAATCGCGTTTATCGACGCCCTTGTTGTCCTGGTGGTTGCCATTGCCAATTTCGAAAAGCTTGTTCTCGTCTCGTAACTGGGCATTCAGCTCAATCCAATCGTTCCGACGATCATTTCCGCTTGCTGGGCCCCCATTGTCACCAATGCTAATCAAGGTCTTTTGATCGTCCTTGCGTGAGTCATTCCAGCTCTTCCATCCTGCATTTGGTCTTTGGCGATAAAATTTGTGTCCTCGGTTGGATTTTCCGTCACCCCAGATTTTTCCACTAGTCCACTTTCTCTCGCTGCCTGTTTTCCCACCAGAGGGACCTTTTCCGTCTTGGCCATCGTTCCGATTCTTTTCATCTTTTTGGTTGTCTCCGGCCTTTTTTAAATTCTTTCCATCGTTGTTTTTTTTATTGTCCGTCTTTTTCTTCCTAGTGCTTGGCCGCCATTTGTCGTTCCAGCTTGGTTTATTCTTGCGCTGTCCACCTTTGTCGGGATTAGCAACGCCGTCCTCCCGATCCTTCTTGCCGTCCCCTTTCGAGCCGTCACCCAACTGCTTCTGCGTCTTGTTACCCACGGGACCTTTCTTGAAGAATTTCTTTAATTTTGGGAATTTGTTGTTTGGCGGTTCCTGGTTTTCGTCTTTGTTGGCCACATTATCTGAATCCAATCTGCGAACCTTGCTGTTTTCGTTTTCGTTTTCGTTAGCCTCAGCCTCACGTTCGCGGACCCAGCCCTGGTTTCCCTCCCCTTTATTCTGGTCTCCATCTCGTTCATTCTTTGTTGCAACCAGTTCCTTCCAGTTCAACATGTCACGTTTTAAATACTTTTCAAATCGTTGACCTCTCATTGGAAGAGTTTGCTTTTTGAAATTTCCATTTACACTAGGTTTGGCATCTATCTTTTTATCCTCGACGCAATCTTGACCTTTCAGGAATTCATCCTGGACTTTTGAAGAGGGACGTTCGACAAGTTTCTTGGGTCCAGCCAATGTTTGCTTTTGCGGCTTCTGCTTCAGCTTCTGGTTGGCGTCACCACAATCGTCTTTGCACGCACCACTTGGTTCCTTTTGCTTGGTTTTTGCCTTTGACGAACTCGTTTGTCCGCTCTTTCCCGCAACAGGTTTGCCAAAACTCTCCTCGTCACAGTCCTCATCAAATTTAGCCAGTGCTCCTTTATCGACCTTGACTGGCGCTGCTTCGTCACAGTCATCATCTTTACTGCTACCCTTTGGTCCATTGGTCTGGTATTTGGTTTTTCTTGCAAATTTCGCCTTCCTCGTTCTGCCTTGGCCCAAACGCTTGTTGTTCAGTTTCGAGCTGTCATTTTCGCCATCCACTGGAAACTCGCTAGTTTTCCCAGCTTTTTGTGAGCCAAGTGCAACTCTGTCAATCTTTACCGCAGCTGGTTTCTCCTTTGTTGCACCTCTTTTTCCTATCGAGATTGAAGCCATTGCAAAAGAACGCTTACCCTTTTTACTACTCTTTGCTTTTTTCACTGGCTGTGCTTTTCCTTTTTCGTCCACGCCGTCATCATCGTCGTCGTCATCATCATCTTCGTCATCATCCTCCACGACGTACTTGATTTTTGGCAGCTTCAACCCCTGACCTTTGCTTGATGACGTTCCCTTGCTCACATTTTTTGTCGGAAGATCTTCCTCAGACAGTTCATCGTCTGAGCAAAATATTTCCTCTAGCGTGCTCTTGGTGGTCTTCTTGGTTGATGTCCCCGACGATATTTTACTGCCCTGCGTCTGTTTGGACTTTTTAGAGGTTGTATCTTTGCCCGAATTCGACACTTTTGAAGCCGTCTTTTTCTTTTTCGTGGCGGGCGCTTCCTCGTTTTCATTGTCGTCTATGACTTTCTTGCTTACTTTCGACTTTGAGACCTTTTTAGCTGCCTTTTTTGAGGTCTTTGGTTTTGATTTTACTGAAGATACTTTCTTACCCTTGGCATTGCTTGTCCCTTTACTCTTCTTGGTCAGTGTTGAATCCTTAATGGTTGTTTTTTTCTGTTCCGGTACCTTTTCCTCCTCCTCCTCCTCCTCCTCCTCTTCGTCACAAGATTCGTCACTCTCATTTACAATGGTCTTTTCGGTAGTTTTCTTACCTTTGGTGTCGCTACTGATGCCGCTGTCGCCGCTGCTTTTCTTACCGGTTGCAGCTCCAGTCTTGCCACCTTTGTCGTCTGTTCCGCCTTTGTCCTTGTCCAAAAAAGACTTGAGCTTCTCCTTGATTTTTTTCTTTTTTTTGCCCTTGTCCTTTCCCGAGTCTTGAGTAGTTGAAGCGCCTTTTGAAGGGCCTTTAACTTGAGAGCCCGTATCATCTCCCTTTTCGCCTTTCCCTTTGAGCCCCAGCAATTTCGACATATCACGAATCAACAAGTGCACATCTTTGCGCTTCATCGCGCTAGCATGCTTTGGGATGGGGTCTGCACTGTCCGGCCAAAGCTCCTTTCTCGTGACTTTGTCTGTGATCAGACGAGATTCGCCTTTGTTGTCACTATTTCGGCGGCCATTGTCGAAATGACCACCTTGTATGCGCTCGGGATCTTTTCCGCTATCATTTTCTTCCGCCTCGTCACGTTTAACGGGAGGTTGCAAATGTGCGCCGTCTTCAACCGGTAGTAGTTCCACCTCTTCCACAATAGGCCGTGGCTGTACGCCTTCATCAACGGGTAGTGGCTGAATGCCACTTGCAACAGTTTGAACAGGCTGAACAGAAACTGTTCCTTCAACGGGTGGTGGCCGGACGCTACTCACAAGGGGCTGTGTTAGGACTGCCTCTTCAGCGGGTAAAGGTTGGACTTCTATTTCAGCGGGTAAAGGTCGCACTTCTATTTCAACAGGTAGTGGCTGTACGCCTCCTTCAATGGGTTGTGCAGGGACTGCTTCCTCAATGGGTAGTGGCTGGATACCACTTTCAATACGCGGTGCAGGAACTTCGCTTTCTATAGGTGGTGCTGGTGATGGTGGTAGTGGCGGTAATGGTAGTATACTAATTTCTGAAGGTACAGGTTCAGGCGCAGGTTCAGGTCCAGGTTCAGGTCCAGGTACAGGTCCAGGTTCAGGTTCAGGTTCAGGTTCAGGTCCAGGTCCAGGTCCAGGTCCAGGTCCAGGTTCAGCTTCAGCTTCAGCTTCAGGTTCAGGAAAAGGTGCAGGAACAGGTTCAGGTACAGGAACAGGAAAAGGTGCAGGTACAGGAACGGGTACAGGTACAGGTTTAGGTGAAGGTGAAGGTGAAGGCACGGGTAAAGGTACAGGAACGGGTACAGGTACAGGTTTAGGTGAAGGTGAAGCTGAAGGTACGGGTACAGGTACGGGTACGGGTACAGGCACAGGTTTAGGTGAAGGTGAAGGTACGGGTACAGGTACAGGTACGGGTACAGGTACAGCGGAGGGCTTCGGTTTGCCACGAGCCGAAGGTTTTCTTCCCCTAGGCCCGTCATAAAACTTGTCCGGCTTTCTTGGACCGTCGTCCCAGATTTGGGGAGGCACTGGGTACGGTTCAGGGACAGGCCTTCGGCTCCCTCTGCGGTCACCTCGATAACCTTGACCAGATCCGCTATACTTGTCTCCTTTGTAGGGACCACCTCTCCGATTACCACTGCCGCTTCTAGAACGACCCCGTTGTTCTCTTCCGTCACCAAACCGCCCTCGCTGACTGCTTGTTCCTCTTCCACCTTGGAAAGGCCAGTCATCAGGACGATCGGGTCTCGTTGCATTGCTGCTGTCAAACTTTCCCGACTGGCTCTTTCTGTTACTGGCTCCCCCGCGACCAATCCAACCTCTAAACCTGTTTAAATTTGATCTCCGATCGTCAGCAGCCAACTCGATATACGGGTGCTCGTTTTCCAAACTCCTTCCGTGAGGTTCTCTTTGAGGTTCTCTTTGAAGTTCTCTGTGGGGCTTTCTTTGAGGTTCTCTGTGGGGCTCTCTTTGAGGTTCTCTGTGGGGCTTTCTTTGAGGTTCTCTGTGGGGCTCTCTTTGAGGTTCTCTGTGGGGCTTTCTTTGAGGTTCTCTGTGGGGCTCTCTATATGATTCCTTGTTGTCGTCGGATTTCTTTGGAGGTCCGCTTCTTCCATCGTCAGCTGGACCTTTTTTACAGTCAGAGCCAGGTGGACTTGCGCCACCTTTACCATCACTTGGTCGATAAGGCTGGGGAGCTGGGACTCTGGAAATGTCTTTATCGTGTTTGTCATTGCTGCACCCAACCTGACTGCGGCGTCTGCCACCTTCATCAGGTGGGTGGTCATCTTTCGTATCAACTTCCTTCCTGTATTGGTGTCCATTACCATGATCATGATCATGATCATGATCACCTGGACCCAGTGGACCCAGTGGACGTTGTGGACGTGACGGACCTTGCGGACTTTGGGAACCTGGTGGACCTGGTGGACCTGGCGGGCCCTGTGAGCCTTGTGGACCTTGTGGACCTTGTGGACCTTGTGAGCCTTGTGGACCTTGTGGATCTAATGATGGTACCCTACCCATCCCTCTGTCGTGTTCATGTCTGCCATCGTTATTGTGTCCGGGCCCCTTTCTGTCATCTCTGTTTTCGCAGTTGCTCTCACCGTGGCTAGCCTTGCTACCAGAACCTCGATTTTGATCATGGTGATCTTCCACCCACTTGTCATTCCAGCTCTCACCATGCTTATGTGCTTCTCGCTCGTACTCTACCCTAGATTTCGAGCCTTTGCTGTTTTTCCACTGCCATTTCTTTCTAAACTCTCTTTCCCACTCATCACAATCGCTGTCCCAGTCATGGCATCCTTCCTCTCCATCTTGACATTCCTGGTTCGGATACCCATCATATTCACGTCGAAGTGGGCAATCAAAGTAATTGTGCTTGTCATCGCCACAGAATGGGCATCCTGCTAACTTTTTCGAGCCGCGACTATGAGGACATTCAAAAGAGCGGTGCTTGTCATCTCCGCAGTGTGCACACTCGAGTGGCCTCCTTTCCAGAGAGTGGCGCAGTGACAGTGGACGCTCAGGCTCATATTTGGTCAGTTCCACCGAACCTTCAGCTTTGGACCCCCAAAAAGCATCATCAAAAGTGAGATCTTTTGCGGCACCGTTGTCGATTACAGCTTGCGCATGGAAAATGATGTCTTCTTTTTCTTTTTCCGCGGCAGCTCTGGCAAGGAGCTGCAACTCCTTCAATTTAGATCCACCAGAAGTGCCACTTTCGAAACCACCACTGTCACGAACAGCCTTCAACTTGTCAAGCACAATCAAAATATCCTTCAAGATCGCCAACTTCTCCATGGTAATCTGCTTACCAACGGTCAACAATTTCCAAAACAACTCTCCAAGGCCGACTCTACCTTCAGACTTGAGAAAAGCCTCTCCACTATCCACACTATCCTTCTTCGACCCCTGGTCATCTGAATTTTTTTCTTTACGATCATCTTTGTCTTGAGACGCGCTTCCTTCGTGGTCAACTTCTCGCTTGGCTGCAAAATGCATTTGCAGTGGAGGCACGTGCGCGTTGGGGCTGCCAATTTGCACTATTCCTCCCTTTGGTTTGGCGCCATCCGCCGTGTCGATAACCAAACAGCTCGTGAACGCAGCAACATATAGTAAACTTAGTAGTTGTTTCATAGCTGCGGCAGTAAAACACAAGCGTGTATAGAAAAAAAGAACAAATTATGTTTTTTTTTTTCTCTTTTCCTTCTTTACCAAGGGTTTAACCCGAACGTCAGGGACATCTGCAGGCGAATATATATATACATATGTGTGACTTTAAGTTGATTCTAATGACTTCCTTAGAAATAAACTTTGTTCTATTCATCAAACATGGCTTCGTTGGGGAGACCCGTTTATCGTAATCTTGCCTTGGGCTGGGACCGTGTTTTTTTTTTGTTTGTAATGCTGCAAAAAAAAAAGTATATATATAGAAAAAGAAGAAAATCTTTATGTGCTGCAAACTTGCCATTTTTGTAACTGTGTGGGGTTTTGTGACATTGCAGCTTTTTGGTCAGGAACAAGAATAAAAATTAAAACAAAACGAAATAAAATATGCGAGGGAATGTTTCACGTGGAATAAGCGATGGAAGATCTTGAAAAGTATTGAACCTTCTGGAAAAAACTTCTTTTTTTTTTAAACGGATGGTCTCTCAGTACTTCCCTTCAGCAATGGGTTTCTTTTGCACTTTCTCAACATATGAAATCTGTTGAGCTTTTACAATTTTTGTCCCCTTTTCTTTTTTTTTTTTCCCTGGCGGTTTTAAAAAATTATGTGTTAAAAATTAATAAATATTACATACCCTCTCCAATGTCTGTCAAAAATTAGCAACCGTTCTTGTGAGAATTAAAGTGAGCCCAAAACCAATTCGTACGAAGGAGAAGCGGTCGTGGAGTTCCTAAAGTTTCTTCTCGTGAGTTTGCGGAGGACCAGGCTAAAAGTGAGGCTCTTTTGCCTCTTGTGTGCGTCAAACTCTTCTCTAGTTCCATTACGTAAATCGAAATCCTGAATGTCCTCCTCTCCTCGTTCCAAGTCCAAGTTTGATACTGCTTTTCCGCCAATCTTTGGTGGTTTCCAACATTTGAGAAGCAACGAGCTGAAAACCACGCTCAAAGAGCTGCACATCATGGCAATGCTAGCTGCAACTGGAGGTAGCATCAAGTTCAAAGGTAAGAAACACCCCATGGCGAATGGCAACATGAACAAGTTGTACACAATTGCCCAGACGAAATTCAACTTGATTCGAGAAAAGGTCACGTTTGAAATCTTCAACGCATTGACAACACTGTGAAGGTCAGTTTGGTTTGCCTTTCGGTTCCCAATGAGAACAATGTCTGCACTCTCTATAGCAATGTCAGTGCCAGAACTGATGGCCATGCCGATATCAGCTTTGGCCAAAGCCGGGGCATCATTGATGCCATCGCCAATGAATGCAACTCCAACATTGTCAGAAGCATCTGCACCTGCACCAGCACCTGCAGCACCACTGCCTAGTCTGTTCTTGATACCTGTAATCACCTTGTCCTTATGCACGGGAGACACCTCGTAGAATATATTTTCCTCGGCGATACCGACTTCTTTCCCAATCCGTAATGCCGCTCCTCGATTGTCGCCTGTAACCATACCAATGGTATAGCCTTCCACGTTTCTCAAGTATTCAATCACCTCCCGCGATCCTTCTTTTAAAGAGTCCGACAACTCGATAGATCCGCAATAGTGCCCATCAATAACAACAAAAGTAACTGTGTTCTGTGTCTTTGTTGGAATCTCGTCAATTTCTGCCAACAAGTCTGGGAATTTCTCCTTGATAAGCTTGGCATTTCCAACGTGGACGTTGTACTTTTGAGAACCGAGCTTGACGTCGGCCTCGATCCCTGATCCAATAAGAATGTTGATCAGTTCAACGGTGGAGTCAAATGTGTCGCCTTCAAATGTCAACCCTGCTTTGACTCTAGCCAGTTTCGTCAATGCGCGTCCTATCGGGTGCTCAGAATTACACTCGACGGATCCAACCAAACGCCACCAATCAGTGGCAGTGATCTTGGAGTCTTTCAAGATAGGATTAGCTTTCACTAGGCTCATTTCGCCGGTTGTCAAAGTGCCTGTTTTATCAAACAACAACACGTTGATCGAGGTGGTTTTTTCTAAAATGTCTGCACCCTTGATCAAGACACCATTGGTTGCACCAACACCCGTGCCCACCATGATTGCAGTTGGCGCCGCTAAACCTAAAGCGCAAGGACACGCAACTACAATCACTGAGATGGCCAATTGCAAGCAAACGAAAAATTTGCCATTCTCGTCCTTTTTGAATATCTTGGGCAAGCCGTCAGGGTGGACGCTGTAGCAGATTATTAGCCAGATGACAAAAGTTATGGCAGCAAGGAGCATCACCGATGGGACAAACCTTGCCGCGATTACATCTGAAAACCTCTGCACGGGGGCTTTGTTTACTTGTGAATCTTTAACAAGATTGATGATTTGTTGCAATTGCGACTTGTTTCCCGTGTTGGTGACTTTGATGTGTATCAAATGCGGACCATTGATTGTGCCTCCAATGACGCTATCTCCCTTGGACTTGTATATCGGGAGTGGCTCACCCGTGATAAAAGACTCGTTCACCTCGGTTTCTCCAAATACTACAACACCATCAGCGGGGATCTTGCCTCCGGGCAAGACAATTGCAATGTCATTTGGTTGGACCAAGTCTATGGAAATGCACCGCGTTTGATAATGGTCCAGCGAGATTTTTTTTTCATCGTCAATATTTGAGTCATACTTTGCCGTGTTTTGGATGATGGTGCAAGTCGAGGGCGTCAATTGGAGCAACCCCGATAACGCCGTTGATGTTGCTCCCTTGGCCTTGTTCTCTAGTAGCTTACCAAAGGAGACAAAAGTCAATAACATGACAAGAGTGTCGAATAGCACTTTTGGAGGCTTCTCCGTCCTGCCGTACCAGACACTGACAACAAGCGACGTGACGGAAAAGATGTAGGTGACCATCGTTGAGATGCAAACCAAGACATCCATTGAGGCTCCTCGGAAACCTTTTCTTAGAAATGACGAGAATTTCCGGATATAGTTGGCCCCCAAGTGGAATTGGACATAAGTGGAAAGCACGAGTTCGATCAAGGTCACCAAGTAGAGACCTGGGAAAATCATGGTGTCCCTTTTCCATATCTGCATGTGTTCGGTATGCACCAAAACTATAATGGGGATCCCTAGCACTAGACTCTGGATAAAGATGCTTTTCCAGTATTGGATATCCTTGACTTTTGAAAGTAGCCTCAATTGGGAAGCGGAAGATTGATCCAAGGAATTAATGACAAAGAACTCGACATCTTCGTCAACTTTGTTGAGTGCGTCCACCACGTCTCTGATGCCAACAATTATTGGATCGTAGGCAAAGATCAATTCATTCACCAAGTTTTGCATATTTGCAGCGGTGTCATCCAGCGTTAAGATTTCCCTTGTTTGAGCTGGAGTCTCGACGGAATTGGCATCGGTGCCCTGCAATGTGAAATGAAAAGAACGCACTCCGGGGATGCTATGGAGAAGAGCCTCTACATTATACCGAAGACCCAAGAGATCCGTCGTGGAATGCACCCCCACGAGCTTTAGGGCGATTTCTTCAGCCTCTGGCTGGCTTTCGCGTGGTTGCTTGCTCAAGTCAGTCGAACGCACATGAGTTGCCGTGAAGCCGCAATCTTCAATTACTTGTTTGAGTTGGTCTGGAGATATGGATGCCGCCGGATGTCGTATCAGGGCCTCTTCTGTGATTAGCGAAACTGAAACGTATTCAACGCCGTCCAAGTCTTCCAATGCCGCAGTGATTGAGCTCGAACAGGCTCCACATGTCATCCCCAGTATCCCAATAGTAGTTTGCTTCATCGGTGATGTATTAGGTGAGCTGACTCGACTAGGTGATCTCGACAGCGAGGACGATGACGACAGCAATTGCGAATTTGTCACTTGAATTTGAGCGTCAAAGCCGCAATCTTCAATCAATTCCACGATTTTCTCCCTGGGAAAGTTTTCCAGATGGCGGATGAGCCCGTTTTCGGTAACAGCGGATATGGAAGCCCTGGAAATGCCCGGTTGCTTTTCCAAGCACTCGGTGATTGACGCAGAGCACGCTCCGCACGTCATACCTTGAATATTCACCCGAGTCTGCACTTGCGGCACACTAGACGAAGTCATAACGGCCTTGAACCCTAGATCTGCCAAGTTGTCTAGTATTGCAAGCTCGTTTAGCAAAGCTGGTGTTCCTTGCCCCGATCCCAGGGCAGCGGCGGCGGCGGCGGCCGTGGGGATTGTCGTGGTCAACTCCTGGTGAACAAAATGCAACACTATGCTGGGGTTAACCGAAGCAAGCCGTTGCTGCACCAACCGCCTGTCATTCTCGGTATGTAGGTTGCTGAGCTGAAAAGTGGCCAGCTGCGTATCGCCACCTTCACCACTATCACTTATACTAGTACCACCACCACCAAAGGACATCGGAGTCTAGCTTTTGGTTGTTTGAACAAACAGAAGCGTGTTTTTTCGAAATTTGGTTGTAAAAAAAAAGGAAGAATCGGTAGCTGCCAATATATATATAGAGCGCCCTACTAACTCACTCAGTCAGTCAGTCAATTAGTTAGCAGTTTACTAATCAATTGAGATCGGGAATAAATCGCATTAAATTTTTTTTCCCTTGGATGACACTTTAGGGAGGGTTCTTTGACGGCTTCTATGCTCCAGGTTTTGGAGTACTTTATTTTTCGCTGGTCAAGACAGATGTGTCTGAATTCAAAGACACCTCTGTCTTGAACCTCAACCCACCAAGGCTCTATCCTCCTCGTTATCTCCACTGATGATGCTTTTTTGCCGGTTGAAAGGGCCGCCTCGCGAGCTCTCCCCGGTAACTTCTGCACGCCACCAAGAGTAGTGCATGTTAATTACGTAAAGTAATCTATTTGATCTAAATCGATCGCCAAAAAGAGCCAAAGCGAGAGAGAGGCCCATACACCAATACTGTGGTGGTATGGTAATAGCACCAGCAGATGTGTGCAATTTGCCATGTGCGAACACTGGCGTTTGGATTTTGCCATTCCTATTGGTTCAATTCCTCGTATTACACCATCCTACATCGGACTTGCACAGGTACGTCAATGCCACCACAACGCCGCAAATTGAATTTTTGCAATGGCCTTTTTTTACTCGTTAACCCTCCCCCGCACGAGGTGGAAAACACTGAGAGTTCTAATCAGATGTTTTTTTCGGTCCAAATGTTGCTTTTTTTTTTTTTTGTTTGTTTCGTGAACAGCCAATCGGGCTGTTGCCCTAGAGACACTCGTCCTCCCGTTGTGAGACTCTACTCCGAAATACTTGCCCCTCATAATCATCAAGCTATGTAAATGAGGCCCCGATAAAATAGGAGGGATGTCAAAAAAAAAAAGGCCAGTTGCATTGCATATCTTTTCAATCTACGACGCGTCCTTTCTGGGCCCCATCCAGTTTGCTCGTGTCCTTGCTCTTGGCTCCATTTTTCCTCTTGCTGAGACCTGTCCCATGGTACTTATGAGATAGATGCTTGTAGGCTTGCTTGGTGCTCAAGACGCGTCCTTCGTCGTCCTTGTAGCTCAACTCCACTTTCGGCTCGTACAACTTGAATTTGTCAGGGTCGTGTGAAGTTGAGCCACGAGAGCCACTAGAGCCGTTCCAGCGGCTTTTCCACCTCGTTCGCGGGCCACCGTCTCCACCAATTTGCTCGTGACTTGCCTCAACGATTCCCTTCTCCCTGAGTCTTTTATCCAACTCTTTCTCCAACGACGCTGCTCGTTCGGCTTTGGAAAGTTTCATGTACGACTTGTCTTTGCCCATTTCTTCTTCCAATACTCTCCGTTCTATATTGATCTTTATCGACAACAAGTCTGATTTCTTGGCCTGTTCTTCTCTGAACCGGGAGCTCTTTTCTTGTGCTTGTTTCTCCTTTGAAGCAATGAGGTTTCGTGATTGGAGGAATTTGAGTGTGTCGGCTAATCCACCATTGAATGTTGGCCCCGCCCCGTTCTCACCTTCGCTTTCACTTTCACCCTTGCCTTCTTTTTCTTCCTTTTGTTCTTCCCCTTTTGCTTGGGTTCCCATCGGTTCAACCTTTTCAATGGAATTCGTGCACCTCTCTTTATCTTCTCCTTCATACATTACATCCTCAGCTTCTGCATTTAGCGCGACCTTCAGTTCCAAACTGCTCAAAAATCCCGATGCGTCGTAGTCGTCGTAAAAACTCCTTGCAAAGTCGACTCGCTTCGTCTCCGTTTCGCCCGTCGCGTCATCCTCAAGACGCTTACTGGCCACAATCTGAGCTGCCATCTCCTCAGGTGTCATTTTTTTCCTCTTTTGATTCTGCTTCGCCAGCCTATTCGCATTCATGGAGCTGGTGAACTCATCCTCCAACTCATCGTAATCCACATCTATCGTACTCGGTGCCTTTTCAAGCTCGTCATTGCCGATTCGCCGCACTCTGGATGCGCGTGACGAGTCTAGTGGCTTTTTCTTTTTAATCTTTTTCAATTTCAATTGCAGTTCCACTTGCCCTGCAACGTGGGGGTTTTTATCACTTGCATCCTCAATGTCATCAAAAAGACTCTGGAAATAGGTGCGAGTTCCCGTGGGTTTCAATTCTTCTGTTTTCGATTTTTGGAAACTGTTCAACACTACCTTGCCCCTGTTGATCACAGTTGTTGTTGCTGCTGCTGCTGCTGAGTCAGAGTCATATTCAGCCTCCTCGTCCACCAAGCTCTCTTCGGGACCACCATTCGGTCTATAATGCAGTCCGCTAAATTTGATCATCTCAGCCTCTTGTCGCTCTTTCAAGTCTCTGTCTAGTTTCAGGCGCTTCAAAAGACGCTCATTTGTCAATATGGCCTCTGATTCGCCATCGAGCAAGTCACTATCTTCCAAAGTGAGGACTTCGTTGTTGCGTAGACCTCGTAATTGAGCGCTACTGTGACCAATCGTGGCTGATACCTCGTCCGGTTTGCTTGCTTTTGGTACTTTCTGTTTCTTGGCCACCTTTGACTTTGAGCCCAACTTTTTCAACCAATCGTCAGTGTCAATATCTCCTTCTTCTTCATCTTCTTCCTTATCGCCTTCTTCTTCTTTACGCCTCGATTCCTCCAAGGCTGATGCCTTTCGTTTTGCAGCTGTGCTCCTAGCTTGCTCAATTTTCCGCCTTAGCTCCTGATCGCGTGCATCGGCCGTCTCAACCCCCAGCGTGAGCTCAGACTGCTTTGGAATTGGGATCGGAATAAGCTTAAGGCCAAGAGAAGCTCGGAGTTGATTCGTTTGTTCGATAGATATCAGCAGTACCGCATCGTTTACCCTCCCTTGGCCGTGGCTTCCATTCGACGTCTGTGGCGGTTGCTCATTTGCCGGTAGGGGTATCGGCTTCAAGCCGAGCTGTGTTCGAAGCTTATTGGTCTCTTCTATCGATAGTAGTTCATTAGACATCTGTATGCATCCTCGCCGTGTGAGATGGAAAGGACTTGGTGGTGATGAAGGGCGCGCGTTCGAAAAATGTGCGATTTTCTAATTTTGGCGGATTCAACCCCCCACTATTCGAGTAAGAACGAGCCGGACTCTACACGCTCCAAATGGCTAGTAGGGGCTCAACGGAAAGGAAAAAGTCAAAATTCAAGAGCAAATCTCTGATTTAAAAGCGAGGAGCAGAAAATGGGGGAAAAGAAGACAAGGTGAAGGGATGGATGTGTGACCCAGAGTTCATATTCTCATTTTAGTTTATTGATGAAAAGTTGGAGGTGATGAGGCAACCCCCAACCTCCAACTTCCAGCCCCCTTGCTACTGATCATTTACGAACCGTCTCTACCTCTGGCTCTACCTCCGGCTCTATCTCCCGGCTTTGTCCCCAGATTTATATCCCGGGTTGATCTTCAACGTTTCTCATTCAAGCGCAAGTTACTTCAATAGGTTCTCCTTTCAAGAAAACAATAAAAAAAAAAAACAGAACGGGCCAAACCCACGTTTGGAAAAATGCCGATCTTCAGCTATAAAAAAAAAATCTTGAGATCTACGACGCTCACCCTGTTGTCGATTATCCGTTAGATTCCAATGCACACGTATATATAGTATAGTCCGGATGCATTCAGAGAAATACGAGTTGGAATTGGAAAATGCATCGACTGTGCCCTTACCCCTAACCGAGACTCGTCAGTATCCACGGGCAATCGGCAAGGATGCAAAGTTGCAATATGAAACATTGAATGACTTTTCCAAACTCCGCAAAGATTTCCCAGAGTGCTACAGGACCTGGTACGAAACCAAGGATCCCGATTGCGTCGGCTTTGTTCAGCTACCAAAATACCTCAGTATTTCCAATCGAGAAAAGTTTATCCATTTGCAGCGCACGATGCGAGATTTGGAGATTGCCAAGATCGACACGAGGGGCCCCGGTTGTTTCACCCGTGAAGACAATATCGTCTACTATTTATCGGCAATCTTGAAATTGCCAATATCAGCAGTTCTTGACTCGTTGCAGCGACAGAGCCCAAGGTACTTGATTGAAAGTGCAATCAGGAGCAGAATTTCCAAACCGGATGCACTCCCCACCACCCACCCGTTTCGATGTTATCGAGATTTTCCTCTGCATCTCATAGATAGCATGGCTGAGCTAGTCGGAAACGACGAAGGGTTGCTCATCGTGGCGCTTTGCATAAGCATGGACCCGCGTCCGCGAGATTCGTTGTACAACGTGATCCTCGCCCACGAATGTCCCGAACTGGTGAACCATTGCCGAGCGTCGGCTCAGCAGACGGAAGAAGATTTGTTTAATAAGATCATGAGCGACTTGAATGCTGATATCGAAAGAGTGAGCATGAAGGAGAAGGACGGCGGAGGGTTCAATACTGGGTCCAAGGGAGAAAAAAAGGACAAAGAAGATGGAATGGACTCACCGCTCAAGGGCGAAAACATGGAGTCTTTATCTGCCGGGGTTCTTAGCGGTGATGACAAAGACGATGAGTCTGCACCCGTTTCGAATGACTTCACTGACGAGTTTATCGCCATGAGCGAACAACAGTATAACCAATTTGTCCTCGACGAGCAGGATTTAGATCCCGAGTTTATCGAGATGGTTGAAAAACTAACCGATTTCTTCCCCACGTTTCCCAAGACGGAATTGAAAGTGAGACTCAAATTGTCGGAGAACTGGGAAGGGTTAATCGAGGAGCTATTTTTCGAAACGGAGCAGAATGAAATCAAAGAACAGGAGGAAATGTTGTTGAAACAAGAAGAAGATGATGGTGACTCACGGCGGAGCTCGAAATATAGTGATGACGTTTACAATTTGCACGAGATGTTGCCTCATATCAGCTTGCCCGTTATATCCAGGAAGCTCGAGGAGAACCACGGCGATGCGCAATTGGCCTCGTTGGCGTTGTTGAACCAACCAGCGCAAAGTCAGTTTGCTTCCGTGCGAGGGTCAAGTCGAAGCAACGTCAATGAGTGGCATCAGATTTCCAGCATGGTGACGCGAATCAAGGAGTTTCTTCATGTGAACAACGAGAGTGACCACCACTTGAACGACCCCGGGTGCATTGGCAAATGTTTTCTTGAAGATGATGACATAATCCACTATGTTCGGAAAAGCGGGGGCAATTACTACGATGCGCTCCTGGGGATCATCATGAACTGTCGTCCAAAGATCCAAAAGGAAGTCGTTGTTCGGAAAAGGGTCGGAGGTAGGGTGCAACGAGGAGGAGGAGGCTCTCGCGGCAACAATGCGCCCTCCGTAAGGGAAATGAAGCAGGTGAAAGTGAGCTATAGCTACAACCCTCACGCCAGCGAAAGTCTCGAGTTGTGGCAGATTTACAAAAGTAATCGCGTGATGCACACGATAGACAAGCTGCTCCTTATTAACGCGTTGGAGTTTTTCAATGGCGACTGCAACAAGGTGATTGAGTTGGCGTTTCAGCTCTCGCAGGAGCCACGGGCCAGTTTCTCGGCGTCGTCTATGATCAAGCCTAAGCCGGTTAGATTTGCACCAAAGCTAACGACTGATCCTTATCTCCAGCTATCGCAGAAGTTGCGCGCCTACAGCGCCAAACAGAAAGCCAAGGCCCCAGCTTCAGCTTCAGCCTCAGCTTCATCGGTGCAGATAGAGAGACTAGACAAATACATCACCTCCGCCGAGCTCGATCTCCACAATTTCAAACTCGTCGACGCCTTACGTACGACCAAGCTAGTATTGAGTCACTGGTGGGACGAAGAGATGCGGTTGCGAATAGAGCAAGGCCAGATGCAGAAATACGGCCAACTAGCGCGCTTTGTGGGGGAAATTACAATCATCACGGGGCGCGGATTGCATTCCGTTGGCGGTGTCAGCATGATCCGCAAGTTTGTCAAGGATTATCTCGTGCGGCAGCATTTCATCTTTGATGAAGGTCTCGGCAAGTTTGACGTTAAGGGCAAGAAAAAAACGGGGAGGATGTAGTGGGATATAGACAATTGATAGATATTTCAAAACGTGAGAGCATCGTTTTTTTTTTTTTTGTTTTCTGACCGTTCATGGGGGAGGCAACAAGGGGAGATGAAAGCTGTTGCACTCCTTTATTTTGTGACCAACGGTAGCCAATTTAAGCCCTGCGTGGTGCACCGACAAAGCAAGAACGTGTCAGTAAGGTAACTCAGGCACAAGGGGTGGCGTCTATGGAGAGAGTCGATCAACGCACAGGGGGGAAGGGGGCGCGAGGCTACGATTTGATTTGATTTGACTCGACTAGGCAAAAATGATACGACTCTCTCTTGACAACCTTGGATCTCAACACGTACGCCAGAAGTAGGTTTAGCCTGTGAAGGTTAAATTGGGTATGAATAGAGAACGAGAAAAGAGAAAGAAGGCAGACGCGTCGTGGCGGTTGTCATATCGCAGGTGGAATTTAACTCTACAAGTGTGGTCCATGGAGAGCATTCGTTGCTTGCTTGACGATAGGGGGGGGGAGAGACAACAGTGTGTGTGTAGTGTATTGTGGGTGCATATGCTGTTATTGCAGTGGGTGGGGACACACTTGGTAGTGCCCAATTTAAAATGAAACAAGCGAGAGCCTGTGTTGCTTTTATTATAAGCAGCAAGGCGAACGAAAGGAGACCAACAACAATACAACATGGTCTCTCGTGAACGGCAGGACACAGGGTGAGAGGACAGCGGAGGTTGGAGAGGAGGAAACTACTAGTATTCAGATGGCTAGTTAGTCCGGCGCAGTTGGCCACTAATTGAAGACAGTGGGGCCCTAGCCAGCAGTAGGAGTTAAGACAACAAGAGAAGTAACGGGGGGGGGGGGGCTAAAACCCACGAGCGTAGATCTAAGTAATAGGGGGAATCACAAGCTGGAGGCTGCCATCGGTCGATACCAATATGCAAGAGACAAAAACATAGACTTGTTTCATTTTCAGCCAAATCCATAAGATGTCAATTTCTCTGTTCAACAATAATGAGTCCCAGTTAGTACATGGCAGTGGTAGTAGCACAGGACGCATGGCATGATATACATATATACGTACATATATACATACGTGTAGTTGGTAACGTTATCCGACTGTTGTGCCACTCGTGTCTCCCGCAACTGTCTCTCTGTCTCTGTGCCATACATATTCCCTCTCCCCCCTGAGTGAGTCGGTGGTGTGAAACTCTGCGAGTGAGAAACGGAGAAATTGAAATAACCCGTTTTATTCTTGAAAGAGACATAGAGACCCACAACAACAATAACAACAACTACTACTACTGCTACTACTACTACTACTACTACTACTTTGGAGAGAGCGACGGAGAGTAGTGGTTGTCTCACATACTCCATACCCCAACTGGAAAAGCCTGAAAAAGTAGCCACCACGGGCAAGACAGGCAGCGAGAGTGTGAGGAGGGAAAAAAAAAAAAACAAAAAACGAGGGAGTGAGAACGAACGGTATTCACTTCTTGCAATTTATCAGCCAATATTCACTTTCTCTTATCATATACTTTTCAACATTCATTTTTACGGCCAACAAGTCCAACTTTCAGCTCAACGGCAACCAGAACCAAGAGCAAGACCAAGAGACCCCATTGGCTGTTTTCGCCATAGTTTTAGACGCGCATATTCTTCACGCATCCTGAACCTGGGAGTTTGGAGCCACCTTATTTTTATTTATAAATAAATAAATATATATATACAAATATTTTTACATCGAGACAGCGAAAACGATAGGGGCAGAAGATGACAAGCGTCGACGAGGTCAAGAGCTTGCAGAACGGTCTATTGGCAGGAGACTCGGCCAAGGACGCAAAGAACCCAAGCTTGCATCGTCTGCACGAGGACGCAAAAGAGATGTCGACGATTCATTCTTATCATGAAACCGTGTCGCCTCAAAGCACGCTTAAACAAGAGGAAATTGCAGCAAATTTCAGCACCCACCTTGTCGACGACGCCGAGTTGACGCGGCCTTTTCCCGTGCCAGAGTGGCACTCGACACAGCTGGATAACTCTGTGATGCAACTAGGCTCGCCCATACACGAACACGACAGTCAGTTTAAAAACAACAACACCGACAAGACGGAGGAAGAAGAAGAAGAAGGAGAAGAAGTCGAACAAGAACCAAACTCGCGCTACGACTCGTCCCGGCTGCTCGCTGACAATGTCAATGACATTGCCCACAACATGCCTCCTCGCATGCCGGGCACGTTCAACGTGAATGGGTTGACGAGCTTGGAAGACGAAGTCGAGTACAATAAGCTGATTGAGAGCATAAACAGAACCAAGCTGAGAAACTCGGAGCGGGCCCACGCAGAGAGTCCCTTGACTTTTGAAGAAGACGTTGGTGCTGCGGATCTTGGTGATGTCGATGCCATTCGCGAGATTGGAGAAAACTCAAATCACTCGGCGAATGCTCCACCATCTTTTGCAGAGCCCTCTGAGCAAGAAGCATCAGCTGCTGCTGCTGCTGCTGCAGAAGGAGTCTCTAATAACAAAGGGGCTACAAGTGGATTTGAGACGCTGTCGCTTAACGAGTCCTCCTCCTGTCTGACCCCTTCGAGACCCGCACATGACCAATCGAGAGAATCCAGACAATCAAGTTCCAATTTGAGCAATTACCATCTAAGCACAAACCCAAACTCGTCGAGGATATCGCAATTGTCAAACTTTAGGTCAATGTTGGACCCTGGTTTGCAAGCGCAGGGCTCCACCGCAGTGGACTTGGACCACTACCTCAAAACGAATGACGAATTCGATGATGACTCGTCGAGTCTAATAGCAAGCTCGCCAAACGCACTGAGAAGTAATATTTTGCAAAAGATTCCAAGTGTTGGAGATGGAAATGGAAATGAAAATGGAAATGAAAATGGAAATGAAAATGGAAATGAAAATGGACACGGGATTGGAAATGGAATTGGAAATGGAAGTGGATATGAAATAGCTGACAGTACGCAACAGTCGTATCCCAAGACAGTCTCCACTGCCAACACCGCTACTCAGCTGCAGTTCAATCAGACTCCTTCTGTGGACTCTGACATACCGCTTCGCAACGACAGAAGCTTTTCGAGCACTTCCACCGTGATTAGGAGCGCAAGACCAGCTGCTCCAACTTCAAACACCTTGTCCTATCACAACCGCACCGAGGCCATCCCTCCTGTTGTACCGCAAACTCAACCGAGAGAAAGCCCTGAAAAGTCTGCGTTTTCTTCTTCATCAACCTTGATAAGCTCGGGAGGAGTTGCAAGAAGCGGCTCCTTGGCGAGAGACAATTTGTCAATGGGTCTCAACCTGCCTTCTCCCTCGTCAAAGAATGGCAAAAAGAAAAAGAATTCGAAAAAAGTGCGCCATGTATTCTCGTCCATGTTTGGTAAGTCGCGGCAATCGCAAGCGGGGCCCCTGTCACCAGAGATCAATATGAAAATCAGTACTCCGTTCAACGCCAAGCACTTGGCTCATGTCGGCGTGGACGATGACGGCTCATACACGGGTTTGCCTCCTGAGTGGGAAAAATTGTTAGCAGCAAGCGGTATCACCAAGACTGAGCAGCAGCAGCATCCGCAAGCAGTAATGGACATCGTTGCATTTTACCAGGATACAAACAAGAACCCCGATGACAATGCGTTCAAAAAATTCCAATTCAATGATAGCAAGAGCAGCTCGAGCTGGTCGATCAATAATGGCAGCACCTCTCCTGCTACTCCAAGCGAAGCATTTGGAAGTCGCGCACTGAGTTCTTCTTTGCTCGACAAGACCTCGGACGATACCGTTCTTCCTCAATCGTCGACTGGACCTTCAGACGATGCAATTGCTTCTACATCGGACGAGCTTGAACGAGATTATCAACGAGAACATCAACATCAACATCAACATGAGCAAGAACATGAACATGAACATGAACATGAAAATAAACAAGTGCCGCAATCACAGCCGCCAGAGACGCCAACTTCTCAGTACGAGCATCAGTTCATTCCAAGTCGGCCCGCACCAAGACCACCTCCGACTCCATCTTCTTCCTCGTACATCCCGGTACAGACTCCGCCTTCGCAGGATAACAAAACAGCTTCATACTTGCAGCACGATCTGAGAAGACCGCTGGTGGACGTGTCGCCAAGCAAAGTCAATAACCGTTCGCTTTCATCAAAGTCCTTAAAGACCCTCAAGTTTCGCGGAAGCGGAATAGTGGAAAAGTTTACCAATATTTCGTCGCCGCCGCCACCGCCTCCACTTGCGTCGTCGTCGTTGTCGTCGATTCCCAAATCCAAGTCTCACTCGGCATCATTATCCAATCAGCTCAAGCACGCTGTACCTGCTCCGATATCTGGACCCACCACTGCTCCAATCACACCAAGTGCCAAATTCGAAGGCGGTAATGTGTTGCCCAAGCAGCGGAAACACGAGTTTACATCACACAGAGCACCTCCTCCGCCTCCAGTGCCAGTTAGCGACCAGCAGCGCGCACCTCCAAGAGGCGACTTGAAAGAGCTGCATCCGGGTTCTCTGGTTAACGTTTATGAAGTGCAGCAGAACAAATACCAAGAGGCTCAGCAAAGGCTTCGAGATCAAAAGGCAAGGGAGCTTGCTGAAATTCAGAGGAAACAGCAAGCAAGGAAATTACAGCAAGAAGCACAGCAACAGCAGCAACAGCAACAGCAGCAATCTAGCCATCATCATCATCAACAACAGCCTCCTGCTACTCCCCAGGTTCCAGAAAACCCGCATCGAGCTCCACAAGTTCCATTAAACGGCGCAGTTGCCACCCCACCTCCCCAGAAATCGGGACAAGGCCCCGTTCGTGACGCCAAGCAAGCAGCACTTTTAGCACAGAAAAAGAGAGAAGACAAAAAGCGCAAGAACCAGCAGATTATCGCCAAATTGCAGAGCATCTGTACCGCAGGAAACCCCAACGAATTGTACACGGATTTGGTCAAGATTGGACAAGGTGCCTCTGGTGGTGTGTTTATCGCGCGTGATGTTCAAAACAGGAACCGCACCGTGGCAATTAAGCAAATGAACCTCGAACAGCAGCCAAAGAAGGAGCTCATCATCAATGAGATTCTCGTGATGAAAGGCAGCAAGCACCCCAATATCGTCAACTACATTGACTCGTTTCTTCTCAAGGGCGACTTGTGGGTAGTAATGGAGTACATGGAAGGTGGCTCCTTGACGGAAATCGTCACCCACAGTGTCATGACCGAAGGCCAGATTGGTGCCGTTTGTCGAGAAACTTTGAAAGGACTCAAGTTTTTGCACTCGAAAGGTGTCATTCACAGAGACATCAAGTCGGACAATATCTTGTTGGACATCAACGGCAAGATCAAAATGACCGATTTCGGATTCTGTGCGCAAATCAACGAAATCAACCTCAAGCGTACAACAATGGTGGGCACCCCTTACTGGATGGCGCCCGAAGTCGTTTCCCGGAAAGAGTATGGCTCAAAAGTGGACATTTGGTCTTTGGGGATCATGATGATCGAGATGATAGAAGGCGAACCTCCCTATTTGAACGAGACTCCCTTGCGTGCCTTGTATTTGATTGCCACCAACGGAACGCCTTCTTTGAAAGAACCCGAGGCACTAAGCTACGACATAAGGAAATTCTTATCGTGGTGTTTGCAAGTTGACTCGACCAAGAGAGCCAATGCCGACGAGTTGCTTCTGGATAAATTCGTTTTGGAGAGTGACGACGTTAGTAGTCTAAGTCCCTTGGTAAAAACTGCCAGAATGAAAAAGGCTATGGATGAAGAATAAGAAAAGGATAGATGAGATGAGAGAGGTAGGAGGTGTGTGTGTTTTTTTTTGTTCTTGTTTTCGTTGTTTGAATTTGAGATGGTATAATTAGGTAAATACATAAAGAACTATTATTCTCAAAGACTGCTACTTTACATATACATATATATATATGTATACTCTGTTCACTTTGATAACTGTCGTTGATGATGAAGAAATACCCAATACTCGATCAACTGCCCTCTCGCACTATATACAATATGATGCAACTCATTTTTTTTTTTCTCACTCTTGACGTGTTTGAAAAATTTAGGAGAGAGAAGGTAAGAAAACGATGAACAGAGCTCTTTCGTGGTGGTAAACTCTGAGTCATATACCTACGAGTTCAGGTGAGTCACGTCTCAAACACACGATGTCCGAGATTGCTGAAAAGGTTGAGAAATTGAACATCAAGGCCGACGGAGCCAAGGAGAACGACAACAAAAACAAGAACAGGAAGGACAAGAAGAAGGACTCTGTGCAATCATCAGCTAGTCCCTTGTATGCCGATCCACAACCGGCGTTCCTCGATGAGAGAATCAAGTTATTCGAGGAGTTGAAAGCGAAATACGATGCGGAAATCGCTAGCAAGGAAAGAACTCCCATCAAGATTACTTTGAAAGATGGTAGTGAGAAGGAAGGTGTCGCCTACGAGACTTCGCCCATGGACATCGCCAAGGCTATCGGAAGCTCGTTTGCTGATAGACAAGTCATTGCCAAGGTCAATGGACAGTTGTGGGACATGCCCCGTCCTTTGGAAAGTGACGGTGTTACTTTGGAGTTTCTAGATTTCGAGCACCCGGAAGGTAGGGCTGTGTTTTGGCACTCATCGGCGCACATTTTGGGTGAATCGTGCGAATGCCATTATGGCTGCCATTTGTCTCATGGACCTCCCACTGATGATGGTTTCTTTTACGATATGTCGATTAACGATGGCACCACCTTTGTGACCCAGGCCGATTTTCCAAGCTTGGAAACCATTGCTACTAAAGCCATCAAGGAAAAGCAAAAGTTTGAAAGATTGGAAATGACCAAGGAGGATTTATTGAAGATGTTCAAATACAACAAGTACAAGGTCAAGTTCATCAGTGACAAGATCCCCGATGGCACCTCGACTACCGTGTACAGATGCGGTCCCTTGATTGACTTGTGTGTCGGCCCCCATATCCCGCACTCGGGCAAAATCAAAGCGTTCAAGGTGTTGAAAAATTCGAGTTCGTATTTCCTCGGTGATGCAGCTAACGATTCCTTGCAGAGAATCTATGGTGTCTCTTTCCCAGACAAGAAGCTCATGACTGAGCATTTGAAGTTTTTGGCCGAGGCAGCTGAGAGAGACCACAGAAAGATTGGTAGGGAGCAGGAATTGTTCATCTTTAACGAGGTGTCGCCTGGTTCAGCCATGTGGTTGCCTCACGGTACCAGAATCTACAACACCCTCGTCGAGACTTTGAGATACGAGTACAGGAAGCGCGGATACGAAGAAGTCATCACTCCCAACATGTACTCGACTAAATTGTGGGAGACTTCCGGCCACTGGCAAAACTATAAGGAAAATATGTTTTCATTTGAAGTGGAGAAGGAAACTTTTGGCTTGAAGCCCATGAACTGCCCCGGACACTGCATACTTTTCAAGTCAAGAGAGCGTTCTTACCGTGAGTTGCCCTGGCGTGTTGCCGACTTTGGTGTCATTCACCGTAACGAGTTCTCGGGTGCATTATCGGGCTTGACCAGAGTGCGTCGATTCCAACAAGATGACGCCCACATTTTCTGCACCGCTGACCAAATCGGAACCGAGATTGCGGGAGTTTTCGACTTGTTAAAGAAAATGTACGGCATCTTTGGTTTTGAGTTCAAGATGGAGTTGTCCACGAGACCCGAGAAGTATGTCGGTGACTTGGACACTTGGAACGCCGCCGAAAAGAAGTTGGAGGACGCGTTGGATGCGTTCTTGGGCAAAGGAAAGTGGGAGTTGAACCCCGGTGACGGTGCATTTTACGGACCCAAGATCGACATCTTGATCAGCGACGCGTTAAAGAGATGGTTCCAGTGCGCCACTATCCAATTGGACTTCCAACTTCCTTCTAGATTCGAGTTGGAGTACAGAACCGACAACAACAACGCCTTGGAGCGTCCCGTGATGATCCACCGTGCCATCTTGGGCTCGGTCGAGCGTATGACTGCCATTTTGACCGAGCACTACAAGGGTAAATGGCCATTCTGGTTGTCGCCCAGACAGATATTGATTGTGCCCGTTAGCCCCAAATACTACCAATACGGTGAGAAATTGCAGAAGCTTTTCAACAACGAGCACTTTTTCTACTGCGACATTGACGTTAGTGGCAACACTTTGCCAAAGAAGGTGAGAAGTGGCCAGATGTTGAAGTACAACTTTATCTTTATTGTTGGTGAGGCCGAGGAACAGAACTACGCTGTCAATATTAGAAACAGAGACATTGCTGAAGAGCAAGGTAAGAATGAAATGAGTAATGTTGATGAAGTGATTAAGCAGTTGATTGCCTTGCGCGATGAAAAGAGAAGCGATAACAAATTGTGATTTCTTTGGAAGCCAGGGGGGAAGTATGCACGACAGTGAGGACTAGACTATAGCAGTATTAGACATGGAGGATAGTATTCTCTTGGTATATATCGGAATATCCAAAGATCCAATGTTTAATAGAACTGCATTCTTCTCTTTCTTTCTATCTTTCTGTCCTGAACTATTGGGGATTCTTGCTGAACCGATGGAATAATGTAGAAGCATCGATACAGCAATTTAAAAGGGCAGAGTGTGCTTATTTAACCGCGGTGGTGTTTTTAGTTAGCGGCCCCCAACGTCAGTTTCGTTCCCGAGATATTTAAACCCCCCTAATTGTCTTCAGACTGGTATCAAAGGAAGAAGAAGAAGAAGAAGAAGAAGCAATTGAACTCGTCCTCAATCGTCATTGGGAAGAAATAAAAGCACCCCCTCAGCTGTTCTACTTCTACCGTCAAGTCAATTCAATCCCCTCCAGAAACATGTCCGATAACCCATTGAAGCAGATTCTCACCGGTGAGCAATTCAATGAATTGGTAAAGTTCTACGATGCAGACCAAAAGCTAGACCACAGCGACCGTGTAGCACTCGCAACGCAATTGCAATCGCTTGCAATCAAAGCCAACCTCGTGGGCTATACTTCGGGTATGGTGGGTTTTTTTTTGCCCACGGCTTACATCCGTCTCTTCAACAGACCCACCCCCACCCCATTTTTTTTCATTCAAATGCCCTTTATCTCGTTAATCCTCGGCTTTGGCACCTTGTTAGCTGGCAATAGCGCCACGGCAAACTACTGCTACAAGAAAGTCGCCGAGGACCCCAAGGCGTTGCCCAATGCGCCAACGCATCAAATGTGGAACTTGATGAAGAATCAAAACTTGGGCGCTTTCACTTTATATTATTCGAGAACGGCGGTGAACCCCATGTACATCATTCGCGATCCGAGATTAGCTACGAATGACTCGTACATTGACGAGAGGTTGAAGGGCAAGTCCAACCTTCACTTTTCGCAGGGTGCCAGCTTGGGCACTGTTGATCAGCTGGGCAAGAACCACGATTTGTCGCTCTTGGATAAGGTCAAGTTGCATCATGGTTTCGAGGTCAAGTAGGCACGGTTGGGTGCAAGTTCTTTTCAAAAAAAAAAAATACACCATTTTTAAAGAATTTTGAATTTTTGACATCTTTCTTGTAGTAGCTAACTCTGATTATATTCAAGTCTAAGAAATCTTGTCCGCTCCGTAAGATAAACCCGATAATGTAAATTGTCCAGTTCAATACCACCAGATAAGACAAGATTATGTTGGAGGGGGGAGAAGGGAGGACAGCAACGGGATGTCAATTTGGGCATCTTGGTGAACATGCTTTCGAATGTTCTTTATCGAAGATGTCAATTGGGATCTGATTGCGCCGAAATATCAAAGCATCCCCACCAAGTCGACCCTCTTCAAATTGCATGCAGCTGAAAAAAACAGTAGTGGTTTTAAGCGGCATTTCGCTTTCCTTCGGAAGCATTTTGATCTTCAACCTTCTATGGATTTACTGAGAAGGATACGGTTTGAAGGCATCTTGCTGTGGCATTATATATTTATGTGACCAATTGCCTAGTTTCGTAAATGATGGGACCCGTGGTCAATCCCAGCTGGAAAATTTTCCAATTGCACATCGAGTATTGTATTCCTTGCATACACTAAATTCAAGTTTTTTGGAACCATTAGCTTGTGGCATGGCTTTTGCAGTCAATGAGTCTAGTGGTGGTGCCCGGTTCTGTTTGCATACGGTAAACCCTTGATGCTCTCGAAACAGATGTTGTTTAAGCGGTCTTGGAGTAAGCCTATTTTTCAAAATGGCTTTAAGTGGCTTGCAAATTCTACTATTCTTTCTTTCTTTCACGCGGTGGTGATGCCCGTGATCAACTACAACTCATACAGTACACCGCTTTCTTTTCATTTGAAAGTTCTTTCTTTTTTAAAAACACGAGAAATCCATTATCTACACAGCTTGTAGTTCAAGAAGATATCCTAGAGGTCGCTCATTTTGTGGTTGGTTGTTGTTCGTGTTCCATCGCTTGTTTAATAACCGCAATAATGGCACTGCTCTGGATCTTGTCGTTACCACCTTTCGAAATCCCGTATTCGATATCACTCAACCCTTTCAAATAATGCACACGATTCTGAGGCTTCAACTCATAGCGCAGTAGGATCTCAATGAACCCAGCAATCAAATCAATCAACGCCAACCCCTTTGTAGTCTTGTACCGGTTCAACGTCAAATACGCCGTGGTCCAATCATCTTGCAAGATCGAGTCTAGACACGCCTCGATGTCCTGCGGATGCGGCGCACCGATGCAATTATAAATCATATCGACGTCGATCGAGTCGTCGTCATCGCCATCAGTCGCAGCTTTGCACGCCTGCAACACATTCAAGCTGCGTCTCATGTCACCCTGGGACAAGTGCAAAAGCGCATTCAACGCCTCGGGCGTGATATTGACGTGCTCCTTAATTACGACATTGTCGATCCTGCTCCGTATCGACTCCTCGTCAATGGGGTGGAACCTGAATCGGGTGCATCTCGAAATCAACGCCGGGTTGAGCTTGTGCGAGTAGTTAGCCAAGATGCAAAACCGCGTGTTCTTGGTGTATTTTTCAATGATTCGACGTAGGGAGTTTTGCGCCACGCTGGTCATGGCGTCTGCCTCGTCCAATATAATGAGTTTAAAGTGTGGCGCGGAGCCCAGCGTGAATATCTGCCTCGTGCTGGCAAAGCTCTTGATCTGGTTCCTGACGACATCAATGCCTCGATCGTCGGATGCGTTCAACTCCAACACCATGTTTCTGTAGTTGGGACCGTATATCTCCTTGGCTAACGCGACAATGGTTGAGGTCTTGCCCGTTCCGGGAGGTCCGTAGAATAGTAGATGGGGCAACTTGCCCAGCTCGACGAATTTGCGGACCGTGTTGACGATGTCCCCTTGGCCGTAGACCTCTTCCAAATTATCTGGTCGGTACTTTTCCACCCTGGAAAAAAAGTTAGTCACTGGGTCTCTAAACTTTAGGCTCTCATGCGGATAAAATGGTTCCTTGAGGTTGTACGTACCATGGTAAGTTGTCCTTATAGTTGCCTGACATGACTCTGGCGTGGAGCTCGAGATCTCCTATGTATTTATGGCAAGGCAAGGTGTTGTGAAACCTGTGTAATCCGCCCTCGCTTCTTCTTCTGGAACGCGTCTGGGGTGCAAAATTTGGTGATTTCGCACCACGGCACTACCAGAGGAGATGGGATGGTTATACCCACCAATGGACTACAAAACTTAGCCTTACTGGGAAAACCTCTATCTCTAATATTATCAATATCTATTTCGCAGCTTTTATATCCAATGTAGGCAGACGACGAGGGCCACTAGCATCACGTTGGCTAGTAGCTTCGCGACCCCGCTCGTTTGCGCCACCATTTTACCCACATAATTACAGCTGGGCCACTGGCCGGGGTTATCGTCATCCCAATAGTAGCTCAAGGCAATGGTATCGTTGCCCGTGGGACACATGAACCCGAAATCAGCAGGGCAATCGCGCACGATGGCATGGCACACGTTGACACAGGGCAAGACTTCATAAAACGGCTGGCTCGGTTTAATGACATTCTTCATGAAATCGTTTCTCTGCTGAGTCAGATTGCGTAGTATGTAGCCGTCGGATGAGTTCTCGGTGTTGCACCTGGGGATCGACACGGCGCAAAGCCAATCCTTGTAGCTTTCAGCGCAATCATCGCAGCTTTTCAAGTTCGAAAATATCGCCTCGGGGTTGGTATCGCATGGAATCTGCTGGAGTGCTTTGGAGAAGTTGACGTACAAACTCTTGACGTGATCGTCATAGATGCGTTTCGTGGCGTCCTTGTTATCGGCCATGGACGCGTCCCCGAGTGCCGGCACGCTATAGGCGACTCGATTGCAAAAGTCCAAATCGTAAATCAACTCGCACGCAGAGTTGGACATGGTTTCAAACTCAAAAGGATGGTACAAGGCGCCGCCAAAGTCTTTCCCTTGGAAATCAGCCACGATATAGGCAACGTAACGCGTCAGCTCATTTAGGCCCTGGATCATGAATTGCTGCTGTATACCGCCGTTTCTTGTGGTATAAGTGTTCTGGATGCTTCCCGGTCCCATCAATGCGGGACCATTCCTCACGGCACACCAGCTATTGTTCATGCCCGCGAAATAATCCTTGTTCTCGTATGAATAAAGATACAAGAAATATTTCGAGTCCGAGGCGTTCAACGAGTCCCAATCTCCAGCGTAAGCGGTCAAGTTGCTGGTTACTATCAACGCCAGGTTGTCGTCGGTATCCACCACCGAGCCAAACGATCGATCATCCCACTGGAAAACTAAGTCGTTTTGAGATACACCAATCTGATAGGTCCACGAGGCAGTCACGTTGGTATTCTGGGGCGCTCGCACGGCAATGTATAGGATTTTTTCATCTTCGGCAGGGTTATGCGGTGGCACTGGTGTTGCTCCAGCGCCAGTGTTGGTGGTGGTGGATGTGGTCTTGGGCTCGATTGGCAAATCAGCCAAGGCTTGGAAATACCCATTTTCAAATAGCTTCATCTGGCCCACTTCGTTATTAGCAAACATCGTCGAATTAAACGAGTAGTACACGGCGATGCTGGTTTCATTGGGGTGCACGTTATTCGGCTGCGTGCATATATTACCAGTTAAAAAGATCAAGAGCTCGTAAAACTCCCCCAAGCCCGATTGAGTGTTGACGCTAAACGAGTAGTACTTGACCTGCGACTGAAGTATCGTATCCCTGATCGGCGTGAACTCCTGCAACCCTTCAGACGAGCCCGATGTAGCGGCGCCGGGGTTGTTGGCGGTGGCTCGTCGGTCGAAATGCTGTACGTGACGTGTTTGCGGGTTGGAAACGTTCACTTGATGTCGTACGGGATCATCATCTTCGTATCTTGGTTCCAGCTCCTGCTCGAATTGGAAAATGGGCGGTATGTATTCGTAAGCGAATGTATAGCGTATCTGTAAAGCGAATAGTATGTATAGCCAGCGCATGGTCTCTCGACGAGTCTTGCCTTGCAAAGTGCCCGTTCGGTTTTCGTTAGTACCGTGTATCACTACTACACATGTGTGAAAGTCTTGCTCGGGGATCGGCCTACACTTAATTGTTCTTGATAAAAAAAAATTATTTTGCGCTATTGCGGGTGTACAAGTACTCGTGTGTGTGTGCAGTGGGCCATCTGGCAGGTGTTGGATAATCCCCCCGCAACAAGGCAAACGGGACAAGTCTATTAAGGTGTATGTAACTATATATAACCACTCTACTAACAGCCAGGTGCCGATTAATCTCGTTTGAACAAATTCTTAAGCTTTTTCCATTTACCCTTGGAATGATCGTCTTGTTCTTCGTTTCCTCTCGAGGTGAAACCGGCATGGCTCCGGTGTGGCTCCAATTTCGAAGAATCAAAGCTCAACCGCTCATTCTTTGGCTTACTTTCTACATCGTCACTTAAGCATTTGCTCAACCTGTTGTAGTTTGGAACGCTGTTTCTTCTTTTGGACGGCTTCTCCAACCCGCCCCATTTCAAACTTTGCGGAGGCGGAGACGAATGGTCATGTGTGTCCTGTTGTTGTTGTTCTTGTGATGGTGGTGGTGGTGGTGGTTGTTGTGAAGCAACGGGAGGCGGGCTTGCGGGACTGCCGCTTTGAGATCTAATCTTATTGAGTTTAAGCTGCTCGCTGACTTCTTTAAATGACATTCCGTGTTCTTTTGGAACTTCCTTCTTTGGCGCCTCATTGGGGGTCAAGAGCGACTTTGTCCTGTATGGGGAATGGCCAAATTTATTTGAACCAGTGATTACTCGTGCCAACTTGGCTCCCTTGCCCAAAAAGTTGGGCTCCACTTGGATGATATCTTCACACATTTTCAACGAGTTTTCCGAGATTGCAATGGCGAGATTGGCAAAGTAGTTTTCATTCAATGGTTGATGCTCCAAGTCAGTCAATTTTCTTTTGATATCGGCGTGATAATCTTTGTAAATTCTGGCAACATCTTCGTATGAACTATAGGACTCTACCGAGTCGTCGCTATGAGTCAGAACATCGTCTGACTCAATACTGTTTGTTTCATCGTCATCTTCGCCTTCAAACTCTTCGTTGTCGATTGCTCGCACATTTTCAACTTGACTAACCGTCTCCCTGATGGGTTCGTCGTTTATGGTGCTCTGCACCGAGTATTCAAAGTTGCACATATTAACAGCGGGAACAACAATCACGGGCAAGGGGAAATTTTTCACTAGTCGATCGGTCAATTTCGAAGAAGTCCACGATCTCAATGGAGCACCAACGCTGAGATTGGGTTTAGTACCAGTGCACACCAAGTTTGGCTCATACAATCGGTACATGTCTTTCAACACCGCCTTTGTTTTACCTGCAACCAACTCGATGGAGACTTTGGCGATTTTATTTGGATTAATCACCAACATGCAGTATTTCATCAAATTTTTGGCAAGCTCAATAATGTTTTCCGGTTTGCTTCGGCTTCGGTACCGATCCAAGGGATCGGTAAAAGACGAGCGCGATCGTGATCTCGAGTATCTCGTCTTCTTTTTTGGATCAAAGATGGAAGGGTCAATGGTGGCGCAAACAATCACCTTGTCGCCATTTTCAACGAATTTGGTGAGCACCCAATCCAAAGCTACCCACGTGTGAATACGAGCACTAATGTAAACGAGAATCACTCGATGCGGCAATACTGGTTCTTGAGGGTACAACTGGCCATTGTATAGTTTTTTGTACAAGTTGTGTCTTCTTGTAATGGAGCAGCATCGAAGGGTCGATATGGGGCGCGTGGGGTACTGCACTATTTCTCTTTCCAATCGTCTCAATTCGGCATAGTCCATTCGATCGGATTCCTCGTACGCCTGGGACGTTCTTCTAGGAGACGCCATAGACGACGACATTGTGGCTGCTCCCGGCGATAAGCTTCTTCCTCTTGAATAGCCACGTGACGCGGGCATAGTTCCCGCGTGTTTTGCTTTATATATTTCCCAGCCCACATCGTCGTCTTCATCGGGCTCGTCGTCGTCATCGTCGTAGCCTATATTCATATCGTCAAATGACACTTGCTTGATGAAGCTTTGCGACTTGACTTGGCTATTGTCCTGCGAAGTAGGGCTAAAGTTGACATATCGATAATTCGACGATTGCCGATTGGAGAGTTCATTCAACAACTGATAGCCTTTTTCTTGCTGTTCCCGTTCGGTGACTTGTTGCAGTCGATATCGAGCTGAGTTCAGATTGAGGTTGTTTTTGCCGTATTCTTGGCCATGATATGGCTGCATATCGGGTACTGTCGATGCATGTTCAAGCGGTGGTCGCTGCGACTCTTCGTAGAGCGGTATTCTTTCACCTGATGGTTGATGCACTTTGAACTCTGGTACAACAGTTGACATGTGGCTATATAGATCTAGCAGTCGTATATAAGTGTGTGTCGTGTTTTAGGTGTTAATGTGTATGTGTGTATGAACGAATGAAGGAATGAACGAAAGTGTGCTTGTAATATCTTTGTATGTCTCTATGTGGGGAAAGGGCTGGAGATGGATCTTTCTCCAACTTGTCTCTTTCTTTTCCTTTCTAATGACACACCTCAAGCTACTTGTTGGGTCTATAAGGATACAAGGTTCTTACCTGGGGCGATGTATTGAACGGAAAAGAAGGAAAAATAACAAAAGAAAGAGACAGAAAGGAGGAAGAAGAAGTAACGAGATGTGGTATGGTTCTACTAGCGGTAGTTGTTGATATCTCGTGGCGGCAGCAACACTGTGGGCGGTAACTCATCTTTCAAGATGTGAGTAGATTTTCGAATCGCCACATGGTAGCACGCCGGGCCTGCGATGTGGGCGTGCAACGAGCCAATCCAAACCACCGCAATCACCAACTTTTACCATCACGAAGATAGTGTAATAGGTTGCTTCGTCACATTTTTTACAAGAAATATCGGTAGATCACATTAAATCTACGGTAACTTCTCCACATTTGCCGCGTTGTCGAACGCGGCATGCTCTCTTTCCTTGGTGCAAGTTCGACCACTGTAGCGGTTAGGTTCTCATTTTCCATTTTGTCCTACTGCAGCTCCTGTCCCCTTTTCCCACCTCCTTTGTTTGCATCATTTGGCTGATTTAGCATGGTGTTTAGTCGAGGGATTTAAACTGGGTGAAAATGAAAAAGAAAAATCGGTTCTAAAATGAGTCGGCCGGTTAAGAAGATAAGAGGCTTCAAGTCGTGGTTTAGTGGTGGTCGTGTGAGAGAAAAAGAGATGGACTCTAACCTCTTTGCTTTTTTCTTTTCACCTTCGTCCAATATGTCTATCTATATCTCTACATTCAAACCTCGTAGTCACTGGTGGTTGATGGATATGCGATTATCAAGACATCACTACTATGTAAAGAGTCAACTTTCAAGGTGAAAAGTCACGTGCGCTGTGTGTGTGTGTGTGTGTGCTTATCATGTGATGAAAGAAAAAAAGCGTCCCTAATAAAGACTTGTTTGTTGGGGAATCCCCTTCACCAACAACAACAACAACAGGAATTGGAAAGATTGGAGAGAGTATGTGTCGTTGCCAACTACCTAATGGAAGGGAGGGAAAGGCCTCTTTTTATGACAAAGACCAGATTGAATTGATCTTGGTTTGTTCTGCCCCCTGCTGGTAGTCGTAGTTGTAGATGGTCGTAGCAACCGTGTTTCTTTCCACTGTGCCCTGTGGTGGTATCAGCCATAGCTTCTCCGACGACTCAAACGGGTCCGGGTTTTGAATTATTTTCGCACAAGACCAACAACCTTCAACAACTTCAACAATAGACCAAGGACTATAATTATTACCAGTAACAGTAAATTACGCTAGAGGCAAGAGAAGATATTTTCTGGCGGGTCGGCCATTTGCTATCCTGTGACCTACCCTTCCCCTACCCTTTCTCTTCCCATTCCGTTGCAGCCAACTTGGGAGTATCTTCCGCTTCAATTCAGCTTTGGCCGTCTCAACTGGCCTTTTTTGGCTTCTAAGCTGTTTCTACAATTTTTTTTGGCTTCTTTTTTCTTGCACAGCCAGAGGCTAAAAACAAGCACCTATTTTGTTGAGTTGCGGGGAGCTAATTGTTACTAGAAGTGGTATCTGTAGAAAGAGAAAAAGAGAGAGTAGTACAAGATCCGGTAAAATCTTGTGAACCTCGAGAGTAAGCTTCTACTAAAGGGTAAATCTTATCGCTTGACCGGGTCTTGCACAGTCAGATAGCAGGCGATTGGAATACGATGGGGCAGTTTGTTGGCAATTTCCATAAATTTGGTGGAGATTGGAGAGAGAGAATATAAAAAAAAAATTCAGGTAATCTCCATCAACCACCAAAAGATCATCAATTGTATTTAGCAACTACTACTCTTTATTTTGAGGAATTACAGCAAACAACTACAGGAACTGTGTGTTTTACTACTGCTACTACTAAGCACTACGACACAGCGTATATTTCGTAACCATTGAACACATTACAAGATCCCCGCCAAACGCCGCAGCCAGATCCACATCCACATCCACATCCCCGCCCCATTGGTTTATACTCATCAGTTTCAAAATGTCGTCGTCTGAGGGAAAACAGCCAGCGACACTGGTGGCTACAGCTACAGCTACGGCTACTCAAGGGCGCAAAGCACCCGAATCTGTGTCCATAACGCCAAACTCGATTACTCCCTCGATTTCGAAAACGGAGGACGATTATGATGGCAAGAAGCAGCCGGTGGTGAACGAAAAGGAAAAGAAGAAACAGGCATTTATCACCAGAACCATCTGGACATTTGTCATGATTGGAGGGCTCTTTGCTGTGCTTGCATCGGGCCACTTGCCCATCATCATCATGATTTTGATGTTTGAATTTTTGACGTTCAAGGAAATCATTGCCTTGGTGTCGGAGCCAGCAAGAGACAAAAAGATCCCCTACAACCGATTGTTGAACTGGTACTTCCTCGTGGCTACATGGTACTACTTGGATTTCCCCAAATTGGTGGATTTTTTCCAAGACAACGTTTACTCTTACAAGTGGCTAACTTTGGTCGTGGTCAATCATAAATTCATCAGTTATACCTTGTACATTGCCGGATTCATCTTTTTCGTTTGGACTTTGAAAAAGGGTTACTACAAGTTCCAGTTTGCTCAGTTGTGTGTGACTCATATGACCTTGTTGTTGGTTGTGTTTCAAGCGCACTTGATCATCAACAACATCTTGAATGGCATATTTTGGTTCTTTTTGCCCAGTGTCTTGGTTATCGTCAACGACATCTTTGCTTATATCTGCGGTATAACGTTTGGAAGAACCCAATTGATTGAAATTTCACCGAAAAAGACCGTAGAAGGGTTCTTGGGGGCCTGGATATGCACGGGGGTTGCCGCGGTGATTGGCTCTTATTTGTTCTCCAAATCGGACTATTTGACATGTCCTGCCCAAAACTTGTCGACCCATTTGTACAACTTCCCTCACTGTGAGCCCAACCCCGTTTTCATCCCGCAAATTTACCAATTGCCCGCCAATGTCATTGAATTTTTGGGCGACAAGATTGAAGTCATCGCTTTTAAACCAATATATTTCCACGCCGCCATTTTGGCCACTTTTGCCTCGTTGATTGCTCCATTTGGAGGCTTTTTCGCAAGTGGATTGAAAAGAGCATTTGGCATCAAAGACTTTGGTGACACCATCCCCGGCCATGGAGGCATCACCGATCGATTTGATTGCCAGTTTCTTATGGGCTCATTTACCTATTTATACTATCAGACTTTTATCAGTAATCACAACATCAACTTGGGCAAGATCTTGCAAATGGCAATAATAAACTTGAGTTTGCCACAATTGGTGCAATTGGTAAAGAGCATATTGAGATATTTAAACAGAGAAAGAGTTATCGATGATGACAAGTTGAAGGTAATATTTGATCTATTGGAAAGTTAGATTTTTTTTGGGAAACAAAAAAAAAAGAACTACATATAGAAGCCATAAAACAAAAAGAAGAGAAGAAGAAGAAGAAGAAAAATGACAAGCACGACAAGCACGACGCAATGAATGTTGATGCAAGTTTTTGGGATTTCACAAGGTCTTGCTACCCTCGAGCAGCGCGGTGCCTTGACTTTTCAATGAATTGTATTTTTTTGTCTTGAATACTGTTTCTCAGATATATATATACATAAAACTTAATTATCACTAATTCACTTATCTTCACTCTGCTCTTTGTTGGAAAATGTGTCATGATTAGACAATAAAAGATCAGATTCGGATTGGAAGCTGCATCGTTCCATAATCCTCTAGACGGTCCCTCTGTCGGCTACGTCTTTTTTTTTAGAAATTCCTTCTTGAAAAACGCTCACGGTAGACAAAAACAAGCTGCAGCACTCTCACTAATCGCATAAGCTAGTGCTGGTCCAAACGGTGAGACGTTTTTTTTTTGATTGGATCCGGATAACTGTAATTTTCACTTTCCATCATGTGGAAGCTTGCCGTCATTTCCTGAAGAAGGAGATACAATGCTTCGATTCCAGATCTCTCCCTCTTTGGGGGGTGGTGCGGCGCAAACGGAAAGCCCCGCGAGTGGAGCCGCACCAGTTGCCGTTTTGGTAACTTCTCTCCAGCTCTTGATCTTAAAGGTCAGCAAGAAAGTTATACAAAGGCTATGCGGAGATTGCAAGCAGTTCTCATTTCAGCTGCAACTGCAACTTCTACCTCGAGTTTGTCCCGGTTTTTCGACAAACCGCAACAACCAAGCATCGTCTTCATCAAGGAGAGTTATTTGCTGTCCGTGATTTACCAGTTTCTTCTCAAAAGCTCAACTTGAATGCTGCTTGAGGTCACTGGTGTAGACCACAGGCTCTCTTTGTAGGGGACCAGTTCTTTGTTTCTGAGCTAGCAGTACCGGAGTTGGACTGCAAGACACACGAGGCTGCTTATCCTTGCATTGCCGAGATCAACACTTAGATCAAAAGAACAGCAAGATCAGAGATGGAAAAGATTTCGAAACCACCAGTAAGCGTGGGAACTCTATGGTGCGCATCAGAAGGTTGCAGGTCATCTTTCCAAATTAGGCACAGTGCTGCGCATTTTAATTTTTATTTTTTTTTATTTTTTTTTCTGAGCAGCCGTTTCATCACCAGTACCGTTTGGGTGCAAAATTTAGCAAAAAGCCATATCTCTTAGATGGGGAATAGCTAATTAAAATCGATAGAATAATTTAGTGGGAATGACGTGGTGCTGCGACAACATATTCCACCGCATCTTCTCTTTTTTTTCTTTTTATTTATTTGTTTTTCTATTTCCATGCTGCTTACCTGATCCATACCGTACGACCAGCTCTTTCAGAGTGATGTTGATCTTGATCAGATCAGGTTGTGAGGCCCCGGACTCTCATATAAAGCACTCCCCTGCGCTTTAGCTTTTCCAATGAATCTCGTGGTCACTTTTTTCACACCAGTTTCTTTCATTCATTAGTTCATTCTCTTTTTAAATTGCTTCTCAGGACACCACCCAGCTGTCTAGTCAATCGCTACATATATCTCCAGTGCACTCGTTTCCTGTTATAAATCCACTACAGTTTGTTCATTCGCTCACTTATTGCAGACCTGCATTCATTCGCTCATTCACTCATTCATTTAGTTGGTTAGTCGCTCCTTACTCACTCATTAACTCACAATTTTTTGTTGTTTTGGTTTTTTTTTAGACTCAAGAATGATTTCTATACTACTCACATTCTTATTTATCAATTTGGCTGTGGCTGCTCCGCTTCCAGCACTAATCACAAGGTATCACACCGCCGCAGCAGTCACTCAAGTGGTGACGCAAACAACCGGTACAACTACCGTCTGGTTGCCTCCCGTGGGAATATATGTTCTCCCTGACGGCAGCTCGTCAACCAGTACCATCAACAACGGGCAATGGAACACTTTTCCAGTCACATTCACTTCACATTTGAAACAAGCTGCTCCTCCTTCTCCAGTTACTCAAGTTGTCACACAAACCACGGGCACCACCACCGTCTGGGTGCCTCCAGTGGGAATCTACATCAAACCTGATGGAAGTTCATTCACCAGCACAGTCTCGGAAGGTGATTGGCACACTGCCCCAGTCACATTCACTTCGCTGATACCTGGTACACCAACCACTCAAGCTGCTGCACCCCAGCCTTCTACTCTCCAGACTTTGACTACCACCACCAGCAGCACTTTACTGACTCAATCTACCTCACCACCACCACCACCACCCTCATCTTCATCTTCTTCTTCTCCCGGCTCATCATCATTGACAATTTCTTCGATTTCATCCACGACAACCACGCCTCCACAATCATCCTCCTCATCCTCATCCTCATCATCTCAAGGTCCAAGTTCTACCATTCGTAGCACCATCCCACCTCCTTCAGCAATTGTATATTCTCCATATGCAGACAACGGTGGCTGCAAGTCGGCAAATGCAATCAATCAAGACTTGGAGCTCATCGCTAGTAAAGGTATCAAGTCAATCAGATCCTACGGAACAGACTGTGGCTCCTTAACCACGGTTTTGCTGAAATGTAGGCAATTGGGCCTCACTGTTAACCAAGGGGCTTGGATGCAAGACGGCGTCAATTCAGTTGACGACCAGGTGCAACAGATTATCAGGTACGGGCAGCAAAATGGCTGGGATGTGTTTGACTTGATCACAATCGGTAATGAGGCCATCAACTCTGGGTTTGTTCAAGTGAATGACTTAATCAACAAACTCAACTCGGTCAAATCCCAACTCCAGGCTGCTGGCTACCACGGCCACGTCACCACTGCTGAGCCACCCATTTCCTTCATCAACCATCCTCAGCTTTGCACGCAGGCAAACATCGACATCGTGGGAGTCAACCCACACTCATACTTCAACAGCGGTATCTTTCCCTCGGGTGCCGGAGCATACATCATGGCGCAAAAGGCGCAAGTAGAAGCCGTCTGTTCCAAAAAGGCCTCAATCATCGAGACCGGGTATCCATCACAAGGTGCAACGCTAGGTGTAAATGTCCCCAGCGATCAGAATCAATACGCGGCCATCTCATCCATTATAGAAGCCACGGGCGGCGACGTCACCATCTTGACTACATTCAACGATTACTGGAAACAGCCTGGTCCCTACGGCATTGAGCAATACTTTGGTGCTATCCACTTGTTCGATTGATTACAAAAATGGGCCTGCTGGGAAAAAAACGGAAAAAAATGATAAAAATGTGTCAATAAAATTAAAACCGGTTTTCAATTCGTGTATCATAAGGGTTATCTCGTTACATACAATTAAATTTTGTTCTTCAAAATTCTATTATTTTATCTGGAAAAAATTCATCGATTAGATCCATGTAGTATGGCTTCAACTCTTCCACGTCGTATTGCTGGTCAATCTTGGAGTATAGATCGTAATTGTTGAAAACTTTCACCGCCTTCAACATCTCCTTATCGTGGTCATCCATGAGATAACTGTATGCAAACTCGTGGTGCCACGGGTAAAAAGAATGGTACCGGATCATCGCGAGTGCTTCCGGCGGTAGCGTGGAGCTCCGTTTCGCCACATGGTACATGTACTCGTCATGCCCCCAGCTCAACATGACCTTGTCCAATCCACAATGTTTCAGATATATCCCATATTTTTTGTTATACAATGGGTTCAAAAAATCGGGGTTCTTGGTGAAGCTATCCGAGAAGATGATCCTTTTGGAAAACTTGCACCCAACAGGGAACGTGTCGCCAACGACATCCCATTGGCCCTTTGAGTCGAAAAAATACAAGAGCTTACCCAAATCGTGAATCAAACCCACGAGCTGAAACCAGCGCGGCTTGCCATCGCGTCGGATGGCCTCTGCTGTCTGTAGCGCGTGGTCAATCTGCGATAACTCGGTATCGGGGTCGCTATCATCGAGCAACTTGTTCAACTTTTCCAATCCTTCCCACACGGTCATCTTGTCTCTCGTCTTCAGCTTGAAGTTTATGCGTGCTTGGATGTTATACGCCACCGTTTGCTTTTCGTGCTGCTCTTCGTAGAATTGCTTGACTCGATCGCATGCTAGTTCGTATTGTCGAAATGCCTTTGTATCTATGTCCTTGTAGTATTTCGATGCAATCTGCCAGTTTTCTTCAGCGGCGGTAGTAGCCTGCGCGGGGTCATTTTCTCCTCCTCCTCCTTCTCCTCCTCCTTTTTCTCCTTCTTCTTCTTGTAGAAATTCTTCCACTGGCTTGTCACTGGTGCCGGTGCCGGTAGTTTGTTTCTTTAGTCTGTCTCGTAGCTTATTGACGTTGAGAATCTCATCATCCAACTTTTCTAGAATATCGCCTTTTCTTTTCTCAGGTGGATTCTTTGCATGTGCTTGTGGTTGTTCCTTGGATATTCGTGTCATCTTTTGACGTTTTGGATCCCGCTGCCCTGTTTCACCTGGAGTGTGGTGGTGATAACTATATGTCGCAGCCAAAAAAAAATTAAAAAAAGGGAGAATTTAGAGATTGCGATATCATGGCTCTCGTGATTCACCGTTGCAGTGGGAAAGAAGGGGGAAGGGTAGGTGGGAACAGAAAGAAGAAGCTCAGCTAGAAGGGGAAGAAAATGGGTTGGTTCTTGATACTCTTCAAGAACACTGGTTTTTTTTTTTGGTTTGTTCCTATACACAACTTTTTTTATTCCCACTCTGGGTGTTTTCTTTTTCCTTTTCTTTCATTTTGATCATTTTTGGCTTCTTAACTTCTCCCAGGAGGACTGAGACGTATTCGGGGATTCATTTTGACCCTGAACCGGTGGCTCATTTAGCCCATCAGTGAAGGAGTCTCGTGCACTCTCTTGGGCCACATTTGGCTGTTTCTGGTCCAAGGTAACATCAAACCCATTCGCTAATCGAATCTGATCCCAATGCGATAGATTCCGGTGGTCTTCGACACCCTGGGTAAAGCTAGGACGATGAAATTCTTCCTGCTGGTGAGTTTCAAACTGCTTGTCTCGGTACACCAGCGGATCAAATTGAACCGCGCCTCCAGATCTGTCGGCATCTGTCTCCACAGGCCTTCTTGTGCGTGGATCGATCTTTATAGTGCGTGGGTCATGCAATTTATATCTCGGATCCTGGGCAGATTTCAAGTAGTAGTAGTAGAAACCAGGCATGTTCTTCCAATCCATGTGCCTCCAAACTTCCTGTTGTCGTGGAGTCAAATCGCCACTAGTCAACTTATCGTTGAACCCCCTCTGTCGAACAATCGAGCTTACAATCATCATGTTTGCCAATCCAATGAAGAACGATAAAAATGGCTTTTGGATAAACGAAACCTTATTGGAAGTTTGCCGCTTAAAGAACCTGTAGTAAATTGTAGGTGAAAGCATTCCAACCATCCCAGCAGAGTACCCAATGAAATTGTTCGATACTAGCACGGATTGAAGCTCCTTTTGGATTTTCAATCTGTCTTCTGTGGTCAATTGACGATCAGCTTCATAAAAGTCCACCGTGGCTTGGAATTGGCCCGGTGATAGACGGCTCTGAAGGTAGGTTTCATTTGGTGTGCTTGTGTTGGAGTCTGGCATACCTGGAGTGTGTGTGGGGGTGGGGGTTCGGAAGAGATCAAGTGTGGCGATTGTCCCCTTGTATTCTTTTGAGGGTTCACGTATCTGTGGGGTGGAAGACCGTGATGATAAAACAAAAAAAAAAAAACCTGTTGCCGCCCACTCACTTAAAGCTCCCATGGTTGAACAAAACACCGCTGCAACTCTCACACTTCAACCTCTATCGCTCTATATCACGCTGGGAACGATTATGGGAGACTAAAGGAGACCACCATTTGAATCTCGAGAGTCAAAAGATGGCTGCTGAAGAAGTAGCGTAGTTTTCACCGGCAAGCGTGAATTGAGCAACAAAAAAGGGACTTTGCAAAACACAACGACGTGAGGTAGATGGCAAACGAGTGATACTCTCGAGATCTGTGCGACTGCTGGCATTCTTCCTGTTGGGCACTTTTTGGCAAGAGATTTCATCAAGACGGGGATAGGAAAGAGTGGTAAGCTGCTGGAGAAGGAACGTCTGAAATATTGATACAGAGATGGATCGCGTTTATCTTGACAACGACAAATCTAGCCTGAAAACAGCTGTCTCGAGATGCTACTTCTGAGTTGATTGAACATATAAGTCTTCATTCTACCCTGGTTCAATGAGTCCTCTGGCCAGAAGATCCAAAGTGGGAATCTTCTTGATGCTTTTGATGGCAATAGTCTTGAATAATGGTGATTACATCCAATTGGTGAACTTTTTTCTTTTTTTTTTGAATTAACAGCTGGTGAGGACACAAGGACCTGGAAATGGCAATCATGGATTAAAAATCAATACAGGCCCCTGCTTTTTGGATTTTCGCCAAAAAAAAAAAACCCCAACAGAAAAGTCTTCCCGTCAGCACGTCTACATTAGCTGCAAAGAGAACCTTCGTTGATCGGTTCAAACAACCTGGAACCCCACTCGACGAACCAATTATGTGATGCAGAATTGAAACAAAAAAAAAAAAAGAAAAAAGTAAATTTGTGTGGCTGCTAATTTGACATTTTTTTTTTGAGGTTTTGCAACTACTCATAGTCAAGTCTGCGCATAACATAATGATTCAGATGGTGTTGATAAAAATGTGAACTTTGAAAACTAAAAAAAAAGGAAAAGAAAAGAACGGTTGCCAGCAAATTGCTTTTAATTTTAGTTGGTCCCGTACAAGATGAAGCAAGCAACTGGACTGTCTACGGAAGCGAGCAAGAATGTGGAAGAATTGGGAGAGTTTGGAGAGTTTGGAGCAGGTTCGTTGTTGTCGCAACAAGCAGCTCCGGTGCCACTATTACAAAGAGTCTTCCATGCTACCAAATCCTCGGTGGTTTCAACTTTTCAGAAAACCGCATCTATCAGCACCACTGACATTTCCCTACTGAAAAGTTTTCCAGGCAATGTGGTCACTCAAACCCACAATAGTAGAAGAGTTGCTGCTGAGCCCTTGAAAGAGGGCGGAAATATGCTGCGCTATTACGCCTTCACTGTGGGAGCGCGAGGCTACTTTGAAATTTACGACCGCCCTCCGCCGGGACAGTTCTGGACCAAGGAAGAATTCAAAGCGTTGAAGATGGCAAGAAACGAGGAAGAGGAAAAATGTTGGAGGAAAAGACAGGAGAGGGAAAGAGTGAGGAGAGCAAGGTACGAACAGTCGGATGATTTCAAAGAGATAATGGAAGGGGAAGAGCTCATCAGGAAGCTCGACGAGAGACTTTTTCGCGAAAGATACGGCAGTGGTCCTTCTGAAGAATTCTTCACTGCGAGAATGTGGCGTGACGGCCAGGATACAGACATCGAAGCCGACGAAGAGCAATTTCAAAAGTATTAGCCGAGCCAACTTCCTCCCCCCCCCCCCTAGTCCTCACCGCGGTTGGGGAAAATTGGACCCATTTTCAAGGACCTTCTCGTTTTTTTGTTTTTTTGTTCTTTCTTTTTGTTTTTTTTTGACACTGCTTTCCAGCTGCCGACTGTGTTTTCGCAGCAGCTCAACATCACATTATCACTATTGCTATGTGTTTATTTCAACCATGAGGTTGTTTTTATATATATATTTAAAACGTGGTGAATATTACACTTGTTTGAGATGAAAAAAATCGTATCCAACCTTTCACCTTTGGGCGTATAACTACGACATTCCTCTTGAATCCTGTTTTTTTTTTCAAGTCCTAGCCAAAGAATTTTGGCAACGTGAGAGACTAACCTCTGGCTATTTGCAATCGTAAAGATTGCTCTGCATCAGTGGGGAAACATCACGTAAAGTTTGTTGTTTTATGTCTTGACAAATTAGTGGAGAGGTGGTATGGTTTGGGTAAAGTGCACGACCAATCTGTTGACCTTGAAATTTTACCGAATACCGTGTCCATCAACAAGCCCAACATACTCTCCTTCAACTGTGTTTTAATCACGATTGTGCCAAAAAAAAAGGAAAAAAAGAAGCAAAATGGAGGCGTTTTCAGACTCAAATGAACTTTATACAATAAGAAACCAGTTCTACACTTACCAGCACAACAAGGTCAAGTCGTATTCCCTTGACGAGTTTTCGGAGGAGAATCAATTGAAAGTTTTGGAGATTCAAATACGGTCTACAATAGCCTTGGGCCAAGATGCGTCCAAGCTAATTGAGGATGGAAAGATTAGGTTCCCCGATAACGAAGAATTGTTTCAACTTCTACAGGCTTGGAACGATCTCAAGGATTTTGGAACTGACGATTCCACTTATTTTGAAGATTTGAAAGCGGCCAAGTTTGAATTGCAAGCGATCTTGACTTCGTTGTATTTGAAGAAGTTTGAAAAAGACATTGACCAGAGTATAAAGTTCCTTACTAATTACATCGACAATGTCAGCAGCTTGCAGAAATATAACGAAATTGAAGTGTTCTTGATTTTGATGCAGTTGTACTTGTTGAAAGGAGATTTCAAAGAAGCCACGGCAGTATTTAGAAACTTGAATTCGTTTCCTGATTTCGCCAAGGATGAAATCATTTATCAAATGATTGAAAGCTGGTATGGCATCATCAAAGGTGGTGCTGAAAACATCAGCAACGCATACGATTTCTATGACGAGATTTTGAACACGGGATACAATGAAGGAGACGTGAAGGGGAAAATCAGAATCTTGAACACGCAGTTGGTGCTCACGTTGCAGTTGGACCATATTCCCGAGGCGCAGGAACTCTTGAAGCAGATCCAGCTGCTACTGAAGGAAATCCCCGACGATGAAGCCAAGGATCTCAGTGGGGACATTTTGGCAAATGAAATAGCTTTGGATAGATTGACCAACCAAGGAAAGAACTCCAAGTCATTGTTGGAGCAATTGAAAAAGGCTAACCCCGAGCATGAATTGCTCAAAGATGAGCAGCAAAAGAACGAATTGTTTGATTCGCTTGTTGCAAAGTACAAATCTGTGGAAACTTAGAGATTGCAAAATGGGTTGCGTAGTGTACTGAGTATAGGGGGAAAAAAAATAAAAAAAATCTGACTCGAGAGAAGGGGGGGGAGTGGTTGGAAGTATCCTTGCATGGCGGATGGAAGATGAAAAAAGCATACAGATGTATCCAGGTTTGCTCTGGATTAATGATTCTCTGGCGGACATTCGAGAAAAAAAGCTGTTCGATCTATTTCAATTTTTGCAACCTTCCCTCCATCTCTTTCCCCTTTTTTTGTTAGAAGAACAAGCTATGAGTGCACTCTCTTGTGTATCTTTTCCGTTTTCTTGCAGTCAGCGACAGTGTAGTCGAACAGCAGTCGGACAGTGAATACCACGAGAGTGTTGTTTTTGGTCAAATTGCGACCAAAAAAAATTTCGTCACATCAGGCGGCTTTAGGCGGCTTTTTTTGACAAAAATGTAGCCAATTGTCAGATCTTGATTAACAGTTGCCAGTGACCCCGCTCCATGTGCCAGCTTCAGGTTCCCTCACTTGGGTTTAAGCAGAAAAAGCTTCTGTTTAATCCAAAAACTATCATCTCGTGGACAGAGTCTTGAAAAAAGGAAAAAAATAATCAAAGAAAAGAATAGTTGGTATTTTGGAGCAAATTTGATTTGAAATCTACCTCGTGAGGGTAGGATTACCTTATATCAGTTGAAGTATTCACAACCAAACAATAACTTCCAAAAAACCGCTTGGAGCCATTGGAAACTCTTTAATACGGAGGATGTGACATCGAACGCAAGGAATTCAGTGAATGCGTCCATGTCAGTGATGATAGTGCTCTAATGTGTCGCAACGCGGCCCACGCTGGTTGCTGCATCAAATCTATATACTAATAGCCGCGCCAGAATATGTGTTAATGTTGAGCCGATTTTTGAAAAATTGAAAGCCTCAAGGGAAATACAGTTTTCTAAAAATTCAAGGGTGACTTTTTTTTTGTATCTATGGCCTTGGATCTGGGGGGTCAAAAGTGTGGAATGAACGGGTTTTGTGGCTCTAAATTTTGCTCGTCTTTTTTTTATATATATATTTTTCTCGTTTTTTTTTCAGGTACGAGATAGACCAACTTAGTGAAGACTACTACACAAGTGCAACACGTACCCGTCAACTCTGATTCGCTGATTGAGTGTGTCAACTCATCCCTTCACCTCCAGCAAATCTATTCGTCACAGCTTTCCAAACAAAAAAGAAAAAAAAAAAAAAAACAATGCAAACCTACCCGGCACAATGTCTTTAAAATGATCCAAATGTGTGTGATCATCGTTTGGGAAGAAATCGATAGTATTTTCAGTGTAGTTTACGCGGAAAACTATGGAAGTTGCTCAACATGATTGCGCTTTTGGGTTGTAACAGAACCGAAGGCACTCGTGACACTCACACCAACTTTTCCTTTCGTCTTGAGAGAAATGCGTGATTCGTGACAAAGTCGCATACTCATTTTATACTCATCATACAAATTGTTTTGTAGCTTCGAATCATGCAACGGCTGGCAGGCTCAACTAGATTCAATCGGCCACGGGAGCCGGCGAGAATATCCACATCCAGTCAGCCGACTGGACTCGACAGCGGCACCACTTCTATATAGTTGCAATTGGATGTATTGAGGGAAGCGCGTCAGGGTCCTGGATTGATTGAGCCATTCACTACTTGAACCAGTTATCTCTGACTTCTCGGTGCTGTGCAGCTCTGGTGTACTTTTCTAGTTGAACCACGTGACTTATAGAGCTACCAACTGTCGAGATAATGCAAGACACTTTTTTTACGCGAATGCTGCTTGGGGGTGGAAATGAGCATACTGAAATATACGAAATGGCTGCAAAAAGACCACATGTATCTTGTTCCTGCTTCTTTCCACCCCCACCAAGCAGCATATGCAAATAAAAAATTAAATGGTTGCAAAAAATTACATATATTTTGCTCCTGCTTCTTCCCACCCCCACCAAGCAGCATACACAAATGAATGAAATGGTTGCAAAAAACCCCATGTATTTCGCTCCTGCTTTTTTCCACCCCCACCCCACAAGCAGCATACGCAAATACGTGAAATGGTTTGCAAATTAACTATATTTTAAGAACAACCTTTGGGACCCATTTCCAATTCCACCAACTGGACCTTTTTTTATTTCCCTTCTTCTTTTTCCGTCTTCACCAATCAATAAAATTTTTTACTGCATTTCGAAGATAAAAATGCAAAGAATCAATCAAACTCAAGTAATTTTCGATGCCTCATCAGCATCAGACGAAACCAAATGTTCGCCAACTGGCGAACATACGTCAAAGAGGGAGAAGTTTAAACAACTTTTCCACTTCAAAAAAGCAACAACAGTTGATGCCTCATTAGCATCAACTACAGAAACAAAGTGCCCATCAGTCGATGAGCACAAATCAAAAAAAGAAAAGTTCAAGCAGCTTTTCAAAATAAAGAAAACCAAGACAGTTGATGCTTTATCAGCATCAGAAGAAGAAGAAGAATGTTCACCAAGCGGTGAGCACATCTCAAAAAGGGAAAAATTCAGAAAATTTTTCCATTTGAAAAAAACTACGACCATTGATGCTTTACCAGCATCAATTGAAGAAAATGAATGTTCACCAGTCAGTGATACTGCTGTTGAAGAAGAAAATGTTGATGCATTATCTGCATCAATTGAAGAAGAGAAATGTTCACCAGTCAGTGATATTGCTGTTGAAGAAGAAAATGTTGATGCATTATCTGCATCAATTGAAAAAGAGAAATGTTCACCAGCCAGTGAAATTGCCGCTGAAGGAGAAAAAGTTGAGAAAGCTGATGCATTATCTGCATCGATTGAAGAAAATGACTGTCCACCAGTTGGTGGACCCACCGCTAATTTGGATCATCCTGAACCCGCTGCTAATTTGGATGAACCTGCTGAAAACGCCACCAAACCCGCCGCTGATAACGCCAAACCCGCCGAACCCGCCGAACCCGCTGAATACACTGAATACGCTGAATATGCCGAACCCACTGCATATGCCGAACCCACTGCATATGCCGAACCCACTGCATATGCTGAACCCGCTGCATATGCTGAACCCGCTGAGTACGCTGAGTATGCCGAACCCACCGCATTGGCTGCATTTGCTCAACCCACTACATTTGCTGAATCCGCTATCCAACCTCAACCTAGACCTGCTGAGACAAACATCGCCGATCTGGACAATCACGAGGCTTATGAGCCACGTGAACTTCAAACATCGTCCAGTTGCTATTCCGATGGTCAGTCTTCCTCGCATAGCTTGGAAGACAGAATTCTCCGCAGGTTGAGAGAATCCATGCTGCCTTTTGCTATAGAGGTTGAGGAAGAAGAAGGAGATGCGGACTTGCTAAGCATTTGCAGCAATAACAGCGACGAGCCCCAGCACCAGTATTCAGCATTGGGACGTGAAACGCCAAAGCTAGTTATTCCCAAGAAGAGGGGTGCACCTACATTCAAAGCTGATAAACACGGAGTTGCTATTTCCAAGTCACCCAAAGAACCAGAGGCTGTCAAACCAAATGAGATTGTTCCCCCCATTGCTACAGCCGTTGAAGCTACGAAACACAAGGAACCGGAGGCCGAAAAACCAAACAATGTTGATTCCTCCAAAGCTAACCGAAAAATTGAGCGTGCTCCCTCCGTTGATTCAGCTGTTGACGATAAGAAAACCAAAAAGTCAATAGCTAGGAGAATAGTTGAGCTTGTTCAATCCCTTGTTGCTTGTTTTCGTGCTAAGCCAAAAGCTGACCCAACTCCCCCCATCATCGCTCCAGTTAGGATACGAACCCCTATGACATATGCAAGGGTTGCTGCTAATTATGGGGTGTGGCCAGATCATCTGCGCGTCTTTGTTTTGGGAGCATAAGGGGGGCATAGGGCAGCAAGCAATCACAGCTAAAAAAAAAGGGGGAATGGGACAATCTAGACAGCCAAACACAGGGAAAGGAAAGCCTAACCAGAGAGCTACAAACAGGAATAAGGAAGCCATACCAGAAGGTCAAAAAAAAAATCAATAGAGCAGCTAAACCGGAAGGCCGACAAAAAAAAAAAAAATAGGGCAGCTAAACCAGAAGGCCGAAAAAGCAAGAACAGGGCAGCCGAACCAGAAGGCCGAAAAAAAAAAAAACAGGGCAGCTAAACCAGAAGGTCAGAAATTGGGCAGTTAAACCAGAAGACGAACAGGGACAAAGCAGTTCAACCGGAGAGCCAAAAAAAAAAAAAAAAAAAAAAAAAAAAAAAAAAAAAAAAAAAGAAGGGGAGAGAAAGGAAAAGGAAAGGTGGCGAGCCCGACCAGAAAGCCAACACAGAGAGGGAGCAGCTTAACCGGAAGACAAACAGGAATGAGAAAAAAACCCCAGCCAGGAATAGTGCAGTGAGGCCAAACGAACAGACCCGTAAAGCAGATGAAAATGAGCCAGCCGACCTTCGGACCAACTCTCGATTCAGCCGGCGAATCAACGAGTCCCGTTGGAAACTGCAACGGCTCAAAATTCTCTGCAGGGCCAATGGTTTACCTGCACACTTGAAGGATGGCATAGGGTTGTTGAAGAAAAAAAAATGTTTGTCGGATGGGATAAGACTGCAGGGCCACATGTATATAGGGCTAGATGGTCATGGCTGGGTGAGGAGAGTGGGGAGCCAGACCAGAAAGCCAAAACACAGATGGGGCAACTAAACCGGAAGACGAACAGAAATGAGAAAAAAACCCCAGCCAGGAACAGTGCAGTGCACAATTGAAGGATGGCATAGGGTTGTTGAAGAAAAAAAAAAGTTTGTCGGATGGGATAGGGCTGCATGTATATAGGGCCACATGTATATAGGGCTGGATGGTCATGGCTGCGCGAGGAGAGTAGGGGAAGGAGGGGGAGAATGGCTCGATGATGGGATAAGGCTGCAGGATCTCTCGTCGGACGGGATAAAGCTGCACCAACTATGGCTGGATGGGATAAAGCTGCCAAGTATGGCTGGATGGGATAAGGCTGCCAAGTATGGCTGGACGGGATAAGGGCTGCCCCAAAAAAAAAAAAAAAAAAACGGCTGGACGGGATAAGGTTGCAAAAAAAAAAAAAAAAAAAAAAAAAAAAAAAAAAAAAGACCGGATGGTATAAGGCTTCATTGAAATATGGCTTAGTGGTTATGGTTCGGCGGGGGGATACGGCTCTATGAATTCAGTAAGGTTCAATGAATTGAATAAGGCTCGATGGCTTTGGCTGGCTGGCGTTGGCTATATATTTGGTGGGTCACTGGTTTATTGCTGTTTGCTTTGGTTTGTTTTTGGTTGTCATATTCTCCTTGGCTTGTTGTGAATTACCTTGATTCTTGTAGTCTTTGTCTCCTCTACCTCTATTCTGGGATAACTGGTATACCGCTGGATGCTGCCAATTCGACCCAGGCTCTGGAGATCGCTGCGGCGTTCACACCACTCTGATGGTTCTTCTCATTTTTTTTGGGCCAAAGCCCCCAAAAGCCCCCAAAAGCCCCCGACAATCGCAGAGAATCAAACCTGCCTGAAGATAGTGCAAGAGCAGGCACCACTAAAGAAAACATTCACACACTGAAAAAAACTTATATAGTCCAAAGAAGCTATCCAATGAATGAATCCAAAACTTCAACCATTCTTAGTCTACTCTATACTCGAATGCCTCAGAAGTCAAAAGTTGCTGATTGAACTTTAACAGCAAAACCAAAAACTTTATGAGGTTGTGAGAGATCTTGTTCAAGGAGGTATCCTCACGAGAGGATCACAATTAGGGACTGCTGTGTGTGGCAGTGAGTAGGCTTTTTGCAAGCAATTCAACTTCAGATGGCGCAAGAGGTTTAGCCTGCGTGGAGCTATTATTGTTCAGACCAACTTAGTGGAGACTACTACACAAGTGCAATACGCACCCGTCAACTCTGATTCGTTGGTTCAAAAGCGCCAACTGTGACAAGATGGTACTCTTTCCAAACAAGTCCCTATAAATATTCGGCGTTTCAAAAACCTCTTCAGTCAATCAATAGTGTTTGTTCCGGGTGGGTGTGACTTCTTTGGGTGCGCAAACAGTTTAGTCACTAGAAGAACATTAGAAAACTGAGACATGAACCCGTGTACTCTCCAAAATTTTTTTAACCGTTTCAGAACAATGTACCATGCACCTTGTCAAACGCATGCAATCCATATTTCACTTGCGTGCAAAAATAGAGGAAAGCGAAGGTGAACTGATTTTGTTGAAGCCGAAGAACACCTTAACAATAAATACCTTCCCTCCTAGACAAAATAGAACCGGGCAACTATTTTTTGAGAATCGGAGGAAACTAAAACCTTTGTAGTTGGGGAAGAAAAAAAAAAAAAAAAGATGGTAATAGGAGCGGGTTAGTCTCGGTGGGCTGTGAAAAAATGTGGGGCGGAGAAGGAACCATGAGTTTGGCCGAGAGGAAGGAAGGTTCGCGCAAAGGCGGAGAGACCGGAGCGGGATTAGATACACGCGAGGGGTATGCGCGAGTGTGTGAGTAGTTGAGTGTTAAAGTGTGAGTGTGAGTTTGGTCGGGTGTGGCAAATGAATAAAGTCTAACTTTCTTGGAGGGGTCCAATATTCCTTAGTCTTTCTTGTAAATTCATCGCAAAGGTTTTGATTAGCTGACGTTCTATCCCGGCCTCTTTTACTTGTAGTGGTAATGGTAGTGGCAGCAGTAATAGTAGCAGTAGTTGTAATTTTTTGGTCAAAATTTTAGATTGCTTTGCTTTCTGATCAACTCATAACCCTCCTCTGTCCGTGTCTCCGTCTTCTACGCACTGCCAAACATTCAACATTCTTAACACCGTCGGTTGAGAGGACAAGATTTTCAACACCTTGCATGTAGTTTGCTGTGCATGATGAACAAAATGCAACTAATTTACTACGACTACAACTACAACCGATGCTACTGCTTATTTACTGAAATAGGAGAGCAGGAAGAAAAGACGGCAGGGAATTGGTGTCGATAAGAAAGTTATATGACGAAGAGCATTGGAAGAGAAGAAAAAAAACCTCCCAATTTACCGTTGTTGCATTTTGTCTCTCTCTTTCTCTTTCTCTCTCGTGGGTGTATCATGTGATTCTTTGCTGGATCTCTCGCCCATGCTCTCTCTCCTATTTCCCCTAAATTTCAAAGTTAGGTACCATACAATGTCCGGGTGGGGGTGGAGGAACGAGAGGGAAAGAAGAAGAAGAAGCGGTGGGCGCTAAAGGACGGAAGCCATTAGGGCGCGAGGTTTCCTTACCCTTTGCTTGAACCAATCAAGCACCTATAGGACTATGGCATTCCCTTAGAGAATCCAAAGAATCCATCGAGTTCTCACTAGCAACAAAACAAAGAAAAAAAGAAAGAAAAAAAAGTACTTGATGCGCTTGGTGCATGAGATATTAAGTCATCATCATCTTGATCATGATCTTCTTCTACTTCTTCTTCTTCTTCTCCACGATAGTTGTTCACCAGTTATCATTGCTCTACTTGATAGCAAAGCAATTTTTTCGTTTTTAACTGCCACACCGGTGGTGGGTGGTTCCCCTGATCAAAATTCTTATGATCGAGGATCAACTCCATCGGATATACCGTGGATTTGACAGCGGCAACACATCTCTTATTCTTGTATGATCCGTTTGAATAGGCGTCTGCGTGTCCGGGTCTCTCTCTCTTTCTCTCTTCGTGTCTATGTTTTTTTTTTGTATATTTTTTTCACAAGTGTGGATTCTTCCACGGAGCAAAGAAAGCCTTCTAGTTTTCTATGGAACCAAATAATCTTCCTATACTTATGTTGCTTCCAACATCAACAGCCTTGCAAAGTGTTTGAGTAGGTTCCATTAAACAGAAGGTAAAGAAATGGACCCTTGAACGCCTTCCGTTGATCCAGTATTCCTCCCCCCCCCCCACACACACTCTCTCTCTATCTCTAAATCTTCTAATTTCCAACGGCCGTCCTTTTTATCAACCACCTCCTTTTTTTTTTTTCTTATCGTCATATTTTGCAACCTGCTGGTAAGTGGTGATGCTTCAAATGTCAATTTTTTTATTTTTTTTTTTATTTAATTTTTTTTTTTTTTTTAAATCGGAGTGAAAGAGCGATTTCACTCCCACACTTGCAATCGGCGACTACCACTCCAGCCGTCAGCCACTGAACACACACAGATATAGATATATATATCACACTAGTAGATTGTCATTTTCGAAGCAAGTTAACGGATTCTGGATTTTAATTGATATAAAGCCCTTTCTTTTTTACGTTTTGTTTCGTTTCATCTCTTTTCATCTCGTTTCTTCCTTTCTTCCACATACCCTTGGATTTTGAGGCTATTCAAGAGCCTGCCATTGCCAGTTAGAGGAAACTCACCTTCTTTTTTTGTTTTTTTTTTTTTTCCACCGTCAAGATAGGGGTACAACTATTGTTTCCAATTTACTTCCCATCCCCCCACCCTTCTCCGGCAGACACTTTTGAGGCTTGGTTTGGAACAGTTGTTCACTACAAGGGACTCCTCCAGATACCACCTTCAAGAAAAATCAGTGGGAAAATTTCAGACTGAGCCACAACTCATTTTTATTTCCAGCTTTCACGCTAGGATCTACTCAAATTGGGGGAAAAAAAAAAGTGGGAACAAAAGTTGCAAGAATCTTTTGTCACAAGATCCGATAACAACTCTAGGGGGAAACAAACTAAAGAATCAAAATGGAAGCGTTGTATGACTCCAAGACGAGTTCTCCAGGGATCCATGGCGTCGCGTATGGAGGTAGATCAACAATTTACCAAGAGCCCATCTCTGCAAGCACTTCCAGTAAGCCAGAGATGAAAAATAAGTTCTCCTCGCCTCCAATTAATACGGCGGCAACTACGCCGGACATACTGCGATCAGCCAGGATATCGACTTCGACTTCGACTTCTTCTTCCGCTTCCACATCGTCATCATCGTCTCAAGCTTCCTCGTTGTTCTCATGTAGCAGCAACATTATCAACAACACCAACAATAACACCGATGAAATTGGTTCGCATGATCCCCATGAATTGAACTATACTGCGACTCCGCCAACTCCACTGGCCTCAATTGGCTTATCTTCCCCCGTCCCTTCGTTTACCGAACAGACATCTTTGGGCAAACGAAAGCGCACCAACAGTAGATCCGCCAACTATCGAGATAACAAAAGCAGTGCTATTAGTGGTGGTAGTACCAGTGGTAGCAATTTGACATCAACTGATAAGACGTTAGAGATCAATTATAATAATACCTGCCAAGACTACTTGCAGCTTATTGAACCAAACCCAGTATCGCCTCCTTCTTATGATACGTTGCCTCCAGGCGGATGTCCCAGGTTTCCAGTACTGCAACCATTGCCTTTGATGTATCACTACAATTCCAGTTCCATTGCAGATTCACCATCACCAACTTTAGTGACAGCAACCAACAAATTCTCCACATCTACTTCGACTCCAGCTTCATTTCCAATGCCCATCACCGATCAAAAGAAAACGAGCCCGGGTGATAATCATAATAATAACAATAATAATAACAATATTGATTTATTATCGCTGCGTGGCAAGGTAAGTCCAGTGATAGGGTCGCTGCTACCAATTTGCACCAGTTGCGAATCAAAGCCACCAATTTACTCACCAAGCGTTTACAAAATTGGTGTTGTTTCCCGCAAATTGGAATGGATCAACCCGTATGAGTTGTCTTCGAATAGAAGTTGGAAGAGTTTGATTATCGAATTGAACTCGACCCAGTTAAACTTTTACGCCATACCAAGTCATTTGGAGCCACAGTTTTCATCGTTTCAGGAGAACCCGGCGCTGACCAAGAAGACTGACTTTATCGATTCCATCTTTACCACGGACTATGACCACCAATTCTTTGATTTTGCAAGCGCATGTGGACTCTTGGACTCGAGCGATTTGGCCAGCTCCAGCTCCTCCAGTTTCAGCTCCAGTTTCAGCTCCAGTTTTAGCTCGAGCGCGGGGAAAGAAGCAGCCAAAAAGAAGACATTGGTTCGATCGTATTCTCTCCAGCATGCCAAGTTGGGCTTAGCCACCGACTATAAGAAGCGTGCCAATGTTTTGAGGATGAGGATCGAGAATGAGCAGATTCTCTTGAACTTCAACACAGTGCAGGACTTGATTGAATGGAACATGATGATCAACATGGGCAAGGACGTTGCCGTGGATATAAATGAAAGAGAGCTCCCAAGATATAGAACAGTGCCTCGCAGGAGAAGAAGAAATAGAGATCGACACGCAAGTGCTTCTCCCGAACCATCTGTGGCAAGCAGGCTTAGAGCTGCTTCCGACCCAGGCAACAAATTGAAGGGCAAATTTAGTAAATTAATGTCTAAAATCTCAAGCACAAAACAAAGAGGAAACAGTCTTGGCGGTGATCCATCTTCTAGCCCTGCGAGAGTTCCATTTAGCCCATACAATCCACGCAGTCATCCATCATCGTCGTCGTCATCATCATCATCAGCAGCAGCAGCAGCAGGCGCATGGACACCATTGGCGGTTCATAGATCAAGATCCGAAACGAATTTAGCAGACACCGGTTCGGGCTCATCGCTGAGAAGAAGTTCATCGGCGTTCAACAGAAGAACTTCACCGGGAGATGAGTCTGATACATACTACAATGACGACGACGACGACGTCGATGACGATGACTCTGATGAGGAGTTGGAAGAAGTCTTGCAAAGATCACGAGTTGAGACCCTGATGAACAGACGCAACACCAACACTAGTGCTAGCAGTAGCTGCAACAATAACTGCAACACCAACAGAAACAATCACCATAGAAGTAGCAACAACAACGACGACGAAGACGACGTGCAGAATATCTCAGACATTCCACTTTCCGACGACGAGGAAGAGGGAGAAGAAGACGACGACGACGACGACGAATTTAATGATGAGTATCACGGTTCAAACCGTGTCCAAGGTGCCAACCACCGCGCATTCACCTCGTCGTCTCGCCACAGGCATAATCTCAGCTACAGCAGTCAGGCCGACTTCAAATGGAACCCCCAGTTTCAAAAAGGTCAAAGCAAACGCAAGTACTACCGCAGCTGCTTGCGCTGCATCAAGCCCTTGACGATGGAGGATACTTGGGTCAGCAAGTCGTTGGTCAAACCTACTACATTGTCTCCTCTCAATATGGCTTACTTGAGGGTGGTGAAGTACGCGGGGCCAAATGGCGAGTTGATTTCGAGTCGCTCTTCGAGTGCAAGTCTCGTGTCGCTCAATAAAAAAAATGGCGGGAACTTGTTCAAAGAGGGCAGTGGGGTCATGTTGCCCGATACTGCGTTGACGAGAATCCCTAATCATTTCTTGAAGGAGTATTGTGTCGGGAGCCACGGGTTGATACCGAGGGAAATCATCTAGCAAAGTTTTGTTTTTTTGTTTTTAGACTTGAGGGAGTTTATTTATTTTCAGCATCTTTATATATATATTAGACAAGTATATATATTGCATACGCGGGCGTTATTTTATTTCATCTTTGTCCCGGTGACCGAGGCGGCAAAAGTTGGCAAAGTGGTGTATAGAGAGAAATGCTGGCTCATAGCAAAAGCTGTTTCTGCTTTGGACTGAGATTAGAGAACAACAACAGTATTAGTTTATTTTATTTTTTTTCAGTTTTCTATTCGTATCGCGTTCTTGTTTTGATGAACAAGTATATATATATTGGATGTATCTCGAGTCTCGGGATCGAGCTTGAAGTAGCAGTAGCTCGGCCGGTCCTTTCAATTTTAGCACCAAAAGCTGCAAACTTTTTTGTAAAGTGGCTGTCTGCGGCGGATTTCTTTCTCCTCCGCCATTTCCTGTCGCATCAAGTCTAGATCCAAATCACTTTTGCCCTTTTGAAGATCTATATCCTCGGCTTTGATGAGTATGATCCAGTTCTTGGTCCAGACCTTGTGCACGAGATAGAATGCAATGACAATGATGCAGGCAAGGTATGTTTTGAAAAATACCGTTGCCGATGGTGTCTTTTTACCCACGGGGTACAACGCCAACCAGAACTGAAGCGCAAGCACAGTAAAGTTCATAATGGCACCGTAATAAGCTCCCCATACGCCGGTTTTCGAGCGATATGGCAAATCCTCAGTCGACTTGCCCTGGCGCTTTAGAGCTGCTCTGAGTCTGATGAGGGCGAAGTTGATCAGGAACCACGTAAACAAGGTCGAAAGACCACTTAGACTAACGAGCCATTCAAATATCTCACTTTCGTATTCCGATGCCGAAACAAACGCCAACAAGCCAACGATAAATGAGACTGCGATAGCTGCCAACGGTCTCCCTTTCCTATCGACGTAGTTGAACACTTTGGGAGCCAAGCCTTGCTGAGCTAGCGCCAAAAGCGTGCGTGAGAACCCGTACACGGCCGAGTTGCCAATCGACAAGAGCGCCACGAGGATGACGACATTGAACACCGAGGGCAAACCCTTGACGCCGCCTTGTTCTATGGCAATCACAAACGGGGAGGTGCTAGACTTGCTGCTTCCACTTATCAATTGCGGGTCTCTTGCACTCACCAAGAACCCAAGCAAGGTCAAGGTCGCCAAGTAAAAAATCAAGATTCTCCACAAGACTTGCTTGATGGCCTTGGGCATAATCTTGCGGGCATCGCCTGCTGCCTCGGCCGATGTCAACCCAACCAACTCTGTGCCCGCCAAGCTATACGTTGCCGTCAACAAGACGGAAATAACCCCCTTTGCGCCCGAGGCAAACGGCAAGTCGCGGAACCGGCTTGCGCCAATGAACCCTTGGTTGCCGCCGCCGCAGATTAAAACCACTGCCAAGATGTTGAACCCCACCACCCCCAACAATTTGATGAGCGAGGCCCAAAACTCGGTTTCGCCAAAGGCGCGCGCGCCGCCAAACAAGTTGAGCAAGAGGATCAAGGCGTAGAAGATGGCCACGAAGGCCACGGTGGGAAAGGAGCCTGTGTTCCAGTACTTCAACGTCATGGCAGCGGCCACCAACTCCAAGGGAAGCACCACCACCCAAAATAGCGAGTAGTTCCACCCCATGGCGAAGCCCCAGCTGGGGTCGATGAATTGGCACGAGTAGGTGGCGAACGAGCCCGAGACGGGGTAGGAGCTCGATAGCTCCGCGAGCGACTGCATGGTGCAGTATAGGAAGGACGACACGATGGTCCATGCTATTAGCAACGAGGCCGGTCCACCTGTCTGTAGAGCGAGACCCGACGCCACGAGGAGGCCCGAGCCCACGCAGCCTCCCAAGGCGATCATTTGAAGCTGGCGCTTTTTCATCGTCTGCTTTAGTGCTGGCGGTGCCTGTTCTCTTGTCTCGCCTTTTTCATTGTGCAATGGCGGTTTGAATGAATCTCTAAAGTTAGTCCATGTTGACGCGAGCCGTGTATGGTGCTGCTGTTGCTGCTGCTGCTGGTGATCTGTTGAAGACGAAGATGTGGAGGAGCTTGAGTCGGAGGATGTTGTGCCCGAAAAGCCATTTTCAAGGTCGGATACCTTCTCCGGGTCTATCTTGGAGTTATGAAGCATTTTGCATCCAGTAGTTGGATAAAAAAAAAACAATTGCAGATGGTTGAAAGACTTTAAGAAAAAAAGAAGAATGAGAGTAAATCCTGTGTGTGTGAATGGAAGTGAAAAATTATCGAGATCCAAAGTAGAATCTCCAAGAGTCCAAGAGGTTCATGATTTCGTCTTACTTAGCTTCGAATTTCCCTGAGTCACCCCGCTGAATACTGCAAAAACATGAGAAAGGTTTCTTTTTTTTTTGCAGCCCGTAACGGCGGCCCTCTTGCAAGCAACATAAAACAAAAAAAGAAACAAAAAAAATAAAAAAAAAAAAAGTGAGCGGTGGAGAGAGTTTTTCCACACGAATAATACGTCAAAAGCTCTGTCTCGATGTATGATCTCATCCCCATCAGTCGTTGTAATTTTTCCACTCGGTGCAATATGTCAGGGAAGCAAGTAACTAACTCACGCCATCCTCGAAGCGCAGCTCTCCGGTAAATTAGCTTCCGGCCGGAGGGCCAAGAGGTTTTGTCCACAAGTAATAAAGGTGGTGTGAGAGGTTTAGTTTGGTTTGGTTTTTTTTTACTTCTTTGCTTGGTAGAGGGGAGGACAAATAATACGTCAAATCGCCTCATCGGAACAACGGGTAGGACAGCAGGAAACGGAGAAAGTGAGAAGAGAATACAATCACTTCCCACCAAGCGTGTTAGAGCAGGAACGGCGATTTGCCCCTAAACCACACAATCCAGAGTAACGCCGGAAGCGGGCTTTCTGTAAATGGATGGAGACGGAGGCATCGTCTCGCTACCAGAGAGGAAAAAAATTGCGTGGCTAGATCTTGTGAGGTAACCGTTTCCGAGTACTCACTTCAGATCCCAGTTCCATTGGTTTTGTTTTTTACCTGTTTATTGTAAAGTGGGTGAGCTTTCCGCAGGAGTGACTTTTTTAAAGTATTCTCTCTTTGTTCTGATGGCCAAAACCACAATCAAGCAAGAAGCTGGAGTTCCTGGTGCTCTTGTGGTGGTCCGTGTTTAGTGAACAATCTGGGAACTTGCTTCCCATTCCAGGGTGGAAAGTTGTAGCCTGTAGGGGTAACATAGTGCGATTACGTCTCTTCGTGGTGTCCTGTCAACCCACTTGGCTTGCATGTCTTCTTGTGGTGTTCAGAGTTGTGTTCGGAGTTGTGGTCAGGTTTATCATCGACCTCATCCCGGACTCTTTTCTCTTTTTTCTGTTCAGAATGGTGCCAAAAATGTCATAAAATGTTGTCTTTGCAGCCGATGACAGTTTGCCACCAAAGTTTGGACAAACACCTTACTGCTTCACGTAAGAGATAAGTTGCGAATCAGAGCTAACTCCAGTTGAACTGGTTCACGACAAATCAAACCCGACCAACTACATTTTTTACCCCGGCACTTCTAGCGATCTTGTTGCGAGAAGGTGAATGGTTTCTGCAAAACGGGGCGAGAAGAGCCCTGCAAGTAAGCCACAAATTACCAAGACGATGAGATCGGCCAGGGGAAGAGCGGGTGATGTCATACAATGCCAATGTGAAGAAGAATAAAGTCAAATTGGTTGCTATTGGCACTATGAGGACTTAAGAGTCAAGAGTTGGGAGAGAAGGAGAGTGTGTGTGCGTGTGTTTGTTTGTGGGGGGTGGAAAGAGAGGAAGTAAAGGGGGCGGATTTAATGGAACCTCTAAACAGAAGTAGACGAAAAGACCATAAAATACGCTACTGAAACTCAATCGCTATTCATAGCTACATCAGCACCTCCTCCTTCTTTGACCAATTGACTTTTCAACAAACCCTTGCTATACTGAAACATCCACATCCACCAATATATATACATATATATATATATATTGATAGGATACAACGAATTTTTCAAGTAGCTTCTTCAGTTGAGTAACGTCACCCTATTTTGCTTTCTAACTCACCATGATTTTCGACTTGGATCCAAAGTACCAATTCAAGTCCACCACGGACTTGAAAAAAGTCAAGGAGATCTTTACCATGTGTGGCTCGGAATGGAGCGGCCCGCTTGGCGCAGACGAGTTTGCCAACATCTTTACTTCTTCATTCGTGCAAGTCCAGCAAGAAGGGGTCAGGATCATCCCCTACTACATCGAGGACACCAGCAACGGCAAAGTTGTTGCCTCCACTCTTGTGACTTTCCAAAAGTCGCTTTACAAGCCTGCGGACAGGTCACACTTCATATCGTCCGTCCCCGATCCGAACTTGTTTGGTGTCAAGAATGTGGTGTCGTTGTTGGTTAGCTTTGTTTTCACCAACAAGGAGTACAGGAAACAGGGCTTGGCAGGAGCATGCGTGTCACGAGCAATAAGGAGCACCGAAGATGCAATCATTGATGAGAAAATCGAAAAGAGCATCGACTCGCACGATGGAAACTTCAAGAAAATGACTCTCAATGACTCGACTGGCCACATGGACAAAAGTTTGGCCGACTACTACCTTGGCAAAGAGTACGTGTGGGTGTTGTATTCCGGGGTCAACACATATTACGAGCGGTTTGGCTTCAAGAGTTACCCATTGGACTTTTACCAAATCCCCACCTCGTCCTTGTCCGAGGGGCAATTGTCGATGTTGTCGCACTTGACCAAGGACCTGGAGCAGCAAGCCACGCCCGACAGCAACTCGCCTAAAGTGGGCAAGAGAATCAGGTTTCTAGATTGGGACAGCAACAAGGACAAGGAGTTGATTGAGTTTATATTGCAGACCAAGGAATTGGAAATCTTGTCTGAACTCAATAAACTCGTCTACCACACCGAGTTGCAAAGCAGCCACAGAAGCGCCACGTCGTTGACCAACATGAGCAGCATTTTGGCAATGTCAAAACTTGGATCGGGAACCGCGTTGTCTTCGCTCACGGAGCTGAAACCCAAGGACGAAGGCCAATCGTCTACCTTGGACCCCTCGAGAAGAAAGTCCTCGGCCTTGAACCAAACCACTCCGAAATTTGCCGTGAAACCGTCATTTGACCATTTTAAGAGAAGAGCAATCGAGAGTCAACAGTTTGCCAGGACAGAAACCGCTAAAAAATACAGCAAGTTGCAAGGGGCAATTCTCACCAACGACTTGCAACAACGGTCCTACTACATTTTGTGGAACGTGTTAAAGGGCCTGTTTTTCATCACCGGTATGGGAGAGATACTGTACGAAGGCATTCTTGGAGCTCCGCGCCGGAGAGACTCGTCGCTAACTGGATTGAACGAGCTTGGAGGCTACAACTTCCAGGACTTGGACCTCTTGATCAGCGCAGCCGTGGTGAATGCCCAGAACCGAGGTCCAAACTTCAACAATGTCTTTGTCGCCACCACCGACTTACCCAGCGAGATCCCCGCCCAGGTACTCTACGATTTTTTCCTAAACTACTTGCCCTTTTCGTCGTATGCCGCCGCCGAGCACCGCGAGCAAAAGCAAACTGAAAGAGAAAAAGGAGAAGAGCAGCACAAGATTGAATTGATCGCCAACGGCGCGCAAAAAGTTGGGGTCCTACCAATGGTGCGTCAGTTTGGAAGTGATAGTATTGAATTTGAATTGGACTGGTTGGACAACGGAATGTGGTGTTGGGGCTGATTTGGAAGGAAAAAAAAAAAATTAAAATATCAAGACAACTTAGAATTCTCTACAATCACTAAAGTACCAGATAAATAATCAATTAGAAGAAAAAGGTTCAATATCATCACGAAGAGTTGAAATTGGGGGGTGGCTCCGTTGAGGTAATCTATCTCTTCTCTCTCTTCTCTCTCTTCTCTATACTCCTTCTATTATTATTATGTAGAAACTGTCAATTTTTCTTTTGTCGCGACAGTCTGCGATATCTTTCTTTCTATTACTACTGCTGTTACTACTGCTAGTGTTTACCACTACTGTTACCATACTACAGGAGGCTTACATGTTGCAAGAACAAACACACACACGGCTTTAAAACAATAAAGGAAAAACATGAGCAGCCGGGAGGGAAGCGAGCCAAAACTCAAAAACCCACTAGACGACTTGGTCCACATTGCCAGCAACATGTCGCGAGACCTTGGACATCCAAACCTCGTTAAAGAAGAGAACCAGTCCCCCATGACTCATCCCCGTGCGCTTTCATCCGGGGCCCATTCACGGCCATATCTGCCAAACGAATACATAACAACGCAGGGAGGAGCCACTACAAACCAGTCTCCCATGTCGTATTCCAACTCGGCTACACCGCCATTGGTGTCGAGCCCGTCAAACAAGCCGCAGAAGAGCAAACGCATGGCATGCGTCGAGTGTCGCCAGCAGAAATCGCGATGCGATGCACACGAGCGGTACCCCGACTCGTGCACGAGATGCTCGAAAAAGGGACTTGCGTGCGACTTGAAGTCCGACTATAAGCGAACGTACAAGAGAGCCCGAATTGCTCAAATCGAGAAGGAGTTTTTGGAGTTGAAGAAATCCTTGACGTCTGCACAAGCGGCTGAACTCTCAGCGAGATACCCTTCTCTAGTGGAAAATGTCGACGAAAACGAAGCACCACCACCAGAACAGAAAAATTCACTGCCCCTGCACAATACAGCACCATACAAGCCTACCAGCAGCTTTCGCGTTTTGAAAGCAAAGGACGAGAAGATGGCTGCGAATGATACGCACGAAAAATATTCGGATTCAAGAGTCAACAATGAACATCGGGGAGGGGGCGACGGCGAGGCTTTCAATTCAGGACCATCGTCTAAATATATGCTGATACCCCGGGACTTGCACATTCTAGACCAGGAACTGATATTGCAGACTTTTAATGTAACCGAGCAAGTGTTAATTTGCGACGAAAAGACTGTCGATTCAATCAGCATCTCGCCACAAAAGATCAAGCTGCTCTTTGTTGAGTACGTAACGCGATACCACCCGATTCTTCCAGTGGTTGACGTTTCAAAAGGACCAGCAAGAATCTACAGACTCTGCCCTGCGTTATTTTGGGTCATCATATTTGTATCGCTACGAAGATCAAACGAAGACCCCTCGAGGTCTTTGTTGATCCAGCTTTCCCCCATAGTCAAGGGCATTCTAGCGGAGATTATGATTTCACCAATTACCCGTTACAATCCTTCGGAAGAGGAAGAACCGATTCTCAATGTCAGTTCCGTCTACTCGGTACAGGCATTCTTATTATATTCGTTTTGGCCTCCCATCACGTCCTCATTGAGCGCCGATTCCTCCTACGCTACTGTCAACACTGGGTTTTTCCAGGCCATGAGGATAGGTTTGCACGCTCCGTCGTCGTTTATCGAGGACTCGGAATCCGGTATAGAGGCCAAGACAGCCTCAAAGACGCTGACGCTGCTACAGGCCCCGATGATCCAAGAGCAAATCAAAACATGGATCGTTTCAAACGTAGCGTCTCAATATATTGCAACGGCATTTGGGTTCCCCGCGTGCGTTCAGTTTGATTCATCGATATGGTACTATAGCCGGCCCGACAGCGAAATAAGCATCCAAGAAAATGTCAAGGTCATGCTCGAAATTGCCCAGTTTGAAGACCAGATGGCCAAATCGTTGAACTCAAATCCAGTTGACCCGTGCGGCTTGGCAGATGCCAGCGAGAGAGTCTCGCTATTGAAGTTGCTCACGAAGCGGTTGGATGAAGTAGAGGACAGGGTGCGCAACTCATCCATCAGGCATTCGCTCCTGTTTCGTATATTTGAGGTGTTGTCGACCAGAATCCACCTCTTTAGCTACTACTTTATGGACTCGACCAAACTTCCACCGTTTGAATTGAAGAAAGGGTTGATAAAGTTGTACAATGCCGCAAACGCTCTCGTGGAGTTCACCAAACAGTGTCAGGCGCGGGACAAAAAGTATGTCAAGTATCTTCCCGGTGTTTATCTTTTAAACTTGTGGCAAGCTGCGTGCATTATTGGTAAGCTCGTCCACTCCGACTTGAAGGATTTCATCGACGTCTCCGCTGGAAGAAGGAATTTTGAAGCGGTGGTTTCGCTAACGGCGAAAGGCTCGATTTTAAAGCATGACATGGCTTTTAGATCAAGCGGCATCACTCGGTCGATGTGGCCGTTGTTCAAGTCCTTGGACGAGGAAAAGATGAACTCGCTTGGAGTCAGTGTTCGCAATAGGATGTCGGCTTCTGTGTTTTTCGACTGCTTGAACTTGGTGAGAAAACAAGTTGGGATGACAAAGTTGAATAGAAAGACAGACGTGGCCGGGGCCGAGACCGACGCCTTGGCCGCGGTTGACACCAGTGCACAGGCTGGACACGACCACGACCATGAGCATGAACATGGACACGAAAATGAGCACGATCACAATCAGCATGAAAATGGGCACGAACATGAACATTCGCAGTCAGAGGCCGAAGAGGATTCCGTCGCAGTGGCAACGGGGACCGGTGCAGACGTTGATGTCGCTGGCTCGGCTCAACTGAAGAAGTCAAATCGATCATTTTCAAACAGCGACAACGCGGAGCTACGGGCGAGACAAATCATCAGAACCATCCCCTTGGACCCAGAGCCCATCTCGGCAGAAAGTTCCAAGCGCAGCAGCATATTCAAAATTGTAAACTCGTCCGCCGACTCGTCCCCTTTGGCCAAATCCGACGCCGGCTCACCTGGTGTTGGTGTTGTAAGCAACTTCAAGAAGCCCCACCGAAGCATCGAGGCAGGCTCGATAGTCGAACAGCATGCCTCGAGGCCGAGACAGTTGGTTAACTCGGATAGCGTCGCAGGGGCACATAATATGGGCCACTTGGCCTACACCGTGCCCCAGCAAGTGCCCAATGACACCATTTTACCAGTAGCGGGCGTACCCCATGTACAACATTCACCACACGTACCACACGTATCACAAGCAACGCAACTACAACACGTACCACACGCACCACCACATGTACCACGCGCACCACATGCACCACAATATCTTCCCCAGAATACTACGTCTCAACATCACCAACAACAACAACCTTATTCAAACCAATCCTTCAATGACTCTCCCGCACAGCTGGGATACGAGAGCTTAGATCTAGATGGATTTGACAGCGAGCTATTATGGCGCGATGTGGACAGCGTGATGCACGAATTTGGGTTCCATCTTGGTTGAAAGCTTGAATCTTTCTTCCTTATTGCCTTCCTTTCTTCGCCTTTGCGAGATGCACGTGACCGTGATCACGCTGTAACTTTGTGTAATTTTTTCCCTCTCTTTTTCTCTTGATAAATTTTTCACAAATGTCAATTTTTTTTTTTTTTTTTTTTGTTCAGAATCGTGAATTTTTCGAAACTTTTCTTGCAAGTTCATTCCTTGAAACAGATCGTTATCTAGTCACCATCATTTAATATTTTAGAATGTTGTATGACGATATAGAGAACGCGACCCCGGACATTGTCATCGGTGGTAACATAGAAGACGAAGAAGTCCAATACACATACGACATCGAAAGCGACAATGAGCATCCCGAGCAACAGGCATTGGACGATGACTCAGAAGTGAAGGGCAAAAAGACTGTGGCCTTTGCCGGGTTGGACGAAGAGGACGAGCAAAAGGCCGAGGAGATAGCCAGGAAGGAGTTTGAAGAAGGTGGCGGTCTCCCAGAGCAGCCAGACAACCCCGACTTTTCCAAATTTACGCCATTGTCACCAGAGATCATCAACAGACAAGCCACCATTAACATCGGTACCATTGGTCATGTTGCCCACGGTAAATCAACTGTTGTGAGGGCCATATCGGGTGTCCAAACCGTTCGTTTCAAGGATGAGTTGGAGAGAAACATCACCATCAAGTTGGGTTATGCAAATGCCAAAATCTACAAGTGCGATAATCCCGAGTGTCCTGAGCCGGATTGTTACAAGTCTTTCAAGTCTGACAAGGAGATTAGACCAAAATGCCAGCGTCCCGATTGTACTGGACGCTATAAGTTGGTTAGACACGTTTCCTTTGTTGACTGTCCCGGGCACGATATTTTGATGAGTACTATGTTGTCGGGAGCTGCAGTTATGGACGCTGCATTGTTGTTGATTGCCGGAAACGAAAGTTGTCCACAGCCTCAGACTTCGGAGCATCTTGCGGCAATTGAGATTATGAAATTGAAGCACGTTATCATACTACAGAACAAGGTGGATTTAATGAGAGAGGAGTCCGCTTTGGAGCACCAGAAATCAATCATCCAGTTTATAAGGGGTACAATTGCCGATGGCGCCCCCATTGTTCCAATCTCTGCCCAGTTGAAGTACAACATCGACGCCGTTAACCAGTTCATAGTAAACTCGATTCCTGTTCCGTTGAGAGATTTCACAGCCTCGCCAAGATTGATCGTCATTCGATCTTTCGACGTCAACAAGCCCGGTGCAGACGTGGACGACTTGAAAGGAGGCGTTGCAGGTGGTTCTATCTTGACGGGTGTCTTTAAGATTGGCGATGAGATTGAAATCAGACCCGGTATCGTTACCAAAGACCACGAAGGAAGGATACAATGTAAGACCATTTTCTCCAACATCATTTCGTTATTTGCAGAACACAACGACTTGAAGTTTGCAGTGCCGGGTGGTTTGATTGGTGTGGGTACCAAGGTCGATCCTACCTTATGTAGGGCCGATCGTTTGGTTGGTCAAGTGGTTGGCGCCAAGGGAAACCTTCCATCCATATACGCGGACATTGAAATCAACTATTTCCTTTTGAGAAGATTGTTGGGTGTCAAGACCGAGGGCCACAAGCAAGGTGCAAAAGTGCGTAAATTGGAAGTTGGCGAAGTTTTGATGGTCAACATTGGTTCGACTGCTACTGGTGCAAGAGTTGTTGCCGTGAAGGCAGATATGGCTCGTTTGCAATTGACCTCGCCTGCCTGTACTGAAATTGACGAAAAGATTGCCTTGTCGAGACGTATTGAGAAGCACTGGCGTTTGATTGGTTGGGCCACGATCAAGAAGGGAACTACAATAGAACCGGTAGTTTACTAGTCTACTAGTCAAGTAGTAGTAGAAGTAGTAATAATAATAATGTATAATCTATATATATTGCTAAAGTTCTACCTTAGCTTAGCTTAGCTTAGCAGGCTCTCTTGTTTTTTTTTTTTCAAAAACATCACATCCTTGGGTTTAAGTTGGATAAGAATTTCGGCACGGAATTAATCTCCATCAATTTGTACATGTGCTTCCGCACTTGTTCAAACAATTCACTAATCTCTAGTAATGTTTCCAAGGTGCTTGGCTCGATGTAGGAGCTTGGTTGTTCGCGTTCGTGCGTGGACTCGTGCTTGGATTCGGACTCGGACTCGGACTCGGAATCAGGAACTGGGGTAAAGTCAACGCTGTAGATCTCAGTCGGCGTTTTCATGTATTTAGATAAAGACTCATACTCTAACGCTTCTTTGTTGTAAGAAAGCTTGGTTAGCAAGTTCATGATCCTGGTCCGTAGCTTGTAGTCAATGTTTACTGCGCGGAGCGATTCTGAATTGATATAGGTGTTGAAAATCTGGTAGGCCATTGACAAGCATGCTTTCTGCTGGTCCAAGAGCTGTTGGTTTAGCTCGTCTTTGGAATCCGAGTTTCCTTCTCCAGCATGGCCAATAAGTCCCAATAACGGTTGCATCTTGCTAGAGAACATCTCAAGTTGACAATATGCATCAAAGTTCTCCAAGCAAAACTCATTCTCCAAATGCTTTCTAAACTGCATTTTCGTGCCAGGGTCCTTCAAAATCTCCAAAAGAGAAAGGTCCGACTTTTGGCTCTTTAAATTTCCATTTGAGTAAACTTGGCGAGGCTTCAACATGCGCTCTTGCAGTCGCTTGCCCCACTGACTGATTTGCAAGCCTCGAGAAGTCACCTTGTAGTATCGCTCTCGCAGAAACACAGACACGCCGTCCTTTTCATCAAAATTGTCTGGCGTGAAGAGACCATGCTTCAAAAATAAGCTGGCTATTTCCGATGCTTGCTTTGAGCTCACAATATCAGAGCAGTCCATTAGCCATTGGCAAATCGCTTTGCCGCTGACATGGTACTCTGTTTGGCCATGAGCGACCAAGATCTTGTCTCTCATGAGCCGGACTCCAACAGAAGAAACATAGTACTGCATGTGAGCATCGGATTTGGGATTCTCAAAGTATCGATGGTGGAAGGGGCTTAGTATCTCTTCTGTAGATACACTGGTCAGTCTGGGCTCGCTGTCAAAGTCCGAGCTGCTCTTTTGGTAACTCAGAAAGCTGAAACCCTTATCTGGTCCCAACCCAAACCCAGACCCAGACCCCGACCCGTTCGAGCTACTGTCCAGCTCCAGTAGCAGCGCAAAATCCCCTGGTTGAGATTCAAACTTTTCGCATTCAAAGTAGCCTTCCTTCTGCACGTGCACTTTATCAGGCTTGTTTGTCGGCGACCATATATTGGGGCGAGGTCCCAAGAGCCTGCCGAACAACAAGTGCACGAGGCTCTTTGAGTAAACCACTTTATCAGAAATCGGGTCTCTTTCAAAATTGAAAAGGCGCATCGAGTTGAATTCCGGCTGGAGTAAAATGTCGGGCAAGTTTGCTTTTTTCAACCCTTGCTTCACGCAAAAGGCTTGCACAATGGATAAGCCTTTGGGAGTCGGCTGGAGTGCCACTACAGGCTTTGGTTCTTCCCTAGTTCGGTCTGCAGGCGAGTGCAAAAGCTTGGCCCTGTAAAATTGAATGATCAACGAAAGCGCAACCTCGGGTTTAAAATTGTACGAGATGGACGTGACTGTTTTGCTAGACTCGATTTCTATCTTAAGGTGGCTCATTTTCTCAATAGCTGTGCTGAGCAAGAAGGAGTAAGCATATTTTTTGGAAAACTGCATGAACTTGATCCGCGACGAGTTTGCATCTTTGCCGCTGGTTTCCGGCATCGAGTCCTTCTTAAGGTCCAAGGAAATGATCAACATTGCAAAGATGTCCTTGAGATCTTTCTCGTAGATTCTGCCACTGGTGGTCCGGTTGAATTTGTTCAAGATCACTTCGTGCAAGATGTTTGGATTCGTCTGCGGCTTTATATCAGAAACCTCCATCATCGTTGAATTGTTGTTTTTTTATTTTATCAAAATGGCTTGAAGGAGGCCGAAGCTGATGCTATATTACCTAGCAAATACCTCTGGATCTTCTACTATATGGCTGTTGTTGACCTTGGGGGCAAAACCGAATCTTGTCTTGAGCTCTTAAGCCTCGTCTCTTCCTTCTTTCCCCTTCCCCTTTTGCACATCCGTCGGCATTTGAAAATGACAAGGGCCTTGCCTTGTATATATTCCAAAATGTAGTAGCCAGCTATCGACTATCGACTATCACCAGCGGCAGCAACAACAACAGTAATAACAAGGACAGTAGCAAAGGCATGACTTCATTCCATTTTCATAGCGTGTGTTTCAGAATTCATTAGAAATAGAAATTTTAGAATAGAAAAAAAAATTAAACAACTCCAAATAGAATCATCCAGCTTGGACTGCAAACTGACCGTGTCTTTTTTGCTCCTCCGTTGCTATTCTGGTTCACCTTTAAATCTGGTCTAATTTCTTCTAGTTGTTTTGCAAGGACCTCAAGGTGACACTGCTTGCCCAAGGAAGCAAATTTTGTTCTTGGCTCTGTCTCAGCCATCCCCTTACAAAATCAAGCACCCAAAACAACGTGTTTCCTGGTCTATAGCATCTTCACCACTAAAAGGTTACGTTTTAATGTTGTTGTAGAAATGTGTGCCGTAACACTTCTCTCAGCTTGGTTGTTTCAGAGCCCATGGCATATTTTGAAACAATACTATAGCCTAAAAGAGAGAACGACACAAAAGCGATATCCAGAACCCGAATCGAGACAGTAAACTCGAAACTAATTCCTCGAGTAATGCTACTCCTACCACAACCATTTCACCTGCTGCTCTTAGTCCCTTGATCCAAAATAAAACAGAGCTATAGGTTGTAAAGCAATACACCCTATACTGCAACTGATTGGATCCAAATATGAGCCAGCCCCAAGGATCCGAAGAAGACTCTGAAGGAGAGTTCCCTGAATCGGAAAAGTCGTTCATCTCGAGATCATCTCAAGATCTGCACTTAAAGTCCCTGGATGTTGTGCCTGAGCAGCAAGGCACATCGTCGAGAAAGCGCAGATCGACTAAGCTACTCGTCGAGGAGATCAAGATTAAGCAAAACAAGGAGGGCAAAAAAAAGACAAAGCTACACAAGAAGTATAAAAAGATCGAGCATATAGAGATCAGGGACGTGCCTTTAGCGGACATTGATTCATCCCAAACATTTCCGCCGCAATCAAATGCCATCCACACACCCAGTGAGGCCATAACCTCAAACTACGCAAACCAGGTTGACCAACAAGCACCCATTCCAGATGAGGATTTGCAAAAGATCAAGCTGCATGTTTTGCACAAATTGAATGGTAACTTTAAGCCACGGAAACAGTCATCCCTCGAGGATGCCGTGCGGGCAGTCCATGAGATTATCCAAAGGACGGTGTTTGATAGAGAAAGCCATTCAATGTTGGTGCTAGGGCCGAGAGCGAGTGGAAAGACATCTATAGTCAAGCAAGCGTTGAAACAGTTGCGAGAAGAGCACGGTGAGTACTTCATCAGCGTCGAGTTGAACTCTGCGGTGCATTCCGATGACGGCGGCGCGTTGAGAGAAATTGCGCGGCAATTGGACGTCAAGGTGCTCGACTATTACGACGATGCCCCAGAGGACCACACAAGCAGCGTCGAGAAGAAATCCATCAACGAAACTTTCTCAAACATCTTACAAATACTCAGCAACGGCCAAAAGGACCAAAACTCGCTGTCGACTCCACTAATCTTTGTCATCGACGAGTTTGAGAAATTCACGGCGAGCCATCGACAGACGCTCTTGTACAACCTATTGGACTTGTCTCAAAACAGCTCCATCCCCATAACCGTGATTGGCTTGAGCACCAAGATGAATGTCAAGGACTCGCTTGAAAAACGAGTCAGTAGCAGGTTCTCGCAGCGGATATTGTCGATTGCGCAACTGCAGTCCTATCTGGATTTTTTACAGGAGGCCAAAACCAACATCTCACTCAGCGAGGAGTTTATAAACTCTTTGCAACAGCGCGAGTCTGGCCTAAGATGGAACGAGGAGCTCGAGTTGCTCTTTGAGAGGGAAAAAAACAACTTTGGATCGATCCACAACCAAAACTTTCACACCGTGAAAAACTTTGCCATTTTGAATAATACCTATAAGCTAATTGTTGCGGCAGCGCAAAGCCAGCCGCCGTTACTTCTCGGCTCAGATTGCTTCGCCAAATTAGCAGCAAGCATGCCCAGCCATAACTTTCCCCAGGCAGCCATCGGGTCACTCTCAAAAACCGAATTGTTACTAATGATTGCCGCTCTGAGATGGACGGAAAGGTACGACTCACACACTATAAATTTCAACTTGGCCTATACAGAATACTCGCAGATGGTAAAAGACCCAAATGTCGGCAAGACTGGTCTGTCGCTCAACAGCTTGTCCTACATCCAAGTTCAACGACGTCTGTATTCGAGAAAGCTTCTACGAAACAGCTGGGAGGTGTTGTACAAAAGCGGACTTTTAGTGGACCCACAAGCATCAAATGGAGGGTTGGGCGTGGCCGACACCAGAAGCAAGAGTGGAATCATCGAGGAAAACAGTTTGGTTGCCCTAGATGTCTCCCTTGCAGACCTAAATACCTACGTACCAGAAGGCAGTCCACTTAAGAAGTATGTAACAATATAAAGTTTTTTCATTTTTTTTTTTTCCTTTTTTTTGGTGGATATATTGAACAAAGTCATTACAAGCTGGAAGTTTTGATTAGTTTGCCAATTGATTTTCAATGAGTAAATTTTTGGTTTCTGTTTCTTCTTTTTTTTTCGATTTGGTATAGAGATCGCCTACCTCAACATGCCTTTTCAACCACTTAAGGCGGAAACCATTGAGAGACCTAGCAAATCTTTGCCATCTAATCAGATACATATCACCCCTACGACGTTCATCCTGCAACGCATTTACTTCCTGGAAAAGGATCCAACGCGCGCACCTTGCTGTTGAAGATATTGGAAAAAAAAAAAAAAAAAAATTCAGGTGCAAGGTAATTTCTTTCGGCTAGAATCCTGCACACACTTTGATGGGGATCGCAAACGCCATAGAAACCTGTCGCTTGTGTAACCGCCCTCATAGTAGGTCTCAATAATCCTAATGGATTAAACCCGAATGGTTCTGTTTCCAAATGAAAACTCTAGAAGAGCGGTTGTGAATTCATAGGAACTTGCTTTTTAGTCTCATCTCGGCACATCCCCTTCCTCGAGCGCTGCCCAAGTTTCGATGTGCAAAATATACCTGATATACTTGATTGTTATCTGTACGCCTTGGTTGGCTACTGTTCCTCAACTTAGTGCGTCTTTACTGGAGTTCGTAAGTTGCCGTCACGTCTTTTACTGAAGTCGAATGGGGATTCGTCAAGACGAAAGTGCCAACAACTCGATGCGGGTACTCAATTTCTTGACTGTTTAGCCTATTTGGTCTCACAGATGAAGATCGCGAGGTGGAGGCAGTAGGCATCTTTTCGTTGATTTGCTTGTTGCCGCGAATAGTCGAGCGCCGGTTCCAGTCGTGAAATATTGTCTTGTCAACCTTGCAAACCGGGTAATCATGGAGTGCTTGATGAAGAAATTAGTCATAAGGCCTAGCTTCCCACTTTGACCCACTACTTCCATACAATGAGCTTTTTACCCATCCGTTTGTGAGCTGGTGCCCTTCCGGGACTTTCCAGAGACACACGTGCGTGCCATTTGGAAGTAGTCGAGGAGTAGGCAACTTCGCACCGTTGCAACTTTGCAACTTTGCCAGCTGCAAATGTTCGTGTAGCACTAACTATTGATGTGTGGATGTTAATATTTCTGGTGTTAGGATGTAAATATATCTGGTGTTAGGATGCGTTTGGATCTTGTGGTGTGTTCCTGTCACGTGCAAGTCCCCCCACAGGGGATCTGGGGCACAAGATCCGAGATGTGTGTGATTCCAAACACCCACATTTTAACGTTCACCGCCAATAAATCTAACATACGATGGTCCACGATTGAGCATAGGACCAGTTTAGCTCACACCTGCAAAAGCAAGCACGGGCCACGCGCTGATAGTGCAAGTGCAGGAGCAAAGATCAAGATTGGCCGGTGTCAAGGAGGTGGTGTTGCAAACCCCAGAGAGTGGAACCGACAATATGCACCGCAACTTGCTGATGATGAATTTGACAGCATTGGCAACTTATGCCAACTCCCATGAACGACTGATAGTACCAATTTCGTCCCTGCGTGCGAGTGCCAGAGAGATTACAGAACTGGAGGGTCTGGAAGGAGACGAACACGTCCCAACAATCAGTCAAATCTAGAGATTCAAAAAAAAAAAGGGTGAAACGAACGAAGAGCCTCTGGAAGCATTGGTTTTCTGGCATATTTTCCATTTTAATTCCTGAAGAGATCAGCAAGGGAAGGTAAACCCAGTCAAGCACAGCAGGGTCAACAATGCAACGAATCCAAATGAAGGAAAACTGCACAACTGCAAAGAAAACGTCTCTAGTCAAGCACAGCAGGGTCAACAATGCGACGAATCCAAATGAAGGAAAACTGCACAACTGCAAAGAAAACGTCTCTAGTCAAGGCTTTGCACCTCAAACCTCTCAAAAAGCAGACGACATGCACTGAAACAGCGTTGCAAACTTGTTGATCAAACCTCATTAATTTTAGCTGTCCAGACACAGAACGATCCCGCACCATTCGAAACCAGGGACATATGCTGCTGCTGTCCGTCGGTGTCACATCCATTCTTACGAGCTACTTCAAAGTTCAAAGGTCAAATTCTATCAATATTAACAACATCATTCAAATGCAAAATCAATCCGCCCATGGCAAGCAAGCACCAACTTAACCAAGAGCCTCGCACAGTGACTCCGGAATGCGCTTCTTGCCAGCTACAATACTGGCATTTTGAACAGCGCACCTCTTGCACTATCGAATGTGGGCTCAGTTGTTCTAAACAAGCCACCTTCAAGCCTTTAAATCAAAAATCTCTGGTCCGCTTATTTTCACCTTTCCCACTGCTTTGCTGCGGATACTTGTGGGAAATGAAAGCCTCAAAACCACATCAACAAATCTCTTGGGCGAGTCACAGGAAGTACCTTACATGATTCGAGAGCCCTTTCCAGGCTGACAATAAAGACCAACGCTGAAGAAGCATGAGTGGTAAACACATTTTCCGAAACGCCTTCATTCGGTGTTTACTCTTCGTCACTATCAATTGCATGGAGAACTTGAAATCAGTGGCAGCCTTTCTCCATGAGATTTGCTTTTGAACCTGGGTCAGTTTAAACTTTTAGTGGGCCACAGCAATTATCTGCTGGACTGGAACGCGCGACTTAACATATTTTGTTGCGGATGCATCAATCTACAGTTTGAGAGTCCCTCCTGCTGCTGTTATCACTTAAAACATGTTAGCAGTAGCATTAAGCGACAGCGGTAAGGGTTCTCCAAGATGCAAGTCAAGTCCGTCTTTTAACGATCCAACTCACATTTTGATGTTGAATGCAACGAGGATCATTTTCCATGGGGATCCCGCAATATCTTTTGGCACGTTGTCGCCATGACGCTACAATCCAAGCAAGGCTCAACGAAAACAATTCGTTATAACAGGAACAGAGATTGGATCTACATGAAGTCGACAAGGACGTTGATTGCTTGATTTTTGCAGCCAATGCCTTCTCGCGGTTTTAACACGTAAAGTTAAGAAGTAGCATCCATTTATGAACCGTGAACAACATTGAAACTCAGATGAGCAATATGTGACCTGTGGATCCAAAACCTTTCCAACACCAGAGAAACCACATGAAAGGCAAAGTCACTGAGCAAGCAGCTAGGTAAGAATTGTATTAACCAAATGCCCTTAAAACGTTAGATTTAGTATAAGATTGACCGCGCAGACCTCGGAGAACTTTTTTGAATCAGACAAATAATACCCATTTGGGACCAGTATTAAATTCAACCTGTAATTTTGGATTACATCAATAATTCAACATGTAAAGGAAAGGTCAAAGCGGTCCAGACATTGTTTCTGTTAAACGGCCAAAAGTCACAAAATCGCAGGCTAAAATTTAATAATCACAAACACGAAACACTCGAATCAAGCAAGCGCCGAGAATACGTACGCAAACTATAACGAATTTAAAAGGCAGTGTAAACAGACAATTTAATGCTGTTGTTGCACGGTTATCAGCAATGCTACATCGCTGCGAATGTTTTCAAACTTGCACCCAACCTTGCACCTGATTTCTTTCTCTGTTCTACGAGTGACGGAAAAAAGCAGACGCTTTACAAAATGTTTGACATCTAGTAGCACAAAAGTTAAATAAAATTTTCGTGTTGAATATAGCTTACTGGTGTATTTGTAGTAAAATCATCCGGAAATCGTTATCGTTCTTCACAATATATCGATTTCTGTTTGACACTGTTAAAAGCAAACACATATTCGCCGAAGAATGTTATTTAGCCGACCGCAGACTCAGCATTATGAGATTGTAAACACAAAATCTACAATTTTGAACTATCTAGAGATCCATAACAACATTGCCAAACGACTTTCTTTTTCAAGATAGAGAAATTCCTTGCCCTATTGAATACGGAAGCGCGATTCCGATGTCGATGCAAATCTCAGATCAAAGATGTAAAATCGACCACGGACAATAATGTGAAATGAAAAAAGAAGCAAGTTGAGACAATGCTTAAGCATGGGGAGGAAAAACTACTTGCCACAAAAATCCACATGATTGGGAAATGAAGTTTTAAATATACAGATAAAGTTTTTAGCAATGGCATAGGTGTGGACTAAGATTTAAGTTGAAGTTTGTTTTTTACAAAAGCAGATCTTTGAGAGCGAAAAGCTGATTATAAACCTCAATGGTCGAGACACCATCAAAACATGAAGCTTGTATTTCTAATATTGCTCCCGCGCTAACTCGACAGGGGACTTATCAAATCTGTCCTGTTAATGTACGAGGTCTATTTTTGGGGGGGGGCAATGCTGACGCGCATAAATGATGCATGGGAACCTTACCTGTAAGGATGTTCTAAAGGGCACTTGCCTGAGCGCGGAAGCGGTTTCTTTGCGCCTGCAAATGCAACAATCGTCTCTTATCTATCAAACCAGGTATAGTTGTTGTCAAGGATTTGAGCGCTGTGAAACTACTGTTTGGTTGATCCATCACGAAGGTGATTTTACATTGTCGAATGTGTACATTTTGTAGACATATTGCTCAGCATACCGCGCGCCAGGGTACTTACTTCTCATTAGTCAATGACCTCGTGACGCCCTGGTTTCTAACATGTTTGAACATTGCCAGCGTGTTCGCGGATGGGTTGGGTAAGGTTGACATATGGTAATTCGTGAAATTGTTTGCCAATGAAGCTCTCTTTGGTCTAAGTAAAATAGATGTTTTTGTAAGGTTGAATACAATCTCGACTTACTGTGCTGATGACATCAAGATTTTGTACATTTTTTCGATTTTGTATTTGTTGAGCGTTTTTATTTTCTAGATTCAGCTGCTATTGTGGTCGCGATTTGAAGAGGAAAAGACATTTGGTAGGCTTTTTAAAATCATGGTGAGCATGTACCTTGCTACCGGAGATTTAGTCATTTGTCCTGAGGATCGATTCATACTTGTAAGCGAAGTTTGATTTTGGAAAGGAAAAAATATGTCAGATTTTGTGCCCGTTAAGAGAATTTGTTTGTGAACAATTCCGACTTAGTCGATGAAAACGTCTTCGCGGCGGGCAAGAATGGCTTACAAAGTTTACACATGTGGAGCTGAGAGTGCTTTGCTGACTCTTTTCAGTTGAATAGAGAACTCGAGGCTAGCACTTAAGATTCTAGAGGTAGTTGTATTGAAATATCTTTGTAATAGCGTTTATGTGGAGCCTTGGGGAGTTTTTGCGTGGATCAATCTCGATCCTTCATTTTGGGATAGAACTCAGATCAAAAGATAACAGCAGTTGAATTGGGTCACAAGATTCTTTCATGAATTGGGTTGAGAGAAAGTTTCTGCGGCAATATTCAATATCTAGACATTGCAGCGTCGGCCTCCCGCGATTGAGTTCATGTTTGCATCCAACTTTGTTGGTTTTGGATTATTATTCGAGTAGGTCTTGACGGAGTTGTAATGCATTTGTCGAGTCGCCGATACCGTAATTCAGAGTTGTATTTAACCTAACAACCTACAAGTGGCATAAACATAGTGATGAGCGGTAGTACCACTCATTCTCCCCGTTCAACATAGGAACAACCTGTTGTTTAACAAGAGACAGGTCTGATTATCAAGCATGCAACGCTATCTCGATGCAATTCGTCTGCTTTTTGAAGTTTGAGGTGCAAAACTTTTACTGACAACGATTACTTCGCAGTTGTGTATGTTTCCTTCATTGCTGATGCCATTGTACTTGACGAGACATCTTGAGTAGCTATTCAGACACTGTAATGGAAAACAAGTTAGAAAATCAATGCTTCCAAAGGCTCTAGGTTCTTTTCACTTTTTCTTTTTTGATGTCTAGACTTGACTGGTTTGTTTCGATGTATTTGTCTTCTTCGAGCTCCTCCAGTTCTCTGACTTCCTTACTTTTACCCGGCAAAGACGGAAGAGTTTGAATTTCAGTGACGTTGTTTAAGGGTGGGAATCTCTCGCAAGCACCATCTAGTATCATTTCCAACATCTCTGCGGACTCAAGTTTGCCTTTTGGCATTTGGGTTTGGTGAAGTCTAATCAATAGGTGCCTTTTCGGAGCTTAGTTCTGAAATGCGTGAGTGTGCCAGTCGAGACATTTCATCTCGTAATTTTAATGCTCAACGGCATCTAGACCTCATCTCCTGTGGGGCCCTATTGTGATTGAATCAGTTGTAGTGAAGGAAAATTCAATCTCTTGGTGCGATCTGCTATTTTGCTAAATTATCCGCCTGTGGTGAGAGAGATATGACAAACTATTTGTTGATTAAGTGCCAGCAAAATACCAATATGAGAACCAAATAATTCAAGCTTTTGGTCCCTGACATCTATGCTGTTGTGTAGTTGATCAGCAGAATTTTCCGCCTTTGGCCAAAAGAAAAAAATGAAAATAATTTAGGAGACTGGGAAGGTACCATCTGTTGTATCTGTTGTATCTGTTTTATCCGTGGCCATTAGCATAAAACCGTCTATTCAAGGGAGGAATCCTCATCGTTCTCAACCGTGGACCACCATGTGTCAGTTATTAGTGTTGGACGTCAAATTGTCAATGTTCGGAAGCACACATCTCGGACCTCTTGTGATCCAGATTCCTAGTTAGTGAAGTTGCACGTAGAAGACTCACCGGCGCAGATCGATATACTTGATCTATTATACGTGTCACGCGATTGGTCTAGCATAGCAAGGAGTCACCAGCCGGATCATCCTTTTCTTTGCTGAACGTGAAATTTTAGCTGCTGGCTTGCAGGCTGAGTGTAAAACCTCCCCCTCCCCCTCGATGATTGCTTTTTTGCCGGTCGGGAAATAAATTGCCACGATGCAAAACCGCCTAACCTCAACTCAAAACTCAATTTGTATGTGATAGCAACTTTAAAAGCAAGAGTCGTTATACCACATGTTATTGACTTTCAAGAATGGTCGCAACTATATAAGGACAGGCTCAATTCCCTAGTGTCGCCTTTGATCCACCCTCTTTTCATTTCAGAAAGTGAAGGTTGCAATTGTATAACTACATACACACACATACCGTCAATTAACAATCATCAATTAACGAAAACATGTCTGATTTAGGAAGAAAGAACTTTTCCGACAAAGTCGAGGAGAAATTGACCCCAGAAAGCCAAAAGTCCACTTTGGACAAGGGCAAGGAAGCTGTTACTGACACCGTCGACAAGGCTGGCCGTAAGATCACCCCCGAGGAGGACAAGTCGTTCGGCCAGAAGGTTGCAGACAACTTTGCACAAGGAAAAGAAGATGCCAAGAGCCAAGCTGAGAAAGACCTGAAGGCTTTGGAAGGTGAGGGTCAAACATTGGCCGAAACCGCTCAAGAGTACTACGATACTGCCAAGGACAAGCTCTCCGAAGCCGCAGACTATGTCTCCAAGTCTGTCGGTGGTGCTGTTGAAGGTTCCAAGTCAGCCACCGAGGATGCCGCTGGAAGTGCTAAGAAGTAAGTGGGTCTGTTTCATGAGACCAAGTCTTGCGCTTGGAAGAATATGGAGAGGGAACGTCATTTAGTAAACGGAACTATTTAGCTTCTTCATAGTCTGTAATATTAATGATTTCTATCGGCACGTGATCGTTCCTTTGCCTTGTGGCCCCGTAGAGGGCCCAAAATCCCCCGTAAAAACAAAAGCCATGAGATATAGCACTCTTGTCTGTCTGTACAGTGCAATGAAAAAAAAAAAGAAAAAATGTCACCTCCAAGTGCAACTTCTCTCCGGAACTTAATCAACACTTGTTGATAGGCGGCTTTTATTTTTCTACTTTGAATGGCTGCGAAACCGTCGCCATCGTCATCGCCGTTGGGTGGTGTTAGGAGTCTTGATACAAGCTCCAGGACGCACAGAGATTTTTGAAAAAAAAAAAATAATACTGCCCTCCTCAACGGTTATCAAGATCATGCTTCTTCCAATTCAATATAGAACCTCTAGTTTCCTAAAAACTCAGACTAGTTAGAGCTTGCACCAGCTGCAGCAGGAGCATCAGGAGCGGCAGCGGCAGCAGCAGCAGCCTCTGGCACCTCGGTAGTCTTGATAATGTCCCACCCCAACTTTTTATTCAACTTTTCATACTTCAATCGGTCAGCATCGCTCACGCTCGGTCTCACTGCTCTCAAGGCTTGTACAAAGTCCGATTGCATGATTTTTATGTCATTATCGGCTGCGTTGTCGTCGTAGAACTCGGACTGGTCCAAGTGCAGCAACCCCTGTGCCCGGAAAAAGTTCCTTCTCAATGCGCCCACTGCTGCTTCCTTGACAACGGACGAAAGATCTGCACCTGAAAAGTTGCGGCACCGCTCGTCGTGCGCAATGTCGTAGAGGTTGACGTCCTGATCAATGGGACTGTTGTTCGCAGCGACGATGGTTTTAAGAATTTCAAACCTCTCTTCAGGGGTGGGCAATTCAATGTAGAGTGTCTTATCCAACCGGCCTGGTCTGAGCATTGCAGGGTCAATCATGTCTGGTCTGTTGGTGGCGCCAATAACAAACACCCCTTTTCTGTCATTGAGGCCGTCAAGCTCGGTAAGGAGCGTGTTCACCACTCTCGAGCTCGACTCCGACATTGAGTTATCTCTCCGCGGCACTAGGGCATCCAATTCATCAAAAAATATGATGCATGGGGTGGAAGCTCGCGCCCGCTGAAACACTTGACGAACTGCTTTTTCAGACTCGCCCACGTACTTGTTCAAAAGCTCGGGTCCCTTGATGGAAATAAAATTTGCCCGACTCTCGTGGGCCACCGCTTTGGCCAATAGCGTCTTCCCGCACCCCGGTGGTCCCCACATTAAGACTCCCGAAGGAGCCGAGATGCCCACTTTTAAATACAACTCGGGCTTTTTCACCGGCTGGACAATGCACATATGGAGCTCTGTTCTGACTGCGCCTAATGCTCCAACGTTTTGCCAGGTGACATCGGGTACTGTTGCAAACCCTTCTCTTTTCGCAGAGGGCTGCACTGTGGGAAGCGCATTGACAAAGTCGCCGTAAGTGATGGATAAAGGCTCTAGTTGCTCGGCGCTCAACGGATCCGGGTGCTTTGTCAAAAACTTTTGGATGGTCGATAATTTGTCGACGTCTGACTTGTGCTCAAAAGCCCTAATCAAAGCAGTTTCGTTGTTGAGTGCGAGATTCGAGTCAATCTCCATTGAGTCACCTGCCGATGCACCGCCATTCTCATCCTGTTGCTGGCTCATAGTCTCAAATATTCTCTTGATGGCGAAAACACCCGCGGCGGTCACCAAGCTCTTGAGGTCAGCGCCAACGTACCCTGGGGTGAGTTTGGAGAGCTCTCTGTAGTTGAAGTAGTCTCCGTTTTCAACTTTGATGTTCTTGGTCATAGCTCGAAGAATCGACTCCCTCTGGGCCTCATTCGGCACGTTTAAACAAATCTCTCTATCAAATCTGCCAGCTCTTCGGAGCGCCGTGTCTAGCGAGTCTGGTCGGTTTGTAGCACCAATCACAATCACGGGTTTATTATTTGTTTTGTCCATGCTCAACTCGTCCATCAAAGTCAACAATTGGGCAACGATTCTTCTTTCCATCTCTCTCTGGGCACCTCCATCCCTTTTCGGGGTGATGGCGTCGATTTCGTCCATGAAAATGAGACACGGTGCCACTGCCTTTGCCTCTTCGAATATCTCGCGTAGCTTTTTTTCAGACTCTCCAGACATACCAGAGACTATCGACGGAGCCGAGATGTTCATGAACGGGACCTTGAGCTCTCCCGCAAGAGCGTGTGCGAGTGTTGTTTTCCCACACCCCGGTGGGCCGTAAAGCAATACTCCTCGAGGCGGTTCGACACCTGTGCACGAGTATATTTCAGGGTGCAAAATGGGCAAGCCAATGATCTCGAGGAGCTGGGTCGTGATGCTATCAACGCCTCCCAAGGACGAAAAGTCAGAACTCGGTGTGGTGTGGTTGACTTTTCTCTTTTGCTTTTTGGAACTAGATTTTGGAGCGTCCTTGAACTTTCGCTTTGCACCAAGTGCGTTGTCATCGTTATCATTTTCCTCTTCCTCCTCCTCTGCGTTCTTCTCGTTCTCCCCATTCTTCTCGTCATTTTCTCCGCGCTCTTTTTCATTTTCTTCGCGATCAAAGTTCCATAGAGATACAACTGCCTTGTTTGTCGCGTTTGTATCTTTTACTTCCATGAGGTTGTTGGAATCGCATTCACTTTCCGATTCATTGACCGAGACTGGTTGCGATGCCTTGCTAAGTTCGCCATCTTCATCTTCTCTCACCACCCGTAGCACCTTGGCAATGCTTTTCTCGAGCTGAAGCTTCTTGGTCCGTTTTAGCGTATGGTCTTTGAGCTGTGTGTAGGATAGCACTTGCGATATCGTCAAGTTGTTGGCTGATTCTTGTCCCGCAAATGGGTCTTGCTGTTCTTCAGCAGTTAGCGACTTTCGGTTCGTCGCGCTGATTTCATCTAGAAGATCGTGCACTAGGTTGTACACTTTCCGATCTATCGGTCCTGTGATTGGGTTGTCCTTTGCCATTGGAGATGAGGTGGATGAATAATTTGAGTCGGAAGAATCGTCATCACAGAGGTTAGATGAGATGGGAATTTTTCACGCGCAAAAGTATCTCGCGCGCAATTCACGATCGAAGTTTTACCAGCAAGAATTTTCGTTCATTTTTTTGCCAAAATCCCAAAACCTTGAGAAGTGTACATGAAAGCTACGAAGAGGCTAGGATTAGGAAGTCTGTGAGAGAGACTGAAGTTGCTTGCGGTAGATATAGAAAAAAAAAAGTAATAATAGAAACAGAAATCGACGAGATCAAGCTCGATTTGGTTCGTGAAATGGTGGAATCTCCCAGGTTAGTCGTAGTTCTCCCTCCCCCTCCCCCAAATCCCCAACCAGATTTCATTCACCTATTTGGCGACGAAAACTTAATACGAATTCTTCTCCGGCAAGTTCGAGTTCCGCCATCTGTTGCAGTCCTCAGACTTCTCATTCGAAACCAGGATGCACACGTTTTTCCGTTCAGTCTGTCCTCAATACTTCATTACCAATTACACAGTGTGAAACGCCTTCTTTTTCACACACACATCCCCTTTTGCGGTGATTCACCACCGTTGTTGTCGCTGTTGTTGTCGTTGTTGTTAAACGGCGTAGTTGATCATATCTGGGGGAAGAGGTGTGTGGTGCGGCGCATCTCAGTCACTCGGTTGGTAGCATGGCATCTCACATTGAGAGAGATGATGCCCTCATTTGGAACTCGCCAGGAATGGTATACCGGGTGCCTTTGCAGATCAGCACATACCACACACTCTCAGCAACTGCGCCGCAGAGAACATGCCTCCTTCCGATGCTCTTGAGACCAAATACGAAATAGACGAAGACGACTTTCTATCCGACGATGAGTCCGAAAGTAACCAGAAAGTTTTTGACTTGAAAACGAAATCAAAGGCCAGACGTGGTCGCGATGTAGAAGAAGAAGAAGGAGAAGAAGAAGAAGAAGATAATGAAGAACGGAGTGATGATGGTGATAGCAGTGACGAATATCAGTTGGAGCAAAAGAAAGAAGCCATGAAACCAGAGGACGAAAATGACGAGGAGGATATTGAAGATGAGGAGGAAGAAGCAAGAGCGATGTTGCAAACGGAGCAGCAGAGAAACACCAAACTCAAAAAACTATCGCCAGGGGAACTCGCCAAAGAGCAGGCGCGGATAAAAAGAACGGGGGTATGCTATTTGTCCAAAATCCCCCCATACATGAAACCGCAAAAATTGCGCTCCATCTTGACTAGGTTCGGCGCCGTGGATCGACTATTCTTGAAGCCGGAGGACGCTACCGCGTACCACAGGAGGGTGAAATACGGAGGTAACAAGAAGAAGAAGTACACGGAGGGCTGGATTGAGTTTGTCAATAAAAGCGACGCTAAATTGTGCGCGGCAACGTTGAACGGAAACAAATTGGGCGGTAAAAAGACGAGTTATTACTACGACGACGTTATCAACATCAAGTATCTCAAAGGTGGGTTCAAATGGCACGACTTGACCCAGCAGATTGCACGGGAAAACGAAGTCAGGCAAGCGCGGTTGGCCTTGGAGTTGTCGCAGCAGAATAAATTCAACAAGGCTTTTGTCAACAATGTTGAAAAGTCCAAGATGATTGGCCATATTCAAAAGAAACGAGGCAAGACCCTGGAGGATGGGGGTGCAGAGGATGGAGAGTTGAGGAGGAACTTTAAGCAACGGAAAGTCAACAGTTCTCGAAGCGATGCCAACCACGAGGTCAAGGGAAAAGCAACCCCGAATGATAAATTGAACTCGGTGTTGTCGAAAGTTTTATAGAAGAAAAGAAGTAAAAAAAAAAAAAAAAAATGATGAAAATTTTTGAATCAGACCTCAATTTTTGCAGTTGATGCGGTATCATCGTAGCCGTTTTGCTCTGGACGAGGATCCATTCCCACTGTAGTGGAGCAAGAAATCATATCTATGTCGCAACTCCTTCTTGCTTGCACACCCGAGCTCTTTCATCAACAATTTGCTATTGATGGCCTCCTCTCTTTGGATCAGGTGCAGCCGAACCACTTTTTCAAGCTTCAGCCATTGTGATGACGACCACCACGAACTAAACGACGACGACAATGGTGCCGGTGGTGGTGACGATAAGGCCTTGAGATCAAAGTCTGCGATTCTTCCCGCGTCAAGCGGCGTCGATTTCGCCAACGAGTTGTGACTAATCTCTTCTTCCACGATGGCTTCTTTGGGTGCACCAGCGTTTTCCACGCGTCCCACAACAAAGTCTGGCTCGGAGGAGTCTTCTGAGAATTGCGTGCTGAGCACAGGTACTTTGATTTCTAATTCTGGATCTATTTCTGGTTCTGGTTCCGGTTCTTTTCGGACTCTGTCATCAATTCTTTGCAGCACCTTGTTCGGACTCTCGCGGTTGTTTAACGATTCTAGTGTATCATTGACTCTATCCAAAATGGATGGTTTCAGTTTCTTTGCAGTATTTTCTTCATGGTCTGCTGACGCTTCCTTGGCTGGCGCGTCTAGGTTAAAGTTTGAAAACTTGCGCTTTAAAGGTTTTGGTAGGGTTTCTTGCGTTTCCTGCACTGCATGTGATGGCAGGACGTGGCGGTTTCCGCTCTCCTTGGTTGTTGCTCGTTCCGCCGTATCGGAAAGTGCTCGGGTCACATGATCTTCAGGTTCATCAACTTTCTTCAAAAATGATGAAAGTCGACGTGAAAACGTATGAGGAGGTGGAGGAAAAGATCCTTGTTGTGTATCCAAATTTTGTTTCGATTGAGCATTCAGTCGCCCCCGATTTGCGTCAACGGTAGTCGCTGCTGTCCCGATTGGCTCGTTTCCCGTTTTGCTTACGATGTCTGCGAGAATGTTTTCGCGTTTTGAAGTCAGTTTGTTTCGCAATGGCGACGAGTTGTTGCCCACATCCTGGTACATCCTAGTATCGAATCTCAAATTCGGAGGCGACTCCTCTAGACCACGGGCCTCTTTGCTGATTTTATATCGAGGTTTTTGTCTTTCGATTAGACGCTCGGTTTGCTTCAACTGCTCCTCGGTGTCATTGGAATTGGATGTTTTCGTTGTCTTGTCGTTGTTTCCGGCGGTCGAAGTTCTGAATTTTGCAAATCCTCCTGGATTGGTGGTTTGGGAGGACTTTACGGGAGACTCCACGTATGTATCATCAAACTCTTCTTCGTTTGCGTATTGATGGTTTAGATTCATCGCAAAACAAGATCGTCGTGTTTTTTTTTTGGGGGGGGGGGGTGTTGCAAGATTCCATCTGATTTCTTTTTTTTTTTGGTGATCTTTTGTTTCTCTTGTTTGCAGTTACGAGTAGGAGACGCGTCCCGTTGGCATCAACTTGGACCTCTCAGATTTTCCAAAAACATTCCCTTAATTGCATAGCATCTGATGGAATGCTGCATATGACATGGTCCTTGTTACGTTGAGAGTACAGAGATTTGAAAAAATTTTTGACAGCTTTGGAGCTGCTCAAGTTTGCTCTTGCGTGAAAAATTCCGAATTACTTTATAAAAATCTATCATCGGTATGAATTAAAGAGTCGAGGTAGCAGGTTGGATCAACTTTTTCTTCCACCATTACCATTACCCCCCCCCTCCCTCGCCTCTAGTCTATTTATATAGCATGCAACAACAACAAACAAAAAAAAAAAAAAAAAAAAAGGCATTTCTAGCAATGTCCTGGGTCTTTCAAAACCGAAAACCCCCTTTTATTTCTCCACTGTTTAGAATTTTTGATCCCAAGAGTCCAACTTCATGGTACCGTTATCCTGGAAGTTCAAGTGCATTTTGAAAACATCCCTGAGAATCTGGGGCTCGTGCAATGACTTCTTCTTTGTATTGTAGAAGATGGCTCTTTCCAAATAATCGTGCAATTGGGCTTGGTAGTCTGGGTGAGCACATTTGTCAATAATGACTTGGGCTCTTGCCTTTGGAGCCAATCCTCTCAAGTCGGCAAGACCTTGCTCGGTAACAACAACGTCCAAATCGTGTTCTGTTTGGTCAATGTGTGGAGCCATGGGCACAATACAGGAGACACCAGTGGGGTCGGTTTTGGAAGGTCTGGCTGAAGGAGTGTGCATGATTGACAATTTGGCATTTCTCAAGAAATCGGCCGAGCCACCCAAACCATTCAACATTCTCGAGCCCATGACATTGGTTGAGTTTGCGTGGCCATAAATGTCAACTTCAACAGGCGTGTTCATGGCAATGACACCCAATCTTCTAATGATTTCAGGTGAGTTGGACACCGTTTGAGATCGAAGACACAACTTCTTGGAGTAAGTGTCCCAGTTCTCGTAAAACTTCTTGAAACCGTCTTCAGTCAATCTAATCGAGGTTGCCGTGGCAAAATCCAACGAGCCACTTTCGAAAAAGTCCAAAAACGAGTCTTGCAACACCTCTGTCCACACCGACAAGTTCTTAAACTTGGAGCCGGCTAAGCCTTCAACCACGGCATTGGCAATGTTGCCAATACCAGATTGCAAAGGGTGCAAGTTCTCGGGCAATCTACCCTGTTTAACCTCGTGTTCTAGAAACTCAACCAAATGGTTGGCAATCTCGCGAGACTGTTGATCACTAGGGGTGTTTGGAGGAACCTTGTCACCGCTGGTACTTTCAACAATGGCAACAACTTTTTCTGGGTCCACGGGGATCGAGGTAACACCAACTCTATAATCTGCTGATGTGTGGGGGTAAGGTTGTCTAAATGGTGGATTTACAGGCATGTCGATATCGTGGATACCTTCAAAAGATGGCGTCTTGGTGTTGACCTCGATAATGATGTTATCGGAAACGGAAATCATTTCAGGGGAAGCGCCAACGGCAGGGCCTGGGACAATGGAACCATCTTCCTTGATAGCAGTGGCCTCAATAATGGTGTAATCCAAATTGGCGCCATTTGGTTTATTCTTGGTGTAGTAGCCGTACGTGAGATCCTGGGGAAACATCGACAAGTGCTTGTCAAAGAATTGAATTTTGCCCGTGTTGATGGCTGAAGCAATTGGTTTACCAACTTGATGGGGAGACCTTGTCAAAATCATGTCGTGTTCAGCCCACCTGCTTTCCTCGGGACCAGCACTTGCACCAACAAACAAATTAAACGCCAACTTGCCTTGCAAATTGTTCTTCTCAACGTGGTCAACCAAAGCAGTGGGGACAACTTTTGGCGCACCGACTCCGGTAAAGCCCGACCAACCGAGATACTGGCCATTTTTGAACAACTCCACACATTGCTCGCCTGTTCTCAACTTTTTCAAGTAAGCTGGGTATCTAACCCTCTGCTTTAGGATTGCCGACATTTGAACAATTGATGTATGGAAACAAGGCAGGTCAAACTTTTCCAATTCTTGAAAAACAACAGCAGTAGATATATAAAGTCTATCCGTCTCTTTTGTTGTGCAGTTGTTCGTTTTTTTTTTCTTTACTTTCTGAAAAAAAAAAAAAAAAAAAGTCCTTCAATTAGGCGATTTCAACCTTTGTATAATTTTTTATTGAAGTTTGACAACTGCCAAAGAAGAAAAATTGTGGGATGATTTATGTATGAGTATGTATGAGCTCAGAAAGTTGGGAAAAAGTCTCTTGAACCCTGTATAACGACTGATTTTTCGGGGAAGCGTGGAAAGGGAAGAAAAAGTTGAGAGATTTGAGGTGGGTTGTTGGTGGGTGTATATGGGTATTGGGAAAGGAAAGAAATTCCACTTGAAACAAGCTGCTGTAAAGGTTTGAAAAAAAAAAAAAAATGAAAAGTGGAAATTTGAATGTTGGTTCAGCTTCTGGCGATGGATCTGGTGGTGGTGGTTATTGTTGTTGTTGCAGCAATAACGTGATTTTTATATTTAGTCGGTGTAGCAGTAGTAGTAGCTAGAACAGTTGCAATTTGCTCTAGTTTTTTTTTTTCTTATTCTCTAAGTAGGAGCCTATTGTGGTCTTGGATCAAGTTCCACCTATCTCTTGTATGAGTTGTTTCTTCTTCCACTGACGGGCAATCTGGGGGGGGGATCGCTTGTATTTATACAGCGTATCTTTATAAAGTGTCCCTATACGGTGGCTTCATAGTATCTGTATAGTAGCTCCATTGCTGCTGCTCAACACTGGCGGTTCTTTCGGAGTTACAACTTCGGTGCTACCAAATGCGTATTTATCCGCTGTTATTACGTAACATCTGACTCACGATCAACACCCAACGTTATTTTCAACACAACACAACAACTGGAACGAGTCGTTTGACACATTAGCATATACCCAAAGAGAGAGGCACCCTAGCCTGTCTACTTGGCCACTTCCCTTCGTCCCTCTTCTCCTTTCCTCTCCAAGTAGTTCAACTAGTTAGGTTGATACTCGAATTCAGTTTTGTCGACTTTCAATAGCAGATGTTCGATTTTCTTTTTTCTTCCACCACTCGTCCTGATAGTTAATCACTTACATCTGAGTTTATGGGCCCGATCTCCGCTCTTCTTAGACGTAAAGTCAAAAGTAAACAGCCAAGTGCGCAAGAAACTCGGAGAGTGGACACTAACTGCCCTGGCACGTTCCATCTCTCTTTTTTAAATTCCCCTCAATTTCGAGGGGAATTGTACCAAAGAATTCCATCTTCTAATGCCATCTTCTTATGGTGGAAATGTTGAAACAAAACATGTTTAATCCGAGCAAACTACCAACAAGAAACAATAGACAGATGGAGCGATAAGATGAATGCCAATTGAAAACAGACTTCTTTTTTCGCAGTCCAAATTGTTGGTAAATGAACCAGTGCTAGTGTTAAAAGAGGGGTATGCGACGTGGCTGTTGTGTTAAGGGGCCGGGCATCGACAACCCCTCATTTGCCTTTGCTCAACTTCCGCTTTTGCTTCCCAACCATCTGCCTTCCCATGGCTCCCATGCTGTAGTCTCAACATCGTCGTATAGGACTCAAGAAGCAGCAACCTTTATTTTTAAGACGTGTTTAGTAAGAGGTTGCAAAAAAGAAAAAAAAGTCCATCTTCTCTCCCATCAAGTGTTGCATTCAACACGATACGATACGATCTCCTATAACTATTCTTTTCTGTTTTTTTTCTATTTGCGTTCTTCAATCCGATTCGCTGAAACTTTCTTCGAGTTTCCAACAAAATTTCGGCAAATTGCGCCTATTGTGTCCGCTTCCAATTTGGAAACTCGAAGATGACAGCTGGAGGCCGGTGCATCGCATGGACGATTCAAAAAAGAAAAAAATAGATACAACGTGGCGGGTAGCCTGAAACAGTAGCCGGCTTGACTCACAACTACCACAGATCAATCTAGAACCCTGTATGGCCGGCTAGAGTTCTTTGGCATACCTTGTGGCTTTAGCGTCTTCCACTCCCTTCTTCATCTCTAGGCAAAGCGGGTCGGCTCGTATGCCAAAAGTTTCCTTAGTTGTTGACCTGCCCGAGGAGGAGCCTTTGCCGCGGAAGAATTGAAAAAAAAAAACAACCCACTACGAGAGAGAGTTGGATGGCCCCTAAGCGTATAACCTCGAGAGTGGAGGTTATCTCGATGGGCGGCATCAGCTGGTTTTTTTTTTTTTCACCGTAGATACGCCCAAGGCAATACACACACACATGTATGTCGAATTGACTCCTGTGGGCTTCAATCTCTCCCCACAACTCAGAGTTATTGCTATTCTTCCCCACTGGGGTACGCATCTCGTACGACACTTGCTGTAAAAAAAAAAAAAAATCTGGGGCGACGATGGTGATGATGATGATGTATTATTGCATATATCCCCGGAATTATATCTCGAGCTCTCCCTTTCTTTTTATCACGTGACGCGGAAGTTTATCGAGTCCTCAGACCTCAATAACCGATGCAGTTGCCGCTACTGCTGCCGCTGCCCGTCGCCGCCCCCACCAAAAAAACGCTGAAAATTTGCTACTCTCTATGGCGAATTTTGAAAGTTCCATTGCAGCAGGAGTGGGGGTCTTCTAAAGAAGCGCTTTCCGTGGATAAATATTGATTTTTTTTTTTTTTCTTTTTTATTTCAGGTCGAAGATGGTCTGAGCTTGCAAATATATACCACCCCACCCCTAATAGACCTTTCGTTATTCAGCCATATAAATAGACATCAAGAGAGACGTGTTTGAAATTTCCTACTTGCGATCTTCTTTTTCACCACGGTTGCAAAGTTTAACCATATGCAGAGCTAAAAATGACATACACAAACAGCATGTTCCTCAACTTATTTACGTCGGTCTCAACCTGCCCGCCTTGAACCTGCTCACTTTCACATCGTTGCCATTTTCATCCACGGGTATAAACTCTCTCTCTTCCTTCGAGGGCTGCTTGTACCCATTTTGTTGCAGGATCATCTTTTGTCTCAACCTGTAGTAGTCGTCTCGCACTTCTCGTAGATGAATCTCGTCCTCATCAAATTTGCCAGCGTCTCCATCTGCGTCGTCGAACTCGGTCTCCACTATGTCATCAGTCATTATGGCCCCATTGTCATCCTCATCAATGTCCATGTTGTCCTCATCTCGGTAATCCATGCCGATTTCGTCCGAATTTGCCGATCCTTCATCATGAACCAGCAAGGCGCCACTGCGTTTCTTTTCTTCAACCATCTTGTTGTGCCCGGCAAAGTCATCCAAGTGCTCAAGCACGGGTCCCTGCGTAGTGATGTCGTCGTCGTACATCCCCAACACGTAGGCCTTGGCCATGGTGTCCAAGTCCTCGTGCATATTGTGGTAATCCAATTGCGTCGCTTTCACCAGCTGTCCCTTTTCATCACCATCTTCTACTTGTTCTTCTTCGAGCTGATGGGAGTTTGTTTTCTCACCGTTCTGTTGAGTAGTAGCCATGTTTTTTGTCTCCGCTGAGCTCGGCGATGTTGAGTTACTCCCCGACTTGCTGCTCATTGCTTTAAATCGCGACACGGGTCGTTTCGTTGGATGCAGTGGTTTAAGTTCTTCCACTCCAAAACCGTCCTTCTCCATCACGTCCCCAACCACACCATCATCCTTATTGGCATCCTCCACACCACCAGGATCTCTCTCCACAATCGTCTCCTTTACAGCGTCGTGATCCTCAGCATGTTCTTGTTCATTTTTTTCGCTCTGCATCGGCGAGGCTCTGAGCCCGGTTCGATTCTGTTTAAAGAGGGACTGCTTGCGAGGCGCAGGCGGTGGATTCTTTAAGCTACCGCTGATGTTTTCCACGTTCTTGATGTCGAGGTTTTCAGCAAAACGGACCGATTTCTGCTTCTTCTTGGGCTCTTCCACAGCTTCCATTTCCACTTCGTTGGCGACCAATTCATGCTTCTGGGGAGGATGTTCACGCAGGCTCCGTAGTTTGTTGATTTGTTGCCACATCAAGTTATTTGCATCCTTGTGATCTTTCCGTCCAAACCAAGACCCATCTCTAGCATTGCCATAGAGGATATTATCCGAATATTCATCGTCTTCGTCTTCGTCATCGTCATCGTCATCTTCCTCGAAATCGTAATCAAATTCATCGTCGTTGTTGACGGGTTGTTCTCGCCCGTCTCCATCTTCATCTTCGTCTTTGACGTCTTCAGCGAGGAGCTCTAGCTCTAGTAGGTCACCCTTATCAATTGCCGTAGGATTAAAAACGCCTTTTTGCGTCTTGCCATCTTTGGCCAGGCTCTCGTTGTTTGTATCCTCATGCAATGCACTGAATGCTTCAACACATGCTTTTCTCAAGTCTTGCTTCTCCTGAGGCGTGACTTGAAGATTATCGATTTTTTTCAACAATTCATCCTGGTCAATATTGATGGCTCGCTTGTCCCGCCGGTGGGGGAGTAGCTCCATATCCTTAAATAACTGCCTCAACTCTTCTTCTTCTTCTCTCTCATCTACCTCCTTGCCCTCTTTTACTTGATGATTGCCGTTTTCTTTGTTCGCAGGCTGCAGCCTCTTGTGAGCGGAACCGCCATCCAGGGCTTGAACCTTCTTTCCTCCATTTTTCTTGGTGCTCGATTTGTCAATTTCAAATGGCTCCTCGTTGATTTTCACGCTGATTATGTTTCCGTCCTCGTCGTATTCCTCTTGAATGTCCATAAACGGGAGATTTTCCTCATTGAGCTTATCTTCCTCCTTGACCGCGGGGCCCTGCAGCAATTCTCCAAGTTTGATCAAGTTTTCCCTGGTGGAGTGCGCCTGCTTGAGCTTCGCGTCAAACTGACCAATCAACTTCCCAAGACTAGTGTCTTCCCCTGGCTTGTTCTTTTTGCCGCTTTCCGTCTGCTTTGAATCTGTCGATTGATGAACCTGGGCATGGAGTTGCAGCCGTTTTCTTTCCAAATTGTCAATGGTGGCATCTAATTGCTTGAGCAACTCGCTCAACTCAGTCTTTCCCGAGACCCCTGTTTCAGACATTGCGTTTTAACCAAAAAAAAACTGTAAAGAAAAAGAGGGCCCGAATCTAGTGATGACTGTGTTGATACAATATTCGTTCAAGTGCTTGGAGATTGCTTACAAGATTGACTTGGGGACCCTCCTATCATCATCACCATCATCACCATCATCATCATCATCATCGTCTCCCCTTCGCGTAGCGTTATTATATACAGTACCCACTTACACACGAATATAACATCTAGCATCTAGCATCTATATACATATATAAGCGCACACGATGTTCATGCTTACTCTAGCGGTGCTCTTTGACTCCCATGTTCCTTTTCCCACTGTTTCAAATCACGTTCCCATTCTTCATCTTCGTTCATGGGCAGAACTGTTGCTTCGTCTTGACCCTCGACTTCTCCCTGCATCGCCAAGTCGTTTTTCCGCTCTTCTTCGTCATATTTCTCTTTTTCATCGATCCACCTCTCGTGGATGTCTACTTCTTGAAACCCGCCCGAGTTGCCCTGCCGTACAGCCTCACTCCAGATTGTATCACCACCTACTTCGCTGCCAAAGCTATAGCCGCTCGCTTTATCGATGACGCTCAAAAGACGTATCATGCTGCGTTTATTTTCCACCGAGAGCACTTCAAACGACACAAGATGGAATTCCTCGACTAGCTCGGCAATCATCTCGGTGAGCCGCACATGGTTCTGGCCTAGAACGGAGTTTGATTCCTTGATCAAGTGCGGAATTAGATACTGAAGGTCCTGCACCTCAGTGTAGTATTCCAATCTAAACGGTAGTTTGCCGTAATTCTTCAACATGTCTATTTTGCTAATGACGTTGACTTGCGGAAGATTTAGTTGCAACATGGACTGCAAACTAAGCAATAGTATCGATATGTACTGCGACGGGCTCGTCAAGTAGATCGAGTCAACAAGCGATACGACGCACAATCGCATGTTGACTTCCTTTGCTAGCGCCTTGAACACTTTGAATAGCGAGTTGTGGTGGGTGAACAATTCCGTCTGCCCTGGGCAGTCGAAAAGTATATAGTTGCGATCTTCAACGAGCTCGCTGATTTTCGAAACAAACACTTCCAAGCCCTCGACAATGAGCAGCTCCATTGCGTACATCAAACCCCCGTTTGGTCCAAGGTTGAGCTCATCCATAATCTCCTCCAAGCTGATATAGTCCCTGATGTCCAAAGCACAAGGGTAGGGAGCCCGGTCATTTGCTGGATCTAGATTCACCACACACAGCTTGCGGCCGATTGCTGAGAGGAACTGGTACATTCCATAGCAATAAGTTGATTTTCCTGACCCAGGGGGTCCAATGACAATTTGACCAAACATGTCACTTCACTTGTAAAAGAGTAACTTCTTCAATGGTGTCAAGATAGTCAGATCTTTGAGTCGGTCAATAATGCAAAAGTGTAGATGAGATGTGGGAAGCGGGTTGCACGAGCAAACCGAGCCGCACCGAATGCGTCTTTGGATCGCCCTCAAAAGAATTGTCGCAAAAAACCCGACACTGACGCGACATGCAAATCTATTATGATGGCGAAACCTGAAAATCGTGGAGGAAGGCTCCCTCTGTCTGTCTCCGACCACCAACCACCATCATCAATAACTGCAAAATTAAAAACAACATTAACACACACACACTGCCAGTGCATTGAAAGAGGCTGTTGCATATCAAAGAGTGGGTTTTTATTTTTTTTTTTTTTTTCAAGAGTTTGAAAATGTCAGCGTCAACAACAAATACCACGGAATTGACGTTCTTGGAGAAAAACGTGACAGTGTCACCTTTGGTTCTTTTGTCAGTGGTTGATCATTACAATAGAGTGTCGAAGGATTCGAAAAAAAGGGTTGTGGGGGTCATATTGGGAGACAACTCAACAAACACAATCAAGGTCACCAACTCATATGCCATTCCATTCGAGGAAGACGAGAAGAACCCTGGGGTCTGGTTTTTGGACCACAACTTCATCGACTCCATGGGAGAAATGTTTAAAAAGATCAATGCAAAGGAGAAACTAATTGGCTGGTACCACTCGGGACCCAAATTGAAACCGTCCGACCTCAAGATCAACGACGTGTTTAGGAGATACACCGCGAACCCGTTATTGTTGATTGTTGACGTCCACCCGAGAGAAGTCGGCATACCAACCGACGCCTACTTTGCTGTCGATGACATCAAGAACGACGGCTCTGCGGCCGAAAAGACATTTGTGCATGTGCCTTCGCTAATTGAAGCCGAGGAGGCCGAAGAGATTGGAGTGGAGCACCTTCTACGGGACATCAGGGACCCCGCGGCAGGGAACTTGTCGTTAAAAGTCACCCAGACTTACCAGTCGTTGTTGGGCTTGCACCAGAAGTTGAGGGAAATTGCAAACTACTTGGACAAGGTCTACGCCAGAAAGCTCCCCATGAACCACACAATCTTGGGCAAACTTCAAAATGTTTTCAATTTGCTTCCGAACCTAGTGCAGCCCTCGGGAGCTGCCACTGGCGATGGAGGCTCCAATAACGAATTGGCACAGGCATTCACCGTCAAGTCCAACGACGAGTTGATGGTGGTTTACATAAGTACTTTGGTGAGGGCCATCATCGCATTCCACGACTTGATTGAAAACAAATTGGAGAATAAAAAGTTGAACGAGAAGCAAACTTTGGATTCCGAGCCCCTGCTACTTGAAGACAAGATGGAAATAGCGGTTGAATAGATTCAAAATTCTACACATATTTAAAAGAAGAGCAAGAGTCATGTGGAGGGAAAACTTTCATCACTTTTGATCACTTTTGATCACTTTTTTTTATTTTTTTCTTTTTTGGTTTCAAGATTGCCAGTGTAGCGAAACCCTTGGTTATTCACAAAGTCAGGCTATTCGTGTGGCCGACTAAAGCGAATCAACCTTTTCCCATCCGGACCTTTCTTAAGAAGAAATTGACGATCTTCCCCATCTCTTGTTAACTCTTGTTATCATTCTTCTCTCACGTACATGCGCTTCTTGATCCCATGATACCGTAAAAAAAGAGAACCGGAAAAAAAAAAAGTTGTAATATCTCATACGTTAGAGGCCCAAAAGTTCTGCAAGAAAAGTCAAAGCTTTGCAAGCCAGCTCTAGAGAAGGTATTCATCACGCGATCCATAAGCAAGGGCATGGCAACGATCTCCACCTCCGCAGTCCCACACTTTGCATAATGTCACGGATCCTTTTGCCCTTGTCGAAATTCAATAATGTCACCAACTTCAACTTTTTTTTCAACAATACCCGGAAAAGCCTAATAATAGATCAAAACTTCATAAACAACCAACTCCTATGTCGAAAAATATTTACTCCTAACTTGGGGCGTCTGCGGGACAGGAACCGGGACCCGGCTCTAGAAAACCAGAGCCAGAGCCAGACCAAGACCAGCCATGGTGCTTCCGTGATTGAAAATGTAGCCTCAAAAGTGCTTACATGTCAAGAGCCCGACGCGCAACTGTCGCAGAGCTTTGATCTGCAAACAACATCAGCAACAACTCCCCAAAGAGCCATACCGTTCAAGGTATCGCCCAGAGGCCCCAAAACCGCAATTGGGAGGGAGCCCGTGTCATTACTAAAGCCAAAGGCCCAATCGGATGTCAAGAGTGCTCTCGCCGCGTACTATAAACTAACGAAACCCAATTTGACCATTCTAGTGACGTTGAGCTGCATCTGCTCGTACGCGATATCACCGCTCAGCGTGTCCGTTTTTGAACTCTTCTTTTTGACTGCCGGGACGGCGTTTTGCTCTGGTGCTGCCAATGCCATCAACATGGGACGCGAGCCCGAGTTTGACAAGCAAATGCCGAGAACCGTGGGCAGACCCGTTGTCCGCGGACTTATTACACCCAAACAGGCCTACCAATTTGCAGGACTCATTGGCTCTGCGGGGTGTCTCATGCTATGGTTTGGAGTAAACCCGTTGGTCTCGCTATTGGGGTTCTCAAACATTGTTCTATATGCGTGGATATACACTTCCATGAAACGCCACTCGATTCTCAACACGTGGGTCGGGGCAATCGTGGGAGCTATCCCGCCTTTGATGGGATGGGCAGCCTCGTCGTCGTTGGCCGCTCCGGGAGCTTGGTGCTTGGCGGGGTTGTTGTATGCATGGCAATTCCCCCATTTCAATGCCTTGTCTCATGGAATCGCCCAGCAGTACAAACAGGCTGGCTACGTCATGGCAGCTGCCGAGAACCCGAAATTGAACGCTAGAGTTGCGCTACGCTACTCGATACTCATGTTCCCACTCTGTTTCGGGTTGAGCTATTTTGGAGTCACGGATTGGGTGTTTCCCCTTGACTCGGCCTTGGCCAATGGCTGGTTGACCTACTGGGCATGGAAGTTCTGGCAGCAGCAACAACAAAACTACTCCAGCCTGGCTCGAGGACCCACTGCCGAAGGGTTGGCTCTTGCAGGCGTCCATGCTAAGAAGCTATTTTGGTGCTCGGTTTGGCATCTACCGGCCGTTCTCATCTTGGCCATGCTACACAAGAAAGACCAATGGAATCGATTGCATGACTACGTGATGAACAAATTCGGTCGGCCCACTGCTGCGCTAGGGTACTAGAACTTTATATCTTGTATATATACATATTCACAAACAACAATTTCGAGAGGACTTGGCAAGGTGGAAATTTTGAGCACTCACCTCGAGATTCCATCAAGGCTGTTTTCATTCTATGTAGTTGCTTCTTGAAGAAAGGCAGAGACGGGAGGAAACACGGCACGCATGAGAGAGCTGTAGCGATTTCGAGAGATCAACGCGCGGCGGCGAAAACTCCAAAAGATTCAAAAAAACTCCAAAAATGAAAGTGTCCAAGTCTTACGTGGACACAATTCATCCATTCAATCAAAAGACCAACCAACCAACCAACAAACAACCAACAACGGCACATAACAGCTCCCTACACTTTTCTTTTTTCCCACGTCAATTGATGAGATTAAGTTATGAACCCTCCATATTTTTGAGATTCAAGCAAATAAATTATGTTTAAAGTGAACGGACACCAAACGCTCACGGCAAAGGAGAAAAAATTCAGCCGACAGGTTGAGAAGTTATTGCCGACGTTTGAAGCACTAGAAGAATGGGCAGACTACATTGCGTTTCTTTCGAGGCTTCAGAAGATGTTGCAGTCGTATAAGGAGACAATCGACGTGAATAGCTCATTCTTTGTGCCGGCCGCGAGAGAAGTTGGGTATTGCCTATCGCTTTGTTTATCGCCTGAGTTGCCCAATGGCGTCCACCAAAAGACTTTACATATCTACGAACTCATCTTGCTGAACCTACCGAGGAAGAGCCTCAACCAGGAGTTGTCTGTTTGGATGAGCGGCATATTCCCCTTGTTTTCGTATTCATCGATCCTGATCAAGCCACTTCAACTACACATCTTTAGGGATTTGCTCATACCGAATTTGGACCAGAAAAGCTTCCGATCTATATCCAAGCCCTTTATGCTCTGCCTTCTTTCTGGTCTCGAAGACGAAAACTCGGAGACTTTCGACGATGTGATCAATTTACTAAAAATTTTCAAGAGCTCGCTAAATAACGATGCTTATTTCTGGCATTGCATGTTCTTTTGCATTATAACCAACCCCGAACGACGAATGGGCGCACTCAAATGGTGTGAACGGTTTCTTCCCGAGTTTCCCAATGCAAGGGACTCGGACGGTAACGCCCTACTTTCCGAGGAGGCAAAGTTGTGCTTGACGCCTGAGGCTGGGTTAATAGTGCGGGCCTTTACTGCTGCCATCGATAACTCTAGTCCCGATATCATTGTAACCAGGGGCTTTTTTGACTTGCTATTGTCGCGCACCCCCTTGGACAGCCCGATTTTTGAGTCCTGGGTGCCGTCGAGAGACAAGGAGTCCTTGCTAATGGCATGCTGCCAACTCACAATGAGAAAAGACATGAGTCTCAATCGAAGAGTCTGGAACTACGTTCTTGGGCCCGATAACGAAGGTGACAACAAGGTGGTGGCCACTAGGCGAGAGTACTTTAAAGCGCACGCATTAGCACCGTTGAGCCACGGTCTACTTTCCATGATGAGTTCCGAGTCCCTACAAGAGAAAATCACAGCGTTTACCATTTCCGTGTATTTGATCATGGACAGGTGGGAGATAAACCACGAACTAACGCCAGTTTTATTTTCGTCATTCTTGAAGACTTGTTACCAAAACAGATACGCCGAAAAGTTGAAGCCAAGTGCACTCAGGTTTTTTGAAGAGACAAAGTCCTTCTACGCGTGGAGGGAAATTGTGGAACCGCTTTCATCGCATGGCGAGAAGGATTGCGATTACGGCTTTGTAGACTTTGTCTTGAAAAGCTTTCATGTGCAAGAAGAAGAGCTGTTGGCTATCCACGTGCCGTTGGTGGTGGCATCGTGCCTCCTTGGCTCTGAATCAGGGTCAGGGTCAGGGTCAGGATCCGGGTCCGGATCCACATCTACATCCATGAGTTCTCGAAAGTTGGAAGTGTTGGAGTCTTTATTGAACCTCGTGCCTCCGTCCGTATTAGATCAGACAAAGGAAACAAAAGAACAGGCAGTGTCCGTGGACCCGGAATTGGATCGAACGAGGATATTGACTTGGTACCGAGCCCTTTCAGATGATGACGGCTGCAAACCACCATACGAACAGTCCCAAGTTGTTGCTTTCATCTTACACCGGTTTGCTGAGATGTACGTGCGGGATATAGCTACTCGGCCTTACGGACCGAGGTTTTACGAGTTTGCCTCGCTTATACTCTCTCAGTTTAGTCTGGACACAATCAAGCGGGACATTACAGCATCAGTCACTGAGCAGTTATTGGAAATGTCCCCAGATAGTGAAAATGCACCGATAATTGTGTTTATCTCAAACTCACTCAGCAAGATCTTGGGCGGGCAACCGCTGAAGTTTGCTAGTTGGTTTCAATGCGAAAAATATACAAAGGCGGCATTAGTTGTGCTATGGACGTCCATCACTTCGGCAAATCCAGCAAATTACCAGTTGGAGGCTGTAAAATGCGTCATTGACATGAGGCAGAGCTTTTCGAGCGAGATTATCGATGCCGGTGTACTTGAGTTGTTCATCGGGTCGCCGTTTTTTAAGAAAATCGTTGCATTTGAATCGTTTTGGTCACACACATCAACCGAGGCAGACCCAGTTCTAGAGAGGTTGCTTGAAGTCTTGATCGACGACGCGAGGGAAACCAACAACCGTGAGTCCTTTAACAAAATGATTGCAAGGTGTTTCAAGAATGGCTCTTCGCTGAGGTTCCTCAAAATTTTGGTTACCCCAGCTTGCGATTTTGAGTTTATGAGCAAGTCCGTCGCGACGCTCAGCCGTCAAGATGACTTGGCGCGGTTCTTGTATTGCATTCAAAATATCGAGGCGTGCCTCGATAAAGACAACATGAAATTTTTTGCAGACCATCTTGCCGGGGACGTGGTTGACGTGCAGGACCATAGAAGACTCGACGTGATAAAATCCAATGCGTGGGACGGTTTAACTTACAAGAATTTCCTCATCAATTTGGTTGGCCATTTCATCACGCTAACGGTGAATTCACCAGATACTGATCTTGCCCAGCTATGCGAGTGCGCCAGCACTTGTCTCAGCATCTACCAGAAGTCGGTCAATGGGGCAGAAAAGAATTTCTCAGTTTTATTCGCCAATCTATTGCTGGACGCGTTCAAGTTTCTGAAGAGGGAGTCCAAATCGAGCGACGAACCCATCATGTCGCGGTTCTTGGATTGCATCGTTTACTTTGTCAACTGTGCTCGCTCTTTGAATGTTGACTTGAATCTATTGCACGTAGAAGAGCAAGAAAAAGAGCCGCTTTTGATCAACTTTATCACGCGAGGGATTGGAAACTGCCGCGATTCGGTCTTGATGGAAAAATGGGTGCACTTGCTCATGATGTCAATCCAACTCTTTTCAGAGTCCGTGTTTAGCGTTTTGCTCGTCTTGAACGATACAATCTTGGGGAAAATCAACGGGTTGTTTGAAAGGCTACTAAATTGGGAAGAGTTTGAAGATGAAGAAAACTTTGAGTCTTCAATGTCGTCGTTGTTTGGCGGACTTGAGAGCTTGCTCACGATGAGCCACGGGTTCTTGATGCACTCGCGGGCTAAAAAGCAAGCCGAGCTGCAAATGACGGGGAAAAGCCCCGATGTTGGGTTTTTGAACAACGTTATCCAAGGGGTGTTTCTGATAGAGTCACCTTTAACCAGGACGAGCGAGGAAAATAAGCTTTACTCGACCCTCATTGCGTTCCACGATGCGGTCAAGGTCCTTTTCAAGATTTGGAATTGGGCCGACTCCAAATGCCAAGTTCCGGACAATGTCGCCAAATACTCAACGAGATCGTTGGTTTACGTTTCCTACAAAATCAAATTCAGGGTCAAGAGGTTATTCGACACCTTGTTTGGGCTTGAGAAGCAGGAAGTGATTACGTCCTTGGTGGCCTCCAGAGGTGATTCGTTCACCATCTTGAAATTGTTAAACGTTTTGGATAGCGGCAGGTCTCACATCACTTTGCCGGTTTTGCTTGATTTCATTACCTTTAGATGCAATCCGCAGTTGGTCTCGACTTCTTACAAGTCCTATATTGAGTCTGAAGTCGATATCGAGGCGCTCTCGGCGTTTTTGGTGGATTTCTACGAGTTGATGGATGTCGACACCGTGTTGGACGTATGGTTGTCCACCATTGCATTTATGGAGAAAGTGCTGGTCGACTTTGGTGATTTCGAAGTGATTGTCCCCAACGTGTTGAAAATCTGCAACATTCTTGCGATGAAGTCGAAAAATGGCGCACGCAGCCGCGATTTAAAGAACAGGAAATCATTATCGGATGTTTTCAATCGGTTATTTACCCAACTCATTAGTCGCGAAAATGGTGGATCGAATGGCAACTACAATGACAACGACAACGGCAACGACATCAGAGCAAAGACGCGCAAGCAAGTCGTCACGGCCATCTGTGAATTGATGCCCCACTATGACGATATCGTTCAGGATCAAGATAGGACCGCGATGGCGGTTTCCGCCATTTTAAACAATGCCATTTTCGCTCCGGGAAGAAACAAGAAGTTGTCGACGTTCCTCCCTGGCTCCATGAGCATTTTGAAAGCTGTTGGCGAGCACCATCCGTTGAGGAGCTGGAAGAATCTCATCAATGATTTATTCAACGAGCCCGATTTTTTCGTTGCCGAGCCGTTCATCTTATCTGATGACTGGAAAGGGCTCGTTAGCTTATGGTTGGAACACGACAAGGACAAGTTCAAAGAGAGGTTATCCAAGCTTTCCTCTGCGTCCGCGAATGGTGCTGGTGCCTTGTTCAGCTGGAACGAAGTGGCGGACATTGAAAGCAAAGTAGGCACCTTGAAACGCATCACGTATATGATCTTGGTGCAGCCGCGCGACTACTATGGCAACAGCTCCCACGCGTTGTTTGAAACGTTGAAAACCTTGTTGGAAGGTTCAAATTGCCCACTCGCCATCCGGATCGAAATCAGCAAGCTTTTGCGCGCCCTAGTGTTGAAGAGCAGCGATGTGCACCTTACTCCGCATTGGCCCTTGACTATCCACGAGTTGTTATCCATCTTTGACTTGGCTAACAAGCCACCGAAAGAGCTCAGCTCGTTGTCGCAGGATGAGATGAGTTTGATTTTATTTGGCTGCAAATTGCTTGACTTGTTGTTGATTATGGGCAACGATGAGTTCAACTTGAACTCGTGGCTCTTTGTCAAGTTTAGCGATTTCGATAAGAAAGAGGAAACCGATCTGATTATCGATCAAATCTCGTACAAGACCGATTTCACCTACTCCAAAATCGACCCTTTCCCGCTCCCCAATAGCACTGCCTCGGATACCAGAGGGTGGAGACCGTTGTTGGAAGGCGTTGGCAAGATTGAGCTGGTTGCCCAGTTGAGGCTATTCTTTGAGTCCTTGAGCATGATCCAATACGAGCGAGCTTACAGTTTGATGCGGGAGGATTACAGAGTCTGCGTCGACGATACCCTCAGCGACTTGATGGTATAGAAACAAAAACAAAAAAAAAAAAATTATTTCTTTCTTTCTTTTATTAATTAATACAAAAGGTCCTCTTTATTTAAACCATCTCCACCATCCACTAGGAATTGGATGGCGCTATTCTCTCATTAATCTGAAATGTGTATCCACTAGTTCTTTTATCTCTCTATATGTCACCACGACGCATTCGTCGTCCGTTACAAGTAATGTCTTTTCGTCAATGCCACAGTCCAACTTGTTCAAATTCGTCAACACTTTATCCATATTGATCACCTTCTTACCATTGGAATCGACCGAGTTGAACAAGTTATCCTGAAAAACTTGGATTATGCGCAAGCTGTTTTTGTTGCCCAAGTCCAACTTGGCGGCGTTATTGACAATGTAGTTGATCTTCGTCATCAATCGGAACAAGCGGGCATTCTCCAACTCCGACGATAGGTGCAGCTCGATTGCGTCATGGGAGTTTTCCAAGTTGTTCACCACCGACATCATTCTGCTCGTCAAGTGCTCCCTTGTGAATGCCTCGAGGTCAAAGTCCCATGGCTCCTGGATTAGGTGCTCGTCGTTCAAAATGCGCAATACTTGGATAAACGAGTCGCTTAATTGGCTTGAGTTTTGCAAGTTCTTGATGAGGGTCGCTACTGCGGGTGTTCGTAGATTAGCAGGGAGCTGCATTGCGCTCAACTCAAGGAGCAACTTGCCCAAGCTGCAGCAGTCTTGCGCCTTCAACAACTCCAACGGTGTTTCAGCCTTGGTGGTGTTGCTGGAGGAAGCAGCGGCGCTATCCAACACATCGCTGATTCCGCATGCGCTAAGCTTGATTCTGTTCTTTCCCGTCACGATGATCTTGCTCAAATCGATGCTCGATCTCACCGCCAACTTCTTTGCATGTGCTGCCGAGATTGCATTGACTAGCTGGATCAAATATGCCCAGAGTATATCTTCCGTCACTGGCGCAGGCCGCACGCCCTTCTTGTGGTACTCCAATAGCGTCGACAGGTTCGGGTAATAGTCGTAGACGAAGCAGAGCGAGGAGTTGCTCACGTCTTTTTCGTGGGCGCCATTGGCTAGTAGGAGGTTATTGTTGCTGAACGCCATGGTGGTGAAGGCGTCCCTTAAAGCGACAATGTTGGCGTTTGAACTCAAGCTCCTCCAACGCTTGATGGTCTTGAACGGGGTCTCGTCTACAATCTCGGTGCACGGTTCGATTTTCCTCAATGCGTACAAGTTGCCATCGGCGTTGGAAAAACACTTGAACAAAAGACTCGTTTTGCCCGGCCACAGCTTGCTTATGGGGTCATAGGATTTGTCAATGGGCACCAACGAGTGGTATGAGTTGACGTGGTCCGGCAAGTTCAGATGCTGCATCGTCTGCAAGCTGGCTTCGTTCTTGCGATGTAGACTCTCTCTCAAGTCGTTTGGGATAAAGAGCAGTTGAGCATCGCTTTCGTGGTCTTGCGGCGTAACCGACAAGTGCGGCGGCGGAGCGGGCGCGTATAGGTGGTATTGCAAAGGGTAAATCGACGGCTGTGTCGGCTGGGGCCCGCGCATCGACCCCACGTGAGGGTGAGGCAGCACCGAGTTGAAGAAGCGAGGATTGACCCCCGTGCCCATGATGTTTGATGGAGTCATGTGTGAAGGTGGCTGTGGTGGTTGTGCTTGCACTTGCACTTGGACTTGGCCACCGCTCGAGATGCCGCTTGCGGCGCTGGGCACGAAGGAATGCGAGCCCACCACAGAAGATGCTGGCGGCATGACCGAGTTCAACTGTCTATTGGGTTGCGGAGCCGCGTTCAAGTTTTGCGGTGTGGACAGCAAGGTCCCCGTCGTGTTGCTAGCTCCCGACGCCTGGGAATAATCGAATCCCGTTGGAGTGAATGAAGGGGTGCTGACATTGAACTTTTTGGATGAAAACGGGCCCGACAGTTGCTGAAAGCGAGACGGTTGTGTTTGCGGTTGTTGTGGTTGCTGTGGTTGCTGTGGTTGCTGCAGCAGATGCGGCGGTTGCAGTGGTTGTGGTTGCGGTGCTTCATTCTCCGGTTGGAACTGCGGCGAGTCCTTGACACTCGCAGATAGATTGGAGAACTTGCTCGAAAGATTTGATATCCCATTCGAGCCCACGGCAGGCTGGAACAAGGGCGAGTTGGCGTTGAACTTCTTCTTCGGCTGGTCAGCGAAGCTGTTGGCGACAAACCCATTCACTTGATCCGCATTCAATGTCCTTGCCCGCGGCGCTGCTTCTCTGGGCTCCTGCAGCGGCCGCGCAGCTGTCTCCTTCTGTTGCGGTTGAGACGCGGCTGGCTGTCCTCCCCTGCTGTGGCTGAAGGCGCACCCTTTGTCCTGGAACTTGCAGTAGCCATATATCAAGATATTTTTACAAAGAACATTCTTTGCTGAGTCCAAATTTATATTCATCAAGTGCTAATTTGTTGTGCCTTCCGACGTGCTCGTGCTCCATTCAATTTCGAGAATGTCTTGATGTTCCGAGGAGGAACGGAGTTGGGGAGTGGGGAAAGGAGGAGAAGGGGGAGAACGGGATCGGCTTTTCTTGTAAAAATGAAAAAAAAAAAAACAGTTCGGTTCCGGGACAAAACTAGCTTGTGGATATGTAAATGTATATGTATAAACGCGCTGGTTTAACTGGGATTGTCTGGCGAAAGGTGTCTCTGGCGTGGTGGGTCAATGGTGAATTAGTGCTCAAGATGAGGTATCAGTAATAAGACACTTCGTATCTTTCATGTTTGTTTTGTTTCCGGAGAGTTTATCTTTCGTTCTCGCTTGCACTACTACCTACATCGAAACCCCCACCACCATCACCACTCCCTCTCCAACAACCAGCGACTTGCGAATGAAACGGACTCTATACTTTTAGTCGGGGAGAGGGGAGAGGGGAGAGGGGGGGGCGGCACTGCTATCCAGTGTCCCTTATTTTCCCTTTTTTTTTTTTTGCGGAACTGGAAAGATTTAAACCAGACGTGGAGCTAATAAACAGAGATTGCTATTTCGCAAGTGTGGCGGTCATGAGCCCTTTTTTAAAGACAGTTCTACTTTTACTTTTCTAAACTAAAATCTATCCAGGGTAGAGGCGGAGGAAAAGGAGGGAAAGAAGGGAAAGGGGGACGTCCGGTCAGAACCATTGCTCACTTCAGCGTGAAAAACTCGTCCCAAATCTTCTCGTTGGGCATATTGTGCATCAACTCAAACGTCATCTTGCCCTCTCTGTTCGCGCCGGGGCTCGAGCGCTCCAGTAGATGGTCCAACTCCTTGAAGAAATAGTCCAAGTCGTCATCGTTCCAATCGAGGTTTTCCCATTTGGGGATCGGGGACGTGGCCGCCGCCGACAACGTTTCCATCGCTGTTGGTTGCGCTGACGCTTGCGATGGCGCTGGCGCTGGAATTGGGTTCTGCTTTGCTGGGGGGAAATTGAAGTTTTGTAAATGTTCAAACACAGATGGCTTGCCACGTGCATTGGCATTGGTGTTTGCATTGGTTTTTGCATTCGGTTGCTGTTGCTGTTGATGTGTTTGAGTTGGCGAAGTCAAGGGGTTCAAATGGTCCAATTCCGTGACCAAGGAAAACAAGTTAAAATGGACATTCCCGTTATTAATCTTGTAAAGCGACTCACGACTAACTTTGGATTCTTGGTGACTTTGCGTGTCATTCTTGATATCTTCGTGATTATTATACTTCATTTTAAGTATCACCATGGTCAAGTTGCGAAATATTTCGCAGCAGTAGCTAGCGGCATCGCATTTATCGATTAGCGACAGGAGAACTTGCAAGCAGCTCGAAGTGAAGTAGCGCACCGTGTCCAAGGGGTTGTCTCTTCGTATCGCCTCGCTGTTGTACAATGCGTAAAGATAGGACGTGCCGGCCATGAACAAATTGTGGACGCCCGCCCACGTGTAATTGACGCTCTTGGTCATGAGCAACTGGATATAGACATCGATGACTTCCTTTGACGAGATTGAAACTTGGAGAAAATCCTCGCGAGACAAATTGAAATTTCGAGGTCCTAATCCGTGGATGTAAAGCAACGTATGGTGATAATTTAGTTTAAAGAAAATGGCATTGAAATCGGAGTTCATTTGCGTTGGCGAAGGTAGGTTTTCGAGCCATTGGCTAAGCCTGTACAAGACGTCGGTCTTCCAGTGTTCCAAATCCACGTATTTTCTCGGTATTTCAGCACCAGTGTATAGAATCTTGGTCACCTCGCTCTGGATTTTCCTCATGTTGAGAAACGCAAGCGACACCGTCTTGTAGCTGGCCACCTGTTGTTTTTGTTCGTCACGGTTTGGGTACTCATCAGCACCAGCACCAGCAGACGAAGAAGAGAATCCCGTCGGTTTCAACGCCAGGTCATCAGCAATTGAAGGCAAAGGCGTATTGATGCTTTCATCCGGGATGCCAAACGGTCGGTCGAGATAAAAACAAATCTGCCGATCGATGGAATAAGTGCACCAAAATATTCGTCTCCGTTTATCCCTAGTGTAGGAGTCAATGTTGAAGTTTTGCTTCGACTTGGTCTTCATCTCATTCTGCAAGTCCAAATCGACGCATATCCGTAGTGCCTCGCCCACGATGTACCAGATGCCGGGGTTTGTCGGTCGCATGATGGAGTAGTACGCGTATAGTAAGATGCCTTGCAATGCAATCAACTGGTCCGGTCCGTGCTTGACTGCGTCGTAGTAATTCATCGCGGCGAGTCTAAACGACTCGGAAATGTGCAGCGGGTAGCGGAGGTGGTGCACCGACGAGGCGACTGCAAACACCATGTTTATGAAAAACAACGCCTTGTGGTATCGTTTCGGGGCCACGATGCTGTTTGAAATCTTTTTGATGTCGGCGTTGGGGTCCTTTGTAGTAGCGAGAATTTGCTGGAACTGTTGCTTATAAGTGTTGAACCAGTAGCTTGACGAAGTATCCAGTTCTACTTTGTCGCTCCAAAAGCTGTCATTGATGGATCCATTGTTGCTGGCAAAGTTGAACTGCTCCTTCGGTACCGGCCCGTATATCGGAATAAACACATCACGAATAAACTCCTCGCGGTGGAAGATGGGGAACTGGGGGTTGCATTGGTGGAAGAAATTCTGGCAAAAGAGCAAGGCTGTGCTTTTCGGAGGGAGAACCGCAGCTTGCTCCAGCTCTGGCACGTCGTCTCGATCGCTGGTGGCTGCAACTTGCGGCTCTTCACCGAGTGCCTCCTCGTTCAAGTGATTTTTCTTTTCGTTCCTTCGCTGGACTTTGACAGCGGTGGACATCAACTTCAGAAATGAAATGTCACCTCCTGCTCCTGCGCCTCCTTTTCCAACACCATTCTTGCCATTTTCAACGATGGTGGGTCTCTCTAGCAAAGTTGTGCCTTTTGACTCTTGTTCCGCAACAGTCACGATTTCGGCAACAGTATCACCCGCTACATTCCCGGTGCCCGCACCTTCAGTAAACTGAGCCAATTTTGCTTCGAGTTGGCGGATTTTGTCCTCTAGATGCACAACGTAGCTTCTCGGTACTTCTCTCCCCGTGGATGCGTCGATGCCTATACACTCGAGTCCGCTTTGCTCACACCTGGTGCATTTGGGGTGCCGTTGGTCACATCGAACTTTTCGTATTCGACAGTTCTTGCACGCGCTTATTGCTCTCAGGATCTTTGTCGGTGTATCGCTGTGTGGATCATTGCTGTTACTTGTGGTGGTTGTAGTGTTTTTTATTTTCGGTTTCTTTGCAAGTGGTTCCGACATCGTTTAACTTTTTTCTTGTTTTATCGCCTTTTGGCGAGTTGATGGGTCCTGGTGGGAATATGTTTTCTATCTCGTGTTCTATGAGTCCTTGCTGTAACACCAACCGACGGCTGTCCATGCCCTGGGCTCGTGCACCGAGAAGTCCATCTTGAAAAATAGATAAGAGCGCATTATTGAGAGATAAACCAGCACGAAAAAAATTATCTAGAATACATTTAAAATCAAATAAAATCAAACAAAATCAAATAAAATCAAGTCAATCTGAAAAATTACATTCATTCAACAGCGTAGGTGATGGTGGGGGGAAAAGGGAGGGGAGGTACTATCACCAAAAAAATACAATCCAAGAACTTTTCCATTTTAAAACAAAAAAAAAAAGAAATAGAAAGTGGTCCACATCACTCCAATTCACGGTACAAGATTGTTGTAGAGCAGTCACATATCGACATGCTTTATAGGAGCATACTCCAAATTGTATCTTCCAATTAATTTCGGAATGAAAACTTCATATCCAACACTGGGACTCTTGACGTCGTCCTTGTTTTGCTCCACACGCAACGTGGCAATCAACGAGTCGCTAAACAAGGGATACTTGACATTTCTCTCATCGACATCTTTCTCCTTTAAACAATCATCGTGTTCTTTCCCTTCAAAGACAGGCTGGGGGAATTTTCGAAGCACACCTTCGTCTTCATCGTTCTTGGCTAACGACTTGTATGTAATGGACTGTTTGGCAAGGATTAAATCCGACCAGTTTCTCTTGTTGAGAAACTGCTTATTGTCTCTGGATGAGCCGTTAACGTCCTTGACAAATATCTGAAGCACATCTTCGTCGGTGTCTTTGTTAAAGCGGTGTATGCCGCTTCTTTTGTTTAAAAGTGACGCCATTGCATCTGGTGGCGGCGCATTGACTATGGCAGAAGAGACAACATTAAAGATTAACCTGGGGTCATGCTCGGGGTCCTGTGTCACATGAATGTTGGCCTCGGCAATTTCTTGCGCGTCGCCGAGTAAATGGGCCGTTGGATGGTGGTGGTACTTTGACTTGAGTCTACCGATGCAACCAAGGTGAACGTCCCCTGATAATATGGTGACTCTTATACCTTTTGAAGCGCCAAAGTCCATCAACTCCTTTAGTAAAATGTTGCGCTCTCTCTTGTGGTATTTGGCACACCAGTGATCGTTTAAATCGTCCAATACTTCGATATCGCCGTCGAATTCATTGACTAGCCCCTTGTTTAAAAGCCCCTTTTGGGCCAATTTACGCAAGGGGTAAAACGCGGTCGAGGTTAATAGCCACTCCAACCACACTAATCGAGGATAAAGGATGGGAACACCCAACATGACCAACAAATGCTTTGTATCTTTACTAGACGCGATTTCATCAGTCAACCTCTTGAAAACGACGCGATAAGTCTCGGGGTCATTAATCTGTTTCAATCTCCGTTCGGTTCTGCAGTCTAATCCCAAAAGGCTAATCTCTTTGCCCAATCTCATAAACACGGAATGGTTCTTTTGCTTGATAAAGGCGCCATTTTTCTTGCCCAACACCCAAGAAGGATCCTCCAAGTGCAATTTTTCATCGGGGCTCATTTGGTGCTGGAAAAGCATATAGTATTTGTAGGCAACATTGCCGACTTTGCTAAAGATGGGGGCTCTCATTGTGGCATCGCTATAGGAGCCAAACCCGTCAATGATATCGTGGTCGTCGTAAATGTTCACCAGCGGGATTTGCGACATGGTCAAGGGGAAAAGCGATTCTTGCACCAGTGAATGTTTGCCAACCCAAAACCCTTTGCCGTACCAGTCCATATAATGGTTCAAGTAGAATTTCTCAAGTTCTGCAATGGTTTCTTCATCTGCAGGCATAGAGTGTTTCCTGATGGGGTTACTCATCGAAAGCCATTCCTGCAACTTCTTTGAATGCAACTTGACAGCGTCACAATAGATTTGGTCTCCTCCGCCGAGCATCACGTGGTAGTGTTGCTTCGAGTGTTTGGCCAACACGTCTAGCCAAAGTGACGATTTGTATTGCTCCGCGTCGCACGCCAAGGAAAAGCCATTGCACGAGTACGAAATGACATTCATACTTTCGTGATAACTTGGAATGAAAAACTGGAAAGATTTTTTGAAATGGTTATTGATGTAGTATTCCACTTTTTGCTCATACTCGGCCATGGTCAAGTGAATGGCAAACCGGTAAAAAGTATAGTCGCCTTCTTCATGATAAACGGTAGCTGGGAATTCGCCAATTTGAAACTCGGGCTTGACGTTTGAATATTCTCTTGCTGGGCCTATTCTATAAGTAACCTGCGGGGACACTCCCTCCGGCACGTCTTTCACCACCAACATGATGGAGGCTCGATAGTTGTTGTTATTGTTGTTTTCGTGTTTGCCATTTTTTTCAAACGTTCCCGCTAATCTCAAGATGGGGCCACATCTGATATCCAACTCGCCCAATCTGTCTGTATCGTCGATTGGTCGTGTTTGGGGGACGTTTTTCCTTGATAGCTCGTTGATTTTCAAGTATTCATCCAAGGGCAACGGGTCAAACCATTCGTCGTGCTGGGTATCATCTGATCCGTTACGAGAATAATGTTCAGTTTCCATGTTTAAAATTGGAACTTGAACTGGAACTGGAAATGGATGATCTGAAGGTATGTGATGCGAATATAACAAGGACGAATTAAGGACAAAGCAAAAACCCTGGAGCTGGTCCGTGGTCGAAGTAGCTCCACTAGACAAAAAGCAAGCTGATGCTATTGATGGAAAAAAAATGCAAAAATGACTGTTGCAAAATGTGGAAATGCAGTAGTATATAGCGAATAGTAACTGCCCTATCAAAATATGACAATGGATGGATAACTAACCAACTAGCCAAATAACTGACTAACTGCCTGGTTTATAACAAGGAGTTGGATTGGGGTCGAATTCAAACTTTCCAAGATCTTGTCTGGGGCTGGGAGAAAAAAAAAAAAACACCTAGTTTGTCTTTAAGGAAACCACGAACACAACAATAGCTTAACTCTTTTTTTCTTTTTTTTTTCAAAATTCAAAAGATGTATTGGTTGAGTTGAATTGGGTTGTGGTTCTAGTGTTGAAGAAAGAAAGTCTGGTCTAGAGGATGGTTACACGTAATTGCTCGTAAGTGGTAGTGGAATTGGAGTTTACTAAAAGAAGAAAAAGAGGTTGTTTCAGCAACTGAGAGAAGCCAAAAAAAAAAAAAGGGACAACCAACTGAGAGGAGACGTTGACAAGGGTGCTGCTGTAGGTCAAGAGACACGAGAGAAGAGATTCAACTTGACACACCACTTGGTGGGTAAAGAGGGAGAGGGCTCCAGTTTGGAGTGTGATGAGTATACATATATACTCTGTTCGGCCAGCCCCTCGTCGTAACTAGGAGCCATTATTACCAGCAAATTGAAACAAACTGATGCGGAGATATCACCAGCTGATAACTCCGTGTAGCTGGCCAATAGTGCCAGCAAATCGCCGGCGCTGCTTTAGTAATACTACAAAACATCACTTGTTCCAGACTAGAGCTGTTTCTGCTATTCACTCACAGTGGCTCTTATCCAGTCACGAGGTAAGAGGAAAAGGATATATTATAACTGTGAGGAACGGCAAGTACAGAAGATGTCAAGGGTCCACCACCACCAGCTGCAAATGCTGCAAATGGTAGTGGTGGTGGTGGTGGTTTCTTTTGTATGATGTCACGTGACAGGAGGGGAAAAATTGGCGAGGCTGAATTTTATTTTATTTTTTCCTTTTCTGGCGGTGCCCCAAACACTAGCAATTGATAATGCAGTGGGATACATGCTGGCTACAGCCACCATTACCACCACCCCGACATAAGGGTCCTGGCTGAGGTTAGAGCATATGGGTTAGGCCATGATGGTGGCTGTCTCCCATCCCCAAAAGAGTGTAGAATTCCCTGCTTCTGAAATGCACTACACTCACTGAATGAAGAATTTCGTTTTTTTTTTTTTGTTGCAAAATGACGCGAAAAGAATAGCGCCTCTACCAGTGCAAGTGCATATGCTAATGAAAACAGATGGAACCCAGGCAACTGTACTTCATTCAATTCCACATTGTTGTTGACGGTCATGTCAGCGTGAGAATAGCTGTTACACAGGTCACCCACCATATTGATAGCCCTTGATTCCATGCGTAGTTGTGCCGGTGGACCTAGTGCCAGCACCCATGAGCAGGCAATTCCTTACAAAAGCATAACAAGAGGTGTACCAGGTTGGGTCAAACCCTGATACGATTCATTAGCATCGACGGGGCTCTGGGCCACCAATCTCTTTCATCAATTGAGCTCAACCCGCGTGTCGATGCCGACAGCCGGAGTCAGTCATCCCGATTCCGCACTCGCTATCTGCAACAGAGGGTTGAGTCATGCTTACGTAATGGGAGGTTACGCCGCACACTTCCGCTTCCTCCCCGCCTTTTTTTTTTTTGTTTGTTAACTTCTGCCTGGGCCTTTTGTACTCTGCTGCAAGATACACTTTGAGATTGAGGATTCAAAGTAATGGAAATCGAGCTGCCACACGTCAGAGTATTGGCCCAGTTCACAACAAGCCTCAAGCTGGGAGGCCTTTCTTTGACCCTAAGCTCTAGGTTGATAAAACACCAATCGCCACTTCTGAGTTCTGAAGGTGGCCCATCACCACGGGGGAGCACTATATCAGCTTCATGGCTACCCCCCTCTCGCGCAGTCTGGGATTCAGAAAGCCCTTCGAATTCCCATCCATGACTTTCCTCCAAAATAGTCGAAGCAAACTCCACCTCATCAGCCACTCCCACTTCCCTCTCCCTCTATGTCGACTGTTTGTGTTGCTATAGCTATTGCCCTTTGTCCACGCCCCAAAGTCACGTGATCTGACGCAGCTACTCCACTCTCGCATGACACTTGTTGACTCATTTCCCTCCCTCGCTCGAACGCAAAAGGTCACGTGCGTGCGGCGCGAGAAACACCAAAAAAGGAAAAAGAATTTTTCCCGGCCAGAGATGACGCCCGTTGCGGTTGGAGTGAGACATCTGTGCTGCTGTTTGTATGGCGTTGGCTGGGGTGCACTACTGCTATGAGTAATAGGCACATCCCGCCCGATACCAACCGCACCCACCACCACCACCACCAAACTGTGGTGGTGGTGTCTTATCGCATTTGTTTTATATAAATACCAGATATCGCTTGCCTCTTCTCCGTACCACACCCATCTCTTTTACCTTTTTCCAACTTCATCGTTAAACACCACCTACCACACAGTTTATTACCTCAGTTAACTCAAACAAAGCTTCAGGAGCCACAAGTAGCTAGCAGTTTTATCAGTTATCAGTTAATCTAGACGGTCTCCTCAAGGAAAAAAAAAAAACAAAGTTTACAACCCACTTGAAGATATTTCTATAACTTGCCCATATTCAATACAATGATTAGCGTCGTCATCTGCTAGACCAGACAAGCGAGTTTTTTTATATATATATTTATACCTTTCCAACCGGGTTGAAGGTTTACACCAGAGTTTATAACACACACCAAGGGTCACATTTTTTTTGCAAATCATCATCATCAGTATTTATTCACCGGTTTTTTTTTTTTTTTTTTAATCATATTATCAGGCGTATCAAAGGTTTCAGGTTTATCTACATTCAAGGTTCAAATTATTCATATAGAAAAGTTATCAAGTTTTCCATACTGTAACCATCAAAATCCATAAAAAACAAATTCCAAATGCATTCTCCGCACTCTCCAACTAAAGCGGACCAAAGCTACAAAGCAACCGAGATGAAGCCGATGGGGGCGGGGGCCTCTTCGTTGTTGACACCACCCGACTCGGCCCAAAACTCATCTATTCAGTTTCCAGCAGCCACCACGATAGAAACAGCAATAGAGGCAGCAACGACGACCCCAGTTGGAGATGCCCCCAAACTAGCAGCATCTCCCAACCAACACGGCTACTACCAGGCCAACTTGAGCAGAGCCCAATTCAACTCCATCTTGGTGAACAGCGCCACCAACCTCCTCAAGATCCTCTACAGCCAAAACCACACCTATCGCGCCAACGACGGCGAGATCAAATCGTTTATAATTGAGATATTGAAACGGTCAAAGACCTCGATTCAGACGTTGCAATTGGCATGCTTTTACGTCTACAAATTGATCCATTTAAACCACGTGCAAATCAAACAAAGCGCCAAAAAAGTGTTCTTGGGTTTAATCATCATTGCATCGAAGTTCAACCAGGATTATAATTATTCGTTCAAGACATGGTGCAAGATCTGCGGGATTGATCCCGATCAGAAACGCCACATTCGACAATTGCGCGAGATTGAGGTTCAGTTGTTGCTACTCTTGAATCACGAGTTGATGCTCCACAGCGACGACTACGTCAATTGGTGCAACACCTTGCTCATCTTTGGCTTTGACTTCATCAAAACTCAAGTCGTCAAAAAAACCGCAAATAGTAATAGTGAGCTGGTTAGTGAGATTGTGTGGGACTTGGAAATCGCTAGCAATGTGAGCAAGATCTCCAAATGGCACCACTTTTTCCGCGACTTGAACATTGCAAAGTTGAACTTGATCAAGATCGGCTTTGATAGCTACTACCGGAGCCAAATGGGGCACAAGGTGTTTGTTGGTGCTGCTGCTGCTGCTGATTCAGCTCCCGATGTGTGCGTCAATAGAAAGAGATGTTTCGCTGACGCGCAAGTTTACACCCATCTGCAAGCGAAGAAGTTGAAAGTTTAGAAATTGGACGCTGTGTTTAGGTATACTAGCTTCAAGAAAATTAATGAAAAATTCAGTCAACGAAAACAAAACATGAGCTCGAACTGCACCACACTTTGTAGAAACTTAACGCTTTCCCTACTCATCGATCATCAAATCAGCAGAGAGAATAGGGGGAGGGGGGAGATCTCGTATCGTGGGTGATCTTCTTACCCCACACAGAGTCGATATTGTGTAGATCGCAAGCAAACGCATCCTAACACCAGAATCCAGACGCATCCACACATCAATACAAAACACCTCTCCATCAAAAAATATTGTTTTGCAGCACTTTTTTTTTTTTCTTATCGTCGGTGTCTCTTTCGATCTAAGCTGTTGTATCGGGACAAGAGGTGCGGTTCAATTGCGAAGGAACATGCAAGGGTTAGGGTGTCGTAATTACAATTGGCGTTTGCGAAATGCGTTGTTATGAAAAGAGGAACACCTCCAGACTGACACCTGCTGTTAAAATGAACATTCACTCAGAAGAGAACCAGCTGTGAACCAATTTATAATTCCAATTCAAACTTAAACACATTTCTCATTAAATTATTTTCCCCCCACTTGAGGTTCTGAATTACTTTGCCAAACTCGGATTCGGAGCAAGTTGCTACTTTATTTGTAAGTTCTACATCTATACGGTGTTAGCAAAATTTGTGTTTAGCATTGCCGCGATTAAGTGATTGTGAGAGACACGCGCCGCTCGCTCTCACGATAGATACAAACATCCATCCGTGCCAAACTTGCCCCTTATCCCCGAAGGCAAAGGCATAAACCCATCATCCTTCTTCTCGTACTGCCCCGCGTGATCCAGCGGCGCAACTTCGCCATTAATGTAATGGGTCGACTTCCCAATCGTATATCCTCGAATCATCACATTGCCCACGCCTCCCGATCCAGTGTCGACATTCACCAACTTCATCTCCAACGACTGGGCAATCTGGCCGAAATGAGCACCGTAGGTTCTATGCTCGAACATGTCCGTTAGTAGCACGGGGCCCATCACGTTGAAAAGCTGGTATTCTTGAATCACGTGCGAGTCGTGCAGGACCGCTAGCTGGTTTCGTTGTTGTGAAGTCAAGCCCGGTTTGCTTAGTTGAGACTGGACGTAAATGAGCTTGGCCGATTTGAATATGCCGTGGTTATATGCGACTTGTCTCAACCTCAACCTCAACCTCAACCAATTTGAAGAATTGTGAAGTTGTTGTTGGTGTTGGCGGTAGATGGCCGAGTCGGGCAACGAGGTTATATCGGTAGAGAAATCGGGATCGTAGTTAATGTGGACATTCATATCGACCACAAAGGCCATGAGTAGTTTAACGAGCAAATCCATGGTGCCTTCAATGGAGGAGTGAGGCACGATGGTGATTGATTTGCGCGAGGCGTCGAAATTATAGGGGAGGTGCTTAATGGAAGACGCCACGGCGCTGATGATGTTCAACTGGGTATACTCGACGAGCACATCGATGCCTGGCCGCACTTGTTTCACGAACCGCAACGCGATCCCTTTGTCCTTAGCTGGAGAATACACGTTTTCAAAAACAAAGTCGTTGCCACCACCAGGTAGATCCATCTCGGTCAAGTCCACTTCGTCGCGTGCGGTCAGAACCGGGTTTTTGCGGCCCTGGTACAACTGGACGGGGATTTGCAACACGAATCCAATCAACACGGCAACTACAAATCTTGCATCCACCTTGTGGTCAACCGGGATATTTATCGCCGTGACTGGGTCAGCAGCTTGGCGCCTCTTCCACTCGCGGATGCAGTAGTTGATGTAGCCAAAAGTCACCATCTTGTCACCATCAATCGCGATCCCCTTGTTTTGATCCAGGTGCAAACTATTAATCACGATGCTCCACACGTCTTGCAAATTGCCCAGCCGCAATTTGTACTGATCGTACCTTATATCGAGCCCCACTCGAAGCATGGGCTTCTTGATCGACTTGTGTATCGCCGATTCATTCGGTAGTCTCGTGGCGTCCACATACGACTGCTGTTGCAAATATTCATCGGGCACCGTTTTCAAAATCGTCAAGCACTTCAAAAGCGCATAGAGGATAATGACTCCAACTAGCGTTATAGTGAGATATCCCATTCTGCTGGGCTAAACGACAAAGAAAAGACAACAAACTGTGATCCCACGGCAACTGATTGAACGGGCACATCCATTCAAAACCCAATCGGCCATACTCCCGTCAGGTGTAACGGCAACCTTTTTTTCAACTTTGGCGAATCGTGAGAATATGAAACACACTTGGTAGCAACACACAGACACCAATACACGGGCAGATTCTCGAAGTTACGTCTGGCGTATCAACAGACGTCAACTTTTCAGCAAGGAAACCAACCTAGCCCTCCCCCCCATCCCTCAGCTTTAGCCTCCAGAGTTCCCAAGTCCTCTTATCACCGAGAGTAATTTGTTTATCTTTTGTTTTTTTATTTTGCATGGGCACAAAGAGCACCGAAGCTATCTGAGATGCAGAAAGTTTGGTCTCGAACCAAACGAAACTTGGCCAACATCAAGCTCACCGACTCCTCGCGGCTTCTCCTCATTCTCCTTGCATCATGGCTCGTTGTCTTTTACATAAATGAAACTGCCGTGCCCTATTGGGCAGCACAGCGTTGTCACTGGCCAACTCTGACTCAGTCCACTTCAAATCATCAAACTACAACTCGGATCTTGTTGATTGCTGATCCTCAACTCATTGATAATCACACTTACCCCGGCAGAAACAAATTGCTTCTTCGATTATCGCAGCATACAGTCGACCAATACCTCAAGAGAAACTACCAAGCGCTACTTTCTACATTGCAGCCTTCTCATATCTTATTCGTGGGGGATCTATTGGACAACGGCCGAGCTGCAAGTGACGAATACTTCCAGCATGAAGTCGCGAGATTCCGCTCCATTTTCCCGCAACGGCCCAACATGTACACCAACGTGCCCGGGAACCACGACATTGGCTTTGGAGACTTGATAAACACCGAGATCCGGGACCGGTTCGCTGACACGTTCGGCGAGCCCAATTTTTCAGTCGAGATCAACGGAGTCGACATCGTCATGTTGGATACCGTCAGCTTATCCTCGTCCCAAGAAGGAATCAACATCCGAGCCCATCGGTTCTTGCAGCAACTACCGAAAAAGACCATCCCGCGCATCTTGCTTTCGCACGTGCCGCTATCTCGCGACGTCAACTTATCATGCGGCCCGCAACGCGAACGCGGCAAGTTTGACGTGTTTGGCCGGGGCTACCAGTACCAAAACTCGCTCACACCGCAGATCTCGTCGTTGGTGATGGAGTCGCTTCAACCGGACTTGATCTTTTCCGGCGACGACCATGACTATTGCGACGTGGTGCACGAGTCCGGTGTGCGTGAGATTACCGTTAAGTCGATCTCGATGGCGATGGGGATATGGTACCCCGCGGTGCAGTTGTTGACGTATACTACCGATGGCAAAGAGTTGAACTACCACACGGATATCTGCTATTTGCAGACGCCCTATGTTAATATCGCGGTGTATATAGGGATGGCGGTCGTTTGCGCCGCCACGATTCTCGTGCTGAACTTGAGACTAAAGTTGAACAGTGCCCAGATCTTGCCGTTGAACAACTACAAGGTTAACTCTGTGTTTCAAAGGGGGTTTGTCAAGGTTTGCGTTCGGGAGTGTGCAGTGGTTGGCGTTGGTGCCATCTTGATTTATAGATTTCTAATTGCTCGATAGATAAATGAGATAAATGCCCCCCCTCACTTCCCTTCCCTCCCCCTTCACCTTTTCAATGTTTCTTTTGTATAATGATATCACCGTTTCAAATCGTCCAAACAAAAGCCAATTTCCCCCTTTTCAGCATCAACGCCCTCGCCAACCGCGTCAACCATCGCCAACAACTGCGCAAGCAGCAACGGCGCAGGAGGCAAATGGTCGCTCGCAATCAACCGAAACACCACGTCGTTGCCACCACCTTCACTCCGCATCATGTCATCATCTACATCATTTCCCACGCCTTTTCCACCATTACTCAATTGGCTCTCACTTGCCCCGACTTCATCCGGAGCATCATCGCGGTCATCGCGGTCAATGTCATCTTCAGCAGCACAGTCATCTTCATACAAGTGTCTGATGAACATCATCTGCAACTTGAGCGACTGGATCAATTGTTGCAGCTTGGGGTCACTGTACAGCTGCAAGGGGTTCAAACCTGAAAGCTTCATCATTTTTTCAAAGATTTCCCGTGCTGCTTCCGTCGAGATGGGGCTTGTGCGGGGCACGTTTCTGAAGTAGTGTTTGATTGACCATGTTGGTGTGTTTAGTAGTTGAGTGATTTCTGCTCGCGTTGTTATGTTTTTGCTGATGGGGCGGGAGGTGTGGAGTAGTCTTTTGCCAAGTCGAGCTAGCATTGCGCTTGTGTGTTGGGGGGAGCCTAATGCGGTTGAGATTTTGACATCGGAGAGAAATTTCAAGTGGAGTTGGAGAGAGAGAGAATGATATTTAGGGTGCGCAATTTCTTGCAATAACTCGACACCAGCATCTTCTTACAGTCTACAATCACGTCAAATGTTTTCATTTGAAACTTGAAATCCCTTTCTCTATAATAAAAATCGATATACAACCTGCCTGTTGTAAAAAAAAAACAATAAAAATTAAAACGTAGAATTGAAATCACTTCTTGAACCCGAGTTTCTTCCAAAAAGAGGTCTTCTTTTCTGGCTTCTTTTCGGTCTTCTTGTCCTTGGTGGATGACCCTTTGCTACCATCACAACTGGATAAGCTGCTCTTGCTGCTGTTGCCGCGAATGTTTGAACCAATACTGGCACCATTGCTATTCCGCTTGCGTCTCAACTCCTGCTTCTTCTTCACTTCTTCGTCGTCTTTAATTGAGATGAGCGATTTAACCTTGTAAATGTTGCCATCCGTCGACAGCGAAACGCTTCCGTCGCGACTTGTGTTGGATAAAATGCCACTGGTGCCACCACTAAAACTTCCGCCTCTACTGTTCCCACCGCTACCTCCACTGCCAGCTCCAGCACAACCCGACTGAGATTTATAAATCTGGTGGATCTTGTCGTCAATCTTGAGCGAGTCATCTTTGGAGTTGACGGCTTGGATGTAATTGACCGACCCTTGGTATGATTGGTCTGAGATGAAGGAGATCCATTTTTGGAGCTTCAAGGGCGAGTCAAAGGGAAGTGACTTGATTTTGTCCAATTCCGACTGCTCTTCAGGTTCGATATCATGTTGAGGCCGCGAATCAAATTGTCGCAACTCGGGGTCTCTACCTTCTTCACCTTCCTCGTTATTTTTGCTATTTATGTTGTTATTGTTCGTTAGCAATTCCCTGGGTGAAAATGATTCAACAGACGAATCCAAAGAGGAGTTTGAGTTTGAAGAATTCGAGTTGTTTGAAGTTGCACTGGAGTTGGTGATTGTAGGTTTGATAAGAAAAGACGAGTCCTTTGGGGAAATTGGCGATGTAACCTGCTCGACATCGGAAAAGGTAATCTTGGGGAGATTTGGCGTATCAACGTCTGATTTCCTTCTTCTCTTGGCGGAGAATAAATCTTGATGATGCTGCGAGCCCCCCACCAAAACCACTGGAACTGGCGAATATTTGACAATGTAGGACGATATCTTGATCATGTACTCGTCGTGTGCCGATTTCTTAATCTTGATGGGGTACTTGAAATTTAAATTGGAGCTCTTGTTGCCAAGCACACATAGGTTTGGTTGATATTGTTTATAGACATGATGCATCATGAATTTTACGCCATTTTCCAGAAATGAGTAATAGTCGTTAATGTCACCATCAATAACAAATTCCACCGTCATCTTTACTTTCAAATCGAGTTTTACAAGGTACTCCTTGAGGTAGTCTAGCAAGTTGGTGCATTTTTGTTGTAGGTAGACTTCCAACGCCAATTTCCTTCTCTTGCAGTTATACTCCTTGATGTAATCTTTGGAAATCAAGCTGGTAACCACCAAGTGGTCGCCATCAACCAAAAACAGCGACAGTTGTTGTTCCAGACCGTCAACATTGTTAATTTGCAATAGCCAGTCAAGAGAATGCCAGGTGTGTTTTCTTCCCGAGATTGTCGTGACTATAGTTCTGTTGAAGTCCACTTGGTCATAGCGGTTGTGCCTCACAGTTAATGCAATGGATCTATAGTTGTTTTCGTTTGATGTTGGGTAAGGATGCTGCTGCTGCTGCTGCAGTTGTTGTTTTTGTTGCAGTTTCAAAGCAGCAGCAACTTGAGTTGCCGACGATCTTCGTTCTTCACGGTAAAACATCTTTTGGTTATCAAATTTAAACGAGTCAAACGTGGTTGCCCGGGACTTGAAGTTGGAAAACTGCGGATCTAGTGCCATCAACTCTTCATCGGTCATTTCCGCGTATGATTTTCGTCTAGGTTTAGCTGCAATTGGTCCACTGATTGGGGAACCAGCCTCGGCACTAGCATCAATTGCTTCTTCATTATTATCGTCGTCATCATCATTATCTTCTCCTTCTGCGTCATTATTATTATTATCATTATTATCGTTATCATCATTATCGTTATCGTTAACATGAATGTCAATATCATCTTCATGGTAATTGATTGTTCCTTCTGCGATTTTGCCCTGGAATCGTTCATTATAATCCAACTGTTGCCGTGACACTCGATTTTTCAAGATGGATTTCTCTGGAGGACTCGGTAGTTTTAACCTTCTCTTGCGAGCAATGCTAGTAGAATGATTGGGGTTGGCGTTGGTCATAAACACTGACGATAGCACAATATCTGGTTTCTTCACTTGCGGTACACCTGATAATAGCGACAGGACATTTTGAGCCGATGAGCCACTGTTGTTTCGTTTAAACTGGGAATAAGAAGAAGGAGAACTAGGGTTGCTACCAGCTTGATTGTAGATTGGTTGGTTGCTGAGCACATTTGAGTCGTCTTCCGGGTTCAAGTTGTTGAAGGAGACTCTTTTTGAAAACGGAGAAGGCCTGGGAGTTGCTTCTACCGTTGATGTCGTCATGGGTGATGGTTTATGAATGGCCTTTGATGGAGGTGATAGTGGTGTCGATACATAGAGTTGCTGTGGTTTGAAATTGACTTGCGAGGTGAATGTTCTTGGTTTTGACTCATCAGTCGCAGTTTCAATGGGATTGCAAGTTGACTGTCCATTCTCTTTGAACGAGGCCGAGGCCGGGGCAGAAGCGGAGGCAGCAGCAGAAGGAATCGGCGACGTGGTTAAGAACGTAGTGGTCATGAATGAAATCCGAGGTGGTTGAATTGAACGGGAATTGGTAGTTAAGGGGTGAGTGTCTTAATTGCAACCGGATAAAGCCGAGATGAGTCTGGCTCGAAGGAAATGACGGGTGATTTCAAGGGAAAACTCGGATAACTCACCACTGCACTGTAGGAGTAGAACTGGAAGGAATTGGTGATGTTAGTGATGTGTAATGTGTGTGTGCGTTGAAGTGAGAGATGACGATGTGGCTGAATTAAAAATGGCAATGACCCTTTTTTTTTACCTCCCCTTCCTAATGCGTGGCTGAAAGATTTCAAAATTGTAGTTAGTTGCTTGGGGGTGGTTTGGGTGGTTAAAAGTTGGCTCTCTTTCTAGCAAGGTAAAACAAGTGTGGCCTATTCAATGAATGTGGATAGCTTCACTCAAAAAACTGGTGGATTGCAAGGGTGGCGTTTCAATGTCCCGTAGCTGGTGTATGGTGTACTAGGGGGAGGTAAACGAGGGAAAGGGGGGGGTAGGTTTAGTTGGTTGGTTGGTTGGTTGTTCTTATAGAAAAAAGGGCAGCCAAAAATTAGAGAAACGAGGGTAGTGCACACGTGAGCGCCACGCTACCAAGTGCGCCAAGTGCAACTCGAGCTATATTGCGGGGAAAAAAAAGCACATGGAAGTTACACAAAACCAAAGGGGAATTTCAGTCATTTCATTTACGGCCTCTCTTCCTTCTCGGCAATTGAACGCTACCAAGTGCACCTGAGCAGTAAAAGAAGAACGCCACCCGCTGATATGATGACAGTTTGCAGAGTGACGTATTATATGTCCATGTCTATGGACGAGCAAAGCCACCTTGTATCAAACCTTTAACCCAGAAAGGAGAAACAAGGAACAAGGGACAAGGGACAAGGGCAGTTGGTGCGCTTTGACATCCAGCTACTGCCACTGCCAAAACTACTAACCACAAGCAAACAGGGAGGAAAAGAGGCTGGGCCGGTGTACTGGAACAAAGTGACTCACTAAGCGAACTAAAAACAACGAAATAGCCGCATCCGTCTCGTGCATTTTAACGTCTTACCTAAAACATCCTGATGATGTTTCTGTTGGACAACACCCGGCCGATACCAAGTAGTAGCCCCTTTGCGTTTCAACTAACCGGGCGAGTGAGCGAGCTCTACCCTTCCTTCTAACTTGAAGATTTGCAAGCTTCACGATTACAAGCTTCAAGATTTGCGGCTGGAAAAGCTTGATATTTAAAAGAAGAAGGAGACACCAACGTCGTCTCTGCACATCCACGTTTACTCTCCGGCGTTCTTTATCTTATCACGCCTAGCCTGTTTCCAAGACCTTGTCCTTTAAAATATATGTGCTACAGCGAATTTTGCAAGAGTAAGCCAAAATCCATGTTTCATCAACAATCATCAGCTGACTCTATTTTGACACGAGGACAGGGTTATGAGGCACGTGCAAAGCGAAAAGCTACTCCTCTGGTCTAGAACTGCCCTTGCCCTCCCTTTGCGGCTATACTCGTAGAATAATAAGGAAAAGCCACTTTTTTAGAGTGTCTCGATGCGCCTCGTAATTTGCGTTTCCTTCGCGTCACGTGAAATGGAAAACTAAGCCTCTCCCTGCGCTGTGCTCTGCGGCGCTATGCCGTGCCAAGTCTAGCCGGTGGTGGCAGTTATAGTGCGTGGTACATTTACGAGATTCGACGAGATTGCCACCCACCGGCAGGCCCTCCAAGAAAAACAAAAAAATACAACAGGGCAAAGGTCACGAATTTGTTCGAACAATGCGAACAATACGAACGAGAGAGAAGGAAGGGGAGAAAGCCAAACAGACAACGTCTAAGCCTCGCGAAAGCGCAAAGCTCGAAACAAACAATCAAACAAAGACGCAATCCACACCACCACCATCACCACCACACTTGACCAGGCTTGACCTGAAGAGTTTCTTTGTCTCGTGGTGTTTATTTTGGCTTTGAATCCTATCGATTGTTTGAATACACACACTCATACAAACATGTATATATATATATATTGCTCACTCTTCTATTGCTGGTTTTTCTCGCGGCCATTGTTAGGTAGACAGGTTGTAGTTGTAGTTGCAGTTGTATTGCTGAAAACTAAGCCCCCTGTCGATGAGCCTCGACAAACAACAAGAGCAATCCAATCAAACCCCCCCAGTCAGCTTGGGAGGGGCCAAGTCCTATGCCTTGCCACGAAACCTTCTAGGTGAACAGAAAAACCCCCCTGGTAGCTCAGTTGGTTTAGAGCATGAGACTGTAATTTTGAAATTAACCTGCTTTGCAATATAAGCAATCTTGGGGTCGGGAGTTCAAATCTCCCCCGGGGGACTCTTTTTTTTTTTTTTTTTTTAAAAAAAATTCCACCCTAGACGTCTCGGTTCTATTAACCTCCTCACCGAATTTTCATAGAGTAAAGTGAACAACCAGAGACTCATATACAAATTGCCCTCTTTATAGAGACAGAGCTCCCAGCCTTCAGCCTGCCACCGCCAGCTTTGGTTCCAGCTTGTTTTTTTTTTCCCACTGGGATTAGCCACGCTTTTATACCCGAATTTTCCCAACTGACGGAACCTCGCAAACCATCCACACCCATCGAACCAACCATTCAAACTAGAACACCGCAACTTACCGGAAATGTTGGTTAGAAACTAAAATAGTTTAGAGTTGAAAATTAACATGCATTGTTGTGTTTCATATATATGTATGTGTGGATCTTAAATTTGCTTGATCTACATTTTACAGCCAAACCATCAAAGCCCCCCCTCCGTGTGAGAAAACATCTATAGAGGGGTCTAAACATGAGGCATTAAAATCTGGACCTCAAACAATGGGAAGGTTAGGAAATAGAGACAGAGACAGAGTAAGAGAGGCCTGATTGGGTATTGGAAATCAATTTTTGCGTGGAACCCCTTGCCATGGTCGTGGGCTCTCTTAGTTGAGAACTTGGATATTTTGCCAATCTGGAAGCAAGAGGAAGGGATTTCAAGCAATATCACGCAAACACTTCTGCTTTTGCTTCAGCTTTTTCTTTTTCTTTTTCTTTTTTTTTTATATTTTGTTTCTCCAGTATAGCATCACCATGGGTTGTGGAGCTAGTGTGCCAGTGGACGAAGAAAACGACCCCTTTTTGCAAGACAAGCAAATCAACGACGCCATAGAGCAATCGCTCCATTTGAACAAGGCCAACTCCAAAAAGGGAGTCAAGTTGCTCTTGCTCGGTGCTGGTGAATCGGGCAAGTCCACCGTGCTCAAACAGCTCAAAGTCTTGCACAAGGGCGGGTTCACCCAACAAGAACGAATGCAATATGCTCATATCATATGGTGCGACGTTATTCAATCGATGAAGATCTTGATTATTCAAGCGCGTAAGTTGAAAATCCAATTGGACTGCGACCAGATGAACTCGTATTTGATCCCCTATAAACAATGCGTGTTGCGAAGCGATGCCTTGACTCAGATCGATACGGGTGTCGCGGGAGGCACCAATTTCCTAAATGACTACATCTTGAAATACGATGAAAAGAGTAAAATGAAGCGTAAATTGAATAGCACGGGTCTTGTTGAGGCTCTAAGTGAGGAGGCCGCCAGGAGTGACGCAATTGATAATGATGGTGATGATGGAGTTGACGTGGAACAGATCAACCAGTTGCAAAATCTGTATTCGAGCCTGAACCTCAACCTGCAACCCAGGAAGGAGCTAGGCACCGCCGAGACAAGTAACGGAAGTAAGGAAGCCCGCTACTCCCGCAAAGACATTGCTCAAGCTATACACAAACTATGGACCGAAGACTCCGGCATCAAGAAATGCTTTGAACGAAGCAACGAGTTCCAATTTGAAAGCAGCGCCGAGTACTACTTCAACAACGTGTTCAACTTTGCTGACCCCTACTATGTGTGCTCGGACTTGGATATCCTCAAAGGTAGAATCAAGACGACGGGCATCACCGAGACCAACTTCACCATCAAGTCGTTCCAGTTCAAAGTGTTGGACGCGGGAGGACAGCGCAGCGAGCGCAAGAAATGGATCCATTGCTTCGACGATATTACGGCGGTGTTGTTTGTGTTGGCGATAAACGAATACGACCAGATGTTATTCGAGGATGAGCGCGTCAATCGAATGCACGAGTCCATCATCTTGTTTGATCGCTTGTGCAACTCGAAATGGTTCGCGAATACCCCCTTTATCTTGTTTTTGAACAAGACCGATTTGTTTGAAGCTAAAATCAAACGAAATCCACTTGTCAAGTATTTCCCTGATTACATGGGCAAGAGTGATGACGTTAACGAAGCCATCAATTTCTTTGAAACTAATTTTTTAAAGATGAATAGGACCAATAAGCCCATTTACGTGCATCGCACTTGTGCTACTGATACCCAGTCGATGAAGTTTGTGCTTAGTGCCGTGGCCGACTTGATCATCCAGCAGAATTTGAAAAAGAGCGGCATATTGTAACCCCCTCCCCCCTCCACTGAAGCTCAATCTCGAATCAAATAAAAAAAATGTATTCTTTTGTTAATATTCAAAACTACCCCCCCTCGTTCTCTCTTTTTCTTCATCTTCTCGAAATTATACTATATTTCAAAATACATGTCCATATACACGTTCAAAACACACGATAAACAGACAGACGCCAGAGAATCACCATCTCATCATAGCCATCTCGTTTCTATTTCTATTGTAGTCCAACAAATCCTCAATGAGACCAGTACCAGAAATAACAATATCTCTATCCCACACCTTATTCTTACCCCACTCCTTCACATCCTTAACCGTGATGGCGTCAATCTTATCAAATTGCTCCTTCAAGCTAAACTGGTACCCGACAGCCAAGACGTTTCTTGCAATATCCTTCGAGATATGCGCAGGTGAGACATGTTGCGCCGCCAAATGGGCCTTGACTTGCGCCTTGGCTCTCGCAACTTCGGCCTCGCTGATCGAGATCGACAATCTGTTCCATTGCTTCAAGGAGAAATGGCAAAAGTCGTCAATGGTGAACCTGTTGGAGATCTCAGCGTAATAGCCCCACAAGCCGGCGTCAGACCATGATTTCGAAAAGTGGGTGTAGGAGTCGACAATGTTGTACTCCTGCACAATCGAGGCCAACTTGGGCGATGTGTACTTGGCTTTGGTGGAGTGCAAGTTGAAATCGCCAAATATGGCAGCGGCGACTTTCGCCGTCAAGTAGTGGGGCGAAGCTAAGCTTTCTCCAGAGACGGCAATCGAGATGTATGCCTTGGGCATGGTGTCGTCTCTCATTCTAACTTCCGAGCCCAAGAAACTGGCGGGCTTGGTCTCGGGCTTGGCGCCTTCGGCAACCTTCAAGTTGGCCTCAACGACATCGACCAATCTCTCGTGGTCAAAGTTGCCCGAGGCGGAAATGACGAGGTTGTTGTTGACAAAATGCTTGCTCAAGTGGCGCAACGAGTCCTGCGCTTCCAAGTTGGGGATGCTGTCGGTGGTGCCCAAGGTGGGCAAGGCCAAGGAGTAGCCTTGGAAAGCGCTGGCTTCCAAGTGGCTCAACACTTTGGACTCGGGGTCGTTCTCGACGTAGGCTGCTTGTTGGTACAACTTGTGCTTGGCACTCTCGATGTCGGCCAGGGAGACAATCTGCTCGGCGTTGGTGGCGATGGACGCAATCAACTTGGCGGCGGTCTCGATGTTGCCGTGGGCGGTCTCAGCAACGACACCATTGACCTCTTTCGAGTTGTGGGCGCTGGTCAAGACCCCGTCGCTTTCGACATTGTGGGCGTGCGCCAAGATGTTGGCGGTCAACGCGGAAACTCCGTTGCTGTATTGGTGTTCGGATCTCGAACCGGCACCGAAATACAACCCCACGGTCGAGTGGGTTGCTGCTGTGTTGATCTCACTGGCGACGGTGACTCCGTTGGATAACGAAGTGTATTTGATACCGGAGGAAATGAATCGACGTGCGGTGACGTTTTTCAAAATTGCTGAACCACGAATCATGATGTGCGTTCCTGGGTTTCTCCTGTGTGGGCTATCCTTTGTGGTTTGGTAGTTGTGGCTGAGGAGGTGGTGGTCTTTAGATATGTGAAATCCCAAGGTTCAATTAGAAATGCTGCTCCTCGTTGTACCAATAGCAGCAGCAGACTCTGGGCGGGTGGTTGATTTTTTCACTGCACTCATTGGGCAGAAGCCGTGAGAGTGTACTGGCAGATACCACACTTGGTAGCACGCAGTTCGCAGTCTAACCAATAATATAAGTAGGAATTATAAGTAGCAGCGCTACCAGTTGCAGTCCCGCTCTAGACAAGTGCTTTTTTGCAGCCGCAGTAAAGGTAGGAATACCATATAGTATACTAGTAAGGGCTGTTTTCAATACAGTATATATGATTGTAACCTAGTCACACCTCAAACCTAACTACCTCGCCCGTCAACTCGTCCAAATCAAAAATAACCACCTCTTTGCTCTTTTTAAACTCAGGAACGCTAACCAAAACCACCCGCGCCCCAGAGTGCTCGCACACATACGTCTCCACCTCGAACTTGTCCTGATTCCCGACAAAATACACATGCGGCAACTCCAGCACAAAGATAAACGGGTCGTATTCATCATAAGGGTAACAGTATAATGTGTCCGGGGCCGTGGGCACAAAGTTCTGCCATTTCATGCTCGCGTGCATGATTTGCATCGTGTCGACAGTGCCAGAGGCGTACTTCTTCACGTCGGCTACGTTTTCGCCCGAGGTGCCCAAGATGTGCACGCCCTCGATTTCGAGCCAGACGGGGTTGGTTAGCCGTTGCAAGCGGTCGGACCCCACTATGCTCAGGTTGGATTTGAAGAGCGACTTGTGGAGTTGTTGCTGGGGCCAGCAGATCTCGGCAGGGTCGTTTTCGCCCGGCATGACGGAAACGGGCAAGCTGGTGATGATCTCGTTGATGAAGTGGTCGAGCTGCTGCAAGGATTCCGTGGTGAACTTGGGGATGTTTTTGGAGCCGTAGTTGTTGGTTGTGATGTAGTTTTTCAAGTCTTCCTCGGCGGTGATGTTGCGTATGGGCTCGATAGAGTTTCCTGCGATGATGAGACGCGAGATTGACGCTGCGAGTTCTTGTTCTTGCTCGGAGCCGAGTTCGCCTGTGAGGTACTGTTTCAAAAGCTCGAGTTTCATGTCGTAATGCGCATCCAAGCCGATGTTCAACCCCGACACAATTGCAATCTTCTTGCTCTGTACCTTTTTATTCTTCGTCGGTGTAGCTTGTGTTTTTGGAGGAAGCGGCGTTTGCGGCGCACACTCGGGGTACACCACGTCCATGATCTCAAATATACCAGCTTGGATCTCGATCCCCAAGACCGCCACAATGCAGCCCGTCACCAACAAGTTCTTCTTGAGGAAGACTTCATTGTGTAGCACTGCACGCCCCGACTCGTCTTCAAGCATCACCACCGGCTGCTCCTCGTTATCGACGTAGCTCACGGGAATAAGCGGCAACACGTCGTCGGTGCCCTTATCGACATCGCTCAAGATGTTCAACTTGTACTTGGCGTCGCAAAACACCGTGCCCACAACCCAGCAGAGTTGGCCGCTTTTGATATCCAAGATCTTGTCCTGCTTGACTATGGTCTGGCCGTCGACTTTACGTTTCTCGTGCCCCCATTTCTTCATGGCGTTGGCAATGACCCGTTTCTTCAAATGAGTGAGTCGGTATTGATACATGGAGAAATATTGCTTGTCGTACTTGCGCGATGTCGGGCTGATGAAAAACTCATTACGCTTGTCAAACTCCAGCGGGATGTTGACTTCTGATCTCTGCTTCGCGGGTGAGTCCGTTGCATTATTGAGGTAGCTGGTGTACTCCATCTTCATACACCAGAGTTTTCGTGGTGAAGATATCGTGAGGACTGGGGGCACAACACGTAAAAGGTGTATATTTTTTTTTTCAAAGTATGCGCGTAGTGAGCACCACCACCACCACCACCACCAACGCGTCCACTGGCCGCTTCTGGCCCTAACAATCCTGACCCCCCAACCCCAGGCCACATCTTCTCTACAACTACAGATGAGCTCCTGCCAGCACGATATTTGTTTCAAAGCTTTACTTTATTCATGATTCTTTTTTTTTTTTTACAAATCTATATCCTAATTCCTATCTCTTCTTTGTTTCTTATGCTTCTTTTCTATCGATTTCCCACTGGCACCAATGGTGATGTTGACTTTTGGCGGCACGTCAAACCCAAACGATTTGCCAACTTTGACCAAATCAAGTTTATCGATCTGGTAGACAGTTTTCAAACTATGCGAAGAATACGCTTGCAAATACGCCCGGTAGCCGTCCTTAGCCGATTGGTGCAACAAGTAGTTTGTCTTGATCAATTTAGTTAATTGCGATTGAACATTGGCAATCTTGTTTGCTGGGAACTCGTATTCATTCAACGGAACATTTGCGGCTTTGAGATACCTCAAGAATCCCAACTCGGACGGAGTAAGGAACATCAATGACTTGCCTTTACCGTCGGTGCCCCTAGCAGTTCTACCGACTCTGTGGATGTAGTCTCTTGGGTCATCTGGTGGGTCAAACTGAATGATCCAGTCGACGGCCGGGATATCCAAGCCTCGAGCGGCAACGTCAGTGCATACCAATATCCCCTGTTTGGCGTTGCAAAACTCGAAAAAAGTGTTTGTTCGCTTCTGCTGTTTTTGCTTGCCGTGCAAGTCCAACACCGGAAGATCGATGTAATTGAGCAACTCGCTGTAGAACTTGACACTGTTGCACGAGGACAAAAACACAATGATCTTCTTTTTGATGTTTCTCTTTAAAAACGAGAAAAGAAGCAAGAATCTCTTGTCGGAATCACACACCACGTAGCCTTGTTCCAACCCGTCGGCAGTTGAGTGTTCCTTTTCAGGAACAACGTTGATGTACAACGGACCTGGTCGAAGTGATATCCGTGCAAGATCCTCCACTTTTGTGGTTTGAGTAGCTGAAAACAACATCGTTTGCCTTTCTTCACTAGGCAAGATCTTGATAATCTGTTTCATCTCATCTTCAAACCCAATCTCCAAGATCCGGTCTGCTTCATCGATAATCAATGCTTTCAAGTTACTGAATACGAAACCCTGGGTGTTTTTCAAATGGTCCAATAATCGACCAGGCGTGGCAACGAGCAAATTGACACCTTTGGCTAGTTTAGTAGCTTCTTGTCTCCGATCGGCTCCGCCAATCACTATACCACACGTTTGCGAGTGGTGTTCCATCAATTGTCTCGCGACTCCAAATATTTGCAACGCCAACTCTCTAGTTGGCGTGATTATAATCACAGCCGTTCCGTTTCTCGGCTTCACTTTTAAAGAATATAGAAGCTCGATTGCCGGTATCAAGAACGCCAACGTCTTGCCCGAACCAGTTTTTGCTGCTCCCAAGACGTCTCTTCCTGCTAACAACGGAGGAATGGTTTTGGCCTGGACCTTTGTCATTTTGGTGAATCCCATTTCCTTGATGGCTTTCATGGTGGGCTCTGAAAACTCGGCTTTTTCAAACGAGTAGTTGACATCTGGCTCATCCTCTTCTGCTGCAACCGTGGTGGAGACTTTTGGTTTTGTCAATTCCTGGAGTCTCTGTTCATCCTTGGCCTGTTTCAAATTGGCCTTTTTCACTTCTGGGTCTTTGATGTCTCCGCCTAATAGCCCTGCAACCTCGTCGAAATCTGCATCCAACTCATCAACTGCTTTGTCAGTGTCTTTTTCGTCCTCTTTATCAGCTGACTCTACTTCGTCTATTGATCTCTTTTTTGGGTGCAGTTCAGGAGCTTTAGTCCTCTTCCCCTTCGCGAGGCTGGTGGTAGGTTTCTTTGCCATCTTTGAACACCTTCAGTGGCCTTGTATATGCTGTATGGGTCCAATACCAATAGTTAAAACGGGAGATGGTGAACACGATGGGGTGGTGTCTCATCTCGCATCTCGCATCTGCCTCACTCTCCTGGAGGCAGAGGCAGAGTGAAGGCATTAAAAAAAAAAAAAAATCGCATTAGAGTGGACCTGCATACAAGCCAGTTGATAAAACCCGACCAGGAGCCGCCCACTCACTTGAAACTCCCATGCTTGAACAAGACACCGCTGCAACTCTCCCACTTCAACCTCTATCGCTCTATATCACGCTGGGAACGACTATGGGAGACTAAGCAAGGCCACCATTCGAATCTCGAGAGTTAACAGATGACTACCGAAGAAGTAGCGTAGTTTTCACTCTTAATCTCCGGGAAAAGCTTGTCGTTGCTTGTCTCGTCTCCAACAGCCTCATTTATCGGTCAAAAGTCTCGCACTCGACTGTGTGGGGCTCCACGCCCACTTCTCCGGAGGGGAGGTGATCATTTCCATGTCACGTGACTCGCTGTTCCCGCCCACTCACTTGAAACTCCCATGCTTGAACAAAACACCGCTGCAACTCTCCCACTTCAACCTCTATCGCTCTAGATCACGCTGGGAACGACTATGGGAGACTAAGCAAGGCCACCATTCGAATCTCGAGAGTTAACAGATGACTACCGAAGAAGTAGCGTAGTTTTCACTCTTAATCTCCGGGAAAAGCTTGTCGTTGCTTGTCTCGTCTCCAACAGCCTCATTTATCGGTCAAAAGTCTCGCACTCGACTGTGTGGGGCTCCACGCCCACTTCTCCAGAGGGGATGTGATCATTTCCAAGTCACGTGACTCGCTGTTCCCGCCCACTCACATGCTTGAACAAGACACCGCTGCAACTCTCCCACTTCAACCTCTATCGCTCTATATCACGCTGGGAACGACTATGGGAGACTGGACGATGCCACCATTCGAATCTCGAGAGTTAACAGATGACTACCGAAGAAGTAGCGTAGTTTTCACTCTTAATCTCCGGGAAAAGCTTGTCGTTGCTTGTCTCGTCTCCAACAGCGTTATTTATCGGTCAAAAGTCTCGCACTCGACTGTGTGGGGCTCCACGCCCACTTCTCCAATCATTTGCATGTCACGTGACGCGCTCTCACTTGAAACTCCCATGCTTGAACAAAACACCGCCATAACTCCCACCCTTCAACCTCTATCGCTCTAGATCACGCTGGGAACGACTATGGGAGACTAAGCAAGGCCACCATTCGAATCTCGAGAGTTAACAGATGACTACCGAAGAAGTAGCGTAGTTTTCACGCTTAATCTCCGGGAAAAGCTCGTCGTTGCTTGTCTCGTCTCCAGCAGCGTTATTTATCGGTCAAAAGTCTCGCACTCAACTGTGTGGGGCTCCACGCCCACCTCTCCGGAGGGGAGGTGATCATTTCCAAGTCACGTGACGCGCTGTTCCCGCCCACTCACATGCTTGAACAAAACACCGCTGCAACTCTCACACTTCAACCTCTATCGCTCTAGATCACGCTGGGAACGACTATGGGAGACTAAGCAAGGCCACCATTCGAATCTCGAGAGTTAACAGATGACTACCGAAGAAGTAGCGTAGTTTTCACGCTTAATCTCCGGGAAAAGCTCGTCGTTGCTTGTCTCGTCTCCAACAGCCTCATTTATCGGTCAAAAGTCTCGCACTCGACTGTGTGGGGCTCCACGCCCACTTCTCCGGAGGGGAGGTGATCATTTCCAAGTCACGTGACTCCCACTCCCATGCTTGAACAAGACACCGCCATAACTCTCACACTTCAACCTCTATCGCTCTAGATCACGCTGGGAACGACTATGGGAGACTAAGCAAGGCCACCATTCGAATCTCGAGAGTTAACAGATGACTACCGAAGAAGTAGCGTAGTTTTCACGCTTAATCTCCGGGAAAAGCTCGTCGTTGCTTGTCTCGTCTCCAGCAGCGTTATTTATCGGTCAAAAGTCTCGCACTCGACTGTGTGGGGCTCCACGCCCACTTCTCCGGAGGGAGGTGATCATTTCCAAGTCACGTGACTCCCACTCCCATGCTTGAACAAGACACCGCTGCAACTCTCACACTTCAACCTCTATCGCTCTAGATCACGCTGGGAACGACTATGGGAGACTAAGCAAGGCCACCATTCGAATCTCGAGAGTTAACAGATGACTACCGAAGAAGTAGCGTAGTTTTCACGCTTAATCTCCGGGAAAAGCTCGTCGTTGCTTGTCTCGTCTCCAGCAGCGTTATTTATCGGTCAAAAGTCTCGCACTCAACTGTGTGGGGCTCCACGCCCACTTCTCCGGAGGGGATGTGATCATTTCCAAGTCACGTGACGCGCTGTTCCCGCCCACTCACATGCTTGAACAAAACACCGCTGCAACTCTCACACTTCAACCTCTATCGCTCTAGATCACGCTGGGAACGACTATGGGAGACTAAGCAAGGCCACCATTCGAATCTCGAGAGTTAACAGATGACTACCGAAGAAGTAGCGTAGTTTTCACGCTTAATCTCCGGGAAAAGCTCGTCGTTGCTTGTCTCGTCTCCAGCAGCCTCATTTATCGGTCAAAAGTCTCGCACTCGACTGTGTGGGGCTCCACGCCCACTTCTCCAGAGGGGATGTGATCATTTCCAAGTCACGTGACTCGCTGTTCCCGCCCACTCACATGCTTGAACAAGACACCGCTGCAACTCTCCCACTTCAACCTCTATCGCTCTATATCACGCTGGGAACGACTATGGGAGACTGGACGATGCCACCATTCGAATCTCGAGAGTTAACAGATGACTACCGAAGAAGTAGCGTAGTTTTCACGCTTAATCTCCGGGAAAAGCTCGTCGTTGCTTGTCTCGTCTCCAACAGCCTCATTTATCGGTCAAAAGTCTCGCACTCGACTGTGTGGGGCTCCACGCCCACTTCTCCGGAGGGGAGGTGATCATTTCCAAGTCACGTGACTCCCACTCCCATGCTTGAACAAGACACCGCTGCAACTCTCACACTTCAACCTCTATCGCTCTATATCACGCTGGGAACGACTATGGGAGACTAAGCAAGGCCACCATTCGAATCTCGAGAGTTAACAGATGACTACCGAAGAAGTAGCGTAGTTTTCACGCTTAATCTCCGGGAAAAGCTCGTCGTTGCTTGTCTCGTCTCCAGCAGCGTTATTTATCGGTCAAAAGTCTCGCACTCGACTGTGTGGGGCTCCACGCCCACTTCTCCGGAGGGGAGGTGATCATTTCCAAGTCACGTGACTCCCACTCCCATGCTTGAACAAGACACCGCCATAACTCTCACACTTCAACCTCTATCGCTCTATATCACGCTGGGAACGACTATGGGAGACTAGACGATGCCACCATTCGAATCTCGAGAGTTAACAGATGACTACCGAAGAAGTAGCGTAGTTTTCACGCTTAATCTCCGGGAAAAGCTCGTCGTTGCTTGTCTCGTCTCCAGCAGCCTCATTTATCGGTCAAAAGTCTCGCACTCAACTGTGTGGGGCTCCACGCCCACTTCTCCGGAGGGGAGGTGATCATTCACATGTCACGTGACGCGCTGTTCCCGCCCACTCACTTGAAACTCCCATGCTTGAACAAAACACCGCCATAACTCCCACCCTTCAACCTCTATCGCTCTAGATCACGCTGGGAACGACTATGGGAGACTAAGCAAGGCCACCATTCGAATCTCGAGAGTTAACAGATGACTACCGAAGAAGTAGCGTAGTTTTCACGCTTAATCTCCGGGAAAAGCTCGTCGTTGCTTGTCTCGTCTCCAGCAGCGTTATTTATCGGTCAAAAGTCTCGCACTCGACTGTGTGGGGCTCCACGCCCACTTCTCCGGAGGGAGGTGATCATTTCCAAGTCACGTGACTCCCACTCCCATGCTTGAACAAGACACCGCCATAACTCTCACACTTCAACCTCTATCGCTCTAGATCACGCTGGGAACGACTATGGGAGCCTGGACGATGCCACCATTCGAATCTCGAGAGTTAACAGATGACTACCGAAGAAGTAGCGTAGTTTTCACGCTTAATCTCCGGGAAAAGCTCGTCGTTGCTTGTCTCGTCTCCAACAGCCTCATTTATCGGTCAAAAGTCTCGCACTCGACTGTGTGGGGCTCCACGCCCACTTCTCCGGAGGGGAGGTGATCATTTCCAAGTCACGTGACTCCCACTCCCATGCTTGAACAAGACACCGCTGCAACTCTCACACTTCAACCTCTATCGCTCTATATCACGCTGGGAACGACTATGGGAGACTAAGCAAGGCCACCATTCGAATCTCGAGAGTTAACAGATGACTACCGAAGAAGTAGCGTAGTTTTCACGCTTAATCTCCGGGAAAAGCTCGTCGTTGCTTGTCTCGTCTCCAGCAGCGTTATTTATCGGTCAAAAGTCTCGCACTCGACTGTGTGGGGCTCCACGCCCACTTCTCCGGAGGGGAGGTGATCATTTCCAAGTCACGTGACTCCCACTCCCATGCTTGAACAAGACACCGCCATAACTCTCACACTTCAACCTCTATCGCTCTATATCACGCTGGGAACGACTATGGGAGACTAGACGATGCCACCATTCGAATCTCGAGAGTTAACAGATGACTACCGAAGAAGTAGCGTAGTTTTCACGCTTAATCTCCGGGAAAAGCTCGTCGTTGCTTGTCTCGTCTCCAGCAGCCTCATTTATCGGTCAAAAGTCTCGCACTCAACTGTGTGGGGCTCCACGCCCACTTCTCCGGAGGGGAGGTGATCATTCACATGTCACGTGACGCGCTGTTCCCGCCCACTCACTTGAAACTCCCATGCTTGAACAAAACACCGCCATAACTCCCACCCTTCAACCTCTATCGCTCTAGATCACGCTGGGAACGACTATGGGAGACTAAGCAAGGCCACCATTCGAATCTCGAGAGTTAACAGATGACTACCGAAGAAGTAGCGTAGTTTTCACGCTTAATCTCCGGGAAAAGCTCGTCGTTGCTTGTCTCGTCTCCAGCAGCGTTATTTATCGGTCAAAAGTCTCGCACTCGACTGTGTGGGGCTCCACGCCCACTTCTCCGGAGGGGAGGTGATCATTTCCAAGTCACGTGACTCCCACTCCCATGCTTGAACAAGACACCGCCATAACTCTCACACTTCAACCTCTATCGCTCTAGATCACGCTGGGAACGACTATGGGAGACTAAGCAAGGCCACCATTCGAATCTCGAGAGTTAACAGATGACTACCGAAGAAGTAGCGTAGTTTTCACGCTTAATCTCCGGGAAAAGCTCGTCGTTGCTTGTCTCGTCTCCAGCAGCGTTATTTATCGGTCAAAAGTCTCGCACTCAACTGTGTGGGGCTCCACGCCCACTTCTCCGGAGGGGAGGTGATCATTTCCATGTCACGTGACTCGCTGTTCCCGCCCACTCACTTGAAACTCCCATGCTTGAACAAAACACCGCTGCAACTCTCCCACTTCAACCTCTATCGCTCTAGATCACGCTGGGAACGACTATGGGAGACTAAGCAAGGCCACCATTCGAATCTCGAGAGTTAACAGATGACTACCGAAGAAGTAGCGTAGTTTTCACTCTTAATCTCCGGGAAAAGCTTGTCGTTGCTTGTCTCGTCTCCAACAGCCTCATTTATCGGTCAAAAGTCTCGCACTCGACTGTGTGGGGCTCCACGCCCACTTCTCCGGAGGGGAGGTGATCATTTCCATGTCACGTGACTCGCTGTTCCCGCCCACTCACTTGAAACTCCCATGCTTGAACAAAACACCGCTGCAACTCTCCCACTTCAACCTCTATCGCTCTAGATCACGCTGGGAACGACTATGGGAGACTAAGCAAGGCCACCATTCGAATCTCGAGAGTTAACAGATGACTACCGAAGAAGTAGCGTAGTTTTCACGCTTAATCTCCGGGAAAAGCTCGTCGTTGCTTGTCTCGTCTCCAGCAGCCTCATTTATCGGTCAAAAGTCTCGCACTCGACTGTGTGGGGCTCCACGCCCACTTCTCCAGAGGGGATGTGATCATTTCCAAGTCACGTGACTCGCTGTTCCCGCCCACTCACATGCTTGAACAAGACACCGCTGCAACTCTCCCACTTCAACCTCTATCGCTCTATATCACGCTGGGAACGACTATGGGAGACTGGACGATGCCACCATTCGAATCTCGAGAGTTAACAGATGACTACCGAAGAAGTAGCGTAGTTTTCACTCTTAATCTCCGGGCAAAGCTCGTCGTTGCTTGTCTCGTCTCCAACAGCCTTATTTATCGGTCAAAAGTCTCGCACTCGACTGTGTGGGGCTCCACGCCCACTTCTCCAATCATTTGCATGTCACGTGACGCGCTCTCACTTGAAACTCCCATGCTTGAACAAGACACCGCTGCAACTCTCACACTTCAACCTCTATCGCTCTATATCACGCTGGGAACGACTATGGGAGACTGGACGATGCCACCATTCGAATCTCGAGAGTTAACAGATGACTACCGAAGAAGTAGCGTAGTTTTCACGCTTAATCTCCGGGAAAAGCTCGTCGTTGCTTGTCTCGTCTCCAACAGCCTCATTTATCGGTCAAAAGTCTCGCACTCGACTGTGTGGGGCTCCACGCCCACTTCTCCGGAGGGGAGGTGATCATTTCCAAGTCACGTGACTCCCACTCCCATGCTTGAACAAGACACCGCTGCAACTCTCACACTTCAACCTCTATCGCTCTATATCACGCTGGGAACGACTATGGGAGACTAAGCAAGGCCACCATTCGAATCTCGAGAGTTAACAGATGACTACCGAAGAAGTAGCGTAGTTTTCACGCTTAATCTCCGGGAAAAGCTCGTCGTTGCTTGTCTCGTCTCCAGCAGCGTTATTTATCGGTCAAAAGTCTCGCACTCGACTGTGTGGGGCTCCACGCCCACTTCTCCGGAGGGGAGGTGATCATTTCCAAGTCACGTGACTCCCACTCCCATGCTTGAACAAGACACCGCCATAACTCTCACACTTCAACCTCTATCGCTCTATATCACGCTGGGAACGACTATGGGAGACTAGACGATGCCACCATTCGAATCTCGAGAGTTAACAGATGACTACCGAAGAAGTAGCGTAGTTTTCACGCTTAATCTCCGGGAAAAGCTCGTCGTTGCTTGTCTCGTCTCCAACAGCCTCATTTATCGGTCAAAAGTCTCGCACTCAACTGTGTGGGGCTCCACGCCCACTTCTCCGGAGGGGAGGTGATCATTTCCAAGTCACGTGACTCCCACTCCCATGCTTGAACAAGACACCGCCATAACTACCCCCCCACCAAGCTCTATCGCTCTATATCACGCTGGGAACGACTATGGGAGACTGGACGATGCCACCATTCGAATCTCGAGAGTTAACAGATGACTACCGAAGAAGTAGCGTAGTTTTCACGCTTAATCTCCGGGAAAAGCTCGTCGTTGCTTGTCTCGTCTCCAGCAGCGTTATTTATCGGTCAAAAGTCTCGCACTCGACTGTGTGGGGCTCCACGCCCACTTCTCCGGAGGGGAGGTGATCATTTCCAAGTCACGTGACTCCCACTCCCATGCTTGAACAAGACACCGCCATAACTCTCACACTTCAACCTCTATCGCTCTAGATCACGCTGGGAACGACTATGGGAGACTAAGCAAGGCCACCATTCGAATCTCGAGAGTTAACAGATGACTACCGAAGAAGTAGCGTAGTTTTCACGCTTAATCTCCGGGAAAAGCTCGTCGTTGCTTGTCTCGTCTCCAGCAGCGTTATTTATCGGTCAAAAGTCTCGCACTCAACTGTGTGGGGCTCCACGCCCACTTCTCCGGAGGGGAGGTGATCATTTCCAAGTCACGTGACGCGCTGTTCCCGCCCACTCACATGCTTGAACAAAACACCGCTGCAACTCTCACACTTCAACCTCTATCGCTCTAGATCACGCTGGGAACGACTATGGGAGACTAAGCAAGGCCACCATTCGAATCTCGAGAGTTAACAGATGACTACCGAAGAAGTAGCGTAGTTTTCACGCTTAATCTCCGGGAAAAGCTCGTCGTTGCTTGTCTCGTCTCCAACAGCCTCATTTATCGGTCAAAAGTCTCGCACTCGACTGTGTGGGGCTCCACGCCCACTTCTCCGGAGGGGAGGTGATCATTTCCAAGTCACGTGACTCCCACTCCCATGCTTGAACAAGACACCGCTGCAACTCTCACACTTCAACCTCTATCGCTCTAGATCACGCTGGGAACGACTATGGGAGACTAAGCAAGGCCACCATTCGAATCTCGAGAGTTAACAGATGACTACCGAAGAAGTAGCGTAGTTTTCACGCTTAATCTCCGGGAAAAGCTCGTCGTTGCTTGTCTCGTCTCCAGCAGCGTTATTTATCGGTCAAAAGTCTCGCACTCAACTGTGTGGGGCTCCACGCCCACTTCTCCGGAGGGGATGTGATCATTTCCAAGTCACGTGACGCGCTGTTCCCGCCCACTCACATGCTTGAACAAAACACCGCTGCAACTCTCACACTTCAACCTCTATCGCTCTAGATCACGCTGGGAACGACTATGGGAGACTAAGCAAGGCCACCATTCGAATCTCGAGAGTTAACAGATGACTACCGAAGAAGTAGCGTAGTTTTCACGCTTAATCTCCGGGAAAAGCTCGTCGTTGCTTGTCTCGTCTCCAGCAGCCTCATTTATCGGTCAAAAGTCTCGCACTCGACTGTGTGGGGCTCCACGCCCACTTCTCCAGAGGGGATGTGATCATTTCCAAGTCACGTGACTCGCTGTTCCCGCCCACTCACATGCTTGAACAAGACACCGCTGCAACTCTCCCACTTCAACCTCTATCGCTCTATATCACGCTGGGAACGACTATGGGAGACTGGACGATGCCACCATTCGAATCTCGAGAGTTAACAGATGACTACCGAAGAAGTAGCGTAGTTTTCACGCTTAATCTCCGGGAAAAGCTCGTCGTTGCTTGTCTCGTCTCCAACAGCCTCATTTATCGGTCAAAAGTCTCGCACTCGACTGTGTGGGGCTCCACGCCCACTTCTCCGGAGGGGAGGTGATCATTTCCAAGTCACGTGACTCCCACTCCCATGCTTGAACAAGACACCGCTGCAACTCTCACACTTCAACCTCTATCGCTCTATATCACGCTGGGAACGACTATGGGAGACTAAGCAAGGCCACCATTCGAATCTCGAGAGTTAACAGATGACTACCGAAGAAGTAGCGTAGTTTTCACGCTTAATCTCCGGGAAAAGCTCGTCGTTGCTTGTCTCGTCTCCAGCAGCGTTATTTATCGGTCAAAAGTCTCGCACTCGACTGTGTGGGGCTCCACGCCCACTTCTCCGGAGGGGAGGTGATCATTTCCAAGTCACGTGACTCCCACTCCCATGCTTGAACAAGACACCGCCATAACTCTCACACTTCAACCTCTATCGCTCTATATCACGCTGGGAACGACTATGGGAGACTAGACGATGCCACCATTCGAATCTCGAGAGTTAACAGATGACTACCGAAGAAGTAGCGTAGTTTTCACGCTTAATCTCCGGGAAAAGCTCGTCGTTGCTTGTCTCGTCTCCAGCAGCCTCATTTATCGGTCAAAAGTCTCGCACTCAACTGTGTGGGGCTCCACGCCCACTTCTCCGGAGGGGAGGTGATCATTCACATGTCACGTGACGCGCTGTTCCCGCCCACTCACTTGAAACTCCCATGCTTGAACAAAACACCGCCATAACTCCCACCCTTCAACCTCTATCGCTCTAGATCACGCTGGGAACGACTATGGGAGACTAAGCAAGGCCACCATTCGAATCTCGAGAGTTAACAGATGACTACCGAAGAAGTAGCGTAGTTTTCACGCTTAATCTCCGGGAAAAGCTCGTCGTTGCTTGTCTCGTCTCCAGCAGCGTTATTTATCGGTCAAAAGTCTCGCACTCGACTGTGTGGGGCTCCACGCCCACTTCTCCGGAGGGGAGGTGATCATTTCCAAGTCACGTGACTCCCACTCCCATGCTTGAACAAGACACCGCCATAACTCTCACACTTCAACCTCTATCGCTCTAGATCACGCTGGGAACGACTATGGGAGCCTGGACGATGCCACCATTCGAATCTCGAGAGTTAACAGATGACTACCGAAGAAGTAGCGTAGTTTTCACGCTTAATCTCCGGGAAAAGCTCGTCGTTGCTTGTCTCGTCTCCAACAGCCTCATTTATCGGTCAAAAGTCTCGCACTCGACTGTGTGGGGCTCCACGCCCACTTCTCCGGAGGGGAGGTGATCATTTCCAAGTCACGTGACTCCCACTCCCATGCTTGAACAAGACACCGCTGCAACTCTCACACTTCAACCTCTATCGCTCTATATCACGCTGGGAACGACTATGGGAGACTAAGCAAGGCCACCATTCGAATCTCGAGAGTTAACAGATGACTACCGAAGAAGTAGCGTAGTTTTCACGCTTAATCTCCGGGAAAAGCTCGTCGTTGCTTGTCTCGTCTCCAGCAGCGTTATTTATCGGTCAAAAGTCTCGCACTCGACTGTGTGGGGCTCCACGCCCACTTCTCCGGAGGGGAGGTGATCATTTCCAAGTCACGTGACTCCCACTCCCATGCTTGAACAAGACACCGCCATAACTCTCACACTTCAACCTCTATCGCTCTATATCACGCTGGGAACGACTATGGGAGACTAGACGATGCCACCATTCGAATCTCGAGAGTTAACAGATGACTACCGAAGAAGTAGCGTAGTTTTCACGCTTAATCTCCGGGAAAAGCTCGTCGTTGCTTGTCTCGTCTCCAGCAGCCTCATTTATCGGTCAAAAGTCTCGCACTCAACTGTGTGGGGCTCCACGCCCACTTCTCCGGAGGGGAGGTGATCATTCACATGTCACGTGACGCGCTGTTCCCGCCCACTCACTTGAAACTCCCATGCTTGAACAAAACACCGCCATAACTCCCACCCTTCAACCTCTATCGCTCTAGATCACGCTGGGAACGACTATGGGAGACTAAGCAAGGCCACCATTCGAATCTCGAGAGTTAACAGATGACTACCGAAGAAGTAGCGTAGTTTTCACGCTTAATCTCCGGGAAAAGCTCGTCGTTGCTTGTCTCGTCTCCAGCAGCGTTATTTATCGGTCAAAAGTCTCGCACTCGACTGTGTGGGGCTCCACGCCCACTTCTCCGGAGGGGAGGTGATCATTTCCAAGTCACGTGACTCCCACTCCCATGCTTGAACAAGACACCGCCATAACTCTCACACTTCAACCTCTATCGCTCTAGATCACGCTGGGAACGACTATGGGAGACTAAGCAAGGCCACCATTCGAATCTCGAGAGTTAACAGATGACTACCGAAGAAGTAGCGTAGTTTTCACGCTTAATCTCCGGGAAAAGCTCGTCGTTGCTTGTCTCGTCTCCAGCAGCGTTATTTATCGGTCAAAAGTCTCGCACTCAACTGTGTGGGGCTCCACGCCCACTTCTCCGGAGGGGAGGTGATCATTTCCATGTCACGTGACTCGCTGTTCCCGCCCACTCACTTGAAACTCCCATGCTTGAACAAAACACCGCTGCAACTCTCCCACTTCAACCTCTATCGCTCTAGATCACGCTGGGAACGACTATGGGAGACTAAGCAAGGCCACCATTCGAATCTCGAGAGTTAACAGATGACTACCGAAGAAGTAGCGTAGTTTTCACTCTTAATCTCCGGGAAAAGCTTGTCGTTGCTTGTCTCGTCTCCAACAGCCTCATTTATCGGTCAAAAGTCTCGCACTCGACTGTGTGGGGCTCCACGCCCACTTCTCCGGAGGGGAGGTGATCATTTCCATGTCACGTGACTCGCTGTTCCCGCCCACTCACTTGAAACTCCCATGCTTGAACAAAACACCGCTGCAACTCTCCCACTTCAACCTCTATCGCTCTAGATCACGCTGGGAACGACTATGGGAGACTAAGCAAGGCCACCATTCGAATCTCGAGAGTTAACAGATGACTACCGAAGAAGTAGCGTAGTTTTCACGCTTAATCTCCGGGAAAAGCTCGTCGTTGCTTGTCTCGTCTCCAGCAGCCTCATTTATCGGTCAAAAGTCTCGCACTCGACTGTGTGGGGCTCCACGCCCACTTCTCCAGAGGGGATGTGATCATTTCCAAGTCACGTGACTCGCTGTTCCCGCCCACTCACATGCTTGAACAAGACACCGCTGCAACTCTCCCACTTCAACCTCTATCGCTCTATATCACGCTGGGAACGACTATGGGAGACTGGACGATGCCACCATTCGAATCTCGAGAGTTAACAGATGACTACCGAAGAAGTAGCGTAGTTTTCACTCTTAATCTCCGGGCAAAGCTCGTCGTTGCTTGTCTCGTCTCCAACAGCCTTATTTATCGGTCAAAAGTCTCGCACTCGACTGTGTGGGGCTCCACGCCCACTTCTCCAATCATTTGCATGTCACGTGACGCGCTCTCACTTGAAACTCCCATGCTTGAACAAGACACCGCTGCAACTCTCACACTTCAACCTCTATCGCTCTATATCACGCTGGGAACGACTATGGGAGACTGGACGATGCCACCATTCGAATCTCGAGAGTTAACAGATGACTACCGAAGAAGTAGCGTAGTTTTCACGCTTAATCTCCGGGAAAAGCTCGTCGTTGCTTGTCTCGTCTCCAGCAGCGTTATTTATCGGTCAAAAGTCTCGCACTCAACTGTGTGGGGCTCCACGCCCACTTCTCCGGAGGGGAGGTGATCATTTCCAAGTCACGTGACGCGCTGTTCCCGCCCACTCACATGCTTGAACAAAACACCGCTGCAACTCTCACACTTCAACCTCTATCGCTCTAGATCACGCTGGGAACGACTATGGGAGACTAAGCAAGGCCACCATTCGAATCTCGAGAGTTAACAGATGACTACCGAAGAAGTAGCGTAGTTTTCACGCTTAATCTCCGGGAAAAGCTCGTCGTTGCTTGTCTCGTCTCCAGCAGCCTCATTTATCGGTCAAAAGTCTCGCACTCGACTGTGTGGGGCTCCACGCCCACTTCTCCAGAGGGGATGTGATCATTTCCAAGTCACGTGACTCGCTGTTCCCGCCCACTCACATGCTTGAACAAGACACCGCTGCAACTCTCCCACTTCAACCTCTATCGCTCTATATCACGCTGGGAACGACTATGGGAGACTGGACGATGCCACCATTCGAATCTCGAGAGTTAACAGATGACTACCGAAGAAGTAGCGTAGTTTTCACGCTTAATCTCCGGGAAAAGCTCGTCGTTGCTTGTCTCGTCTCCAACAGCCTCATTTATCGGTCAAAAGTCTCGCACTCAACTGTGTGGGGCTCCACGCCCACTTCTCCGGAGGGGAGGTGATCATTTCCAAGTCACGTGACTCCCACTCCCATGCTTGAACAAGACACCGCCATAACTACCCCCCCACCAAGCTCTATCGCTCTAGATCACGCTGGGAACGACTATGGGAGACTAAGCAAGGCCACCATTCGAATCTCGAGAGTTAACAGATGACTACCGAAGAAGTAGCGTAGTTTTCACGCTTAATCTCCGGGAAAAGCTCGTCGTTGCTTGTCTCGTCTCCAGCAGCGTTATTTATCGGTCAAAAGTCTCGCACTTAACTGTGTGGGGCTCCACGCCCACTTCTCCGGAGGGGAGGTGATCATTTCCAAGTCACGTGACGCGCTGTTCCCGCCCACTCACATGCTTGAACAAAACACCGCTGCAACTCTCACACTTCAACCTCTATCGCTCTAGATCACGCTGGGAACGACTATGGGAGACTAAGCAAGGCCACCATTCGAATCTCGAGAGTTAACAGATGACTACCGAAGAAGTAGCGTAGTTTTCACGCTTAATCTCCGGGAAAAGCTCGTCGTTGCTTGTCTCGTCTCCAGCAGCCTCATTTATCGGTCAAAAGTCTCGCACTCGACTGTGTGGGGCTCCACGCCCACTTCTCCAGAGGGGATGTGATCATTTCCAAGTCACGTGACTCGCTGTTCCCGCCCACTCACATGCTTGAACAAGACACCGCTGCAACTCTCCCACTTCAACCTCTATCGCTCTATATCACGCTGGGAACGACTATGGGAGACTGGACGATGCCACCATTCGAATCTCGAGAGTTAACAGATGACTACCGAAGAAGTAGCGTAGTTTTCACGCTTAATCTCCGGGAAAAGCTCGTCGTTGCTTGTCTCGTCTCCAACAGCCTCATTTATCGGTCAAAAGTCTCGCACTCAACTGTGTGGGGCTCCACGCCCACTTCTCCGGAGGGGAGGTGATCATTTCCAAGTCACGTGACTCCCACTCCCATGCTTGAACAAGACACCGCCATAACTACCCCCCCACCAAGCTCTATCGCTCTAGATCACGCTGGGAACGACTATGGGAGACTAAGCAAGGCCACCATTCGAATCTCGAGAGTTAACAGATGACTACCGAAGAAGTAGCGTAGTTTTCACGCTTAATCTCCGGGAAAAGCTCGTCGTTGCTTGTCTCGTCTCCAGCAGCCTCATTTATCGGTCAAAAGTCTCGCACTCGACTGTGTGGGGCTCCACGCCCACTTCTCCGGAGGGGAGGTGATCATTTCCAAGTCACGTGACTCCCACTCCCATGCTTGAACAAGACACCGCCATAACTCTCACACTTCAACCTCTATCGCTCTAGATCACGCTGGGAACGACTATGGGAGACTAAGCAAGGCCACCATTCGAATCTCGAGAGTTAACAGATGACTACCGAAGAAGTAGCGTAGTTTTCACGCTTAATCTCCGGGAAAAGCTCGTCGTTGCTTGTCTCGTCTCCAGCAGCGTTATTTATCGGTCAAAAGTCTCGCACTCGACTGTGTGGGGCTCCACGCCCACTTCTCCGGAGGGGAGGTGATCATTTCCAAGTCACGTGACTCCCACTCCCATGCTTGAACAAGACACCGCCATAACTACCCCCCCACCAAGCTCTATCGCTCTAGATCACGCTGGGAACGACTATGGGAGACTGGACGATGCCACCATTCGAATCTCGAGAGTTAACAGATGACTACCGAAGAAGTAGCGTAGTTTTCACGCTTAATCTCCGGGAAAAGCTCGTCGTTGCTTGTCTCGTCTCCAGCAGCGTTATTTATCGGTCAAAAGTCTCGCACTCAACTGTGTGGGGCTCCACGCCCACTTCTCCGGAGGGGAGGTGATCATTCACATGTCACGTGACTCGCTGTTCCCGCCCACTCACATGCTTGAACAAGACACCGCTGCAACTCTCCCACTTCAACCTCTATCGCTCTATATCACGCTGGGAACGACTATGGGAGACTGGACGATGCCACCATTCGAATCTCGAGAGTTAACAGATGACTACCGAAGAAGTAGCGTAGTTTTCACGCTTAATCTCCGGGAAAAGCTCGTCGTTGCTTGTCTCGTCTCCAGCAGCGTTATTTATCGGTCAAAAGTCTCGCACTCGACTGTGTGGGGCTCCACGCCCACTTCTCCGGAGGGGAGGTGATCATTTCCAAGTCACGTGACTCCCACTCCCATGCTTGAACAAGACACCGCCATAACTCTCACACTTCAACCTCTATCGCTCTAGATCACGCTGGGAACGACTATGGGAGACTAAGCAAGGCCACCATTCGAATCTCGAGAGTTAACAGATGACTACCGAAGAAGTAGCGTAGTTTTCACGCTTAATCTCCGGGAAAAGCTCGTCGTTGCTTGTCTCGTCTCCAGCAGCGTTATTTATCGGTCAAAAGTCTCGCACTCAACTGTGTGGGGCTCCACGCCCACTTCTCCGGAGGGGAGGTGATCATTTCCATGTCACGTGACTCCCACTCCCATGCTTGAACAAGACACCGCTGCAACTCTCCCACTTCAACCTCTATCGCTCTATATCACGCTGGGAACGACTATGGGAGACTGGACGATGCCACCATTCGAATCTCGAGAGTTAACAGATGACTACCGAAGAAGTAGCGTAGTTTTCACGCTTAATCTCCGGGAAAAGCTCGTCGTTGCTTGTCTCGTCTCCAACAGCCTCATTTATCGGTCAAAAGTCTCGCACTCGACTGTGTGGGGCTCCACGCCCACTTCTCCGGAGGGGAGGTGATCATTTCCAAGTCACGTGACTCCCACTCCCATGCTTGAACAAGACACCGCCATAACTCTCACACTTCAACCTCTATCGCTCTATATCACGCTGGGAACGACTATGGGAGACTAGACGATGCCACCATTCGAATCTCGAGAGTTAACAGATGACTACCGAAGAAGTAGCGTAGTTTTCACGCTTAATCTCCGGGAAAAGCTCGTCGTTGCTTGTCTCGTCTCCAGCAGCCTCATTTATCGGTCAAAAGTCTCGCACTCAACTGTGTGGGGCTCCACGCCCACTTCTCCGGAGGGGAGGTGATCATTCACATGTCACGTGACGCGCTGTTCCCGCCCACTCACTTGAAACTCCCATGCTTGAACAAAACACCGCCATAACTCCCACCCTTCAACCTCTATCGCTCTAGATCACGCTGGGAACGACTATGGGAGACTAAGCAAGGCCACCATTCGAATCTCGAGAGTTAACAGATGACTACCGAAGAAGTAGCGTAGTTTTCACGCTTAATCTCCGGGAAAAGCTCGTCGTTGCTTGTCTCGTCTCCAGCAGCGTTATTTATCGGTCAAAAGTCTCGCACTCGACTGTGTGGGGCTCCACGCCCACTTCTCCGGAGGGAGGTGATCATTTCCAAGTCACGTGACGCGCTGTTCCCGCCCACTCACATGCTTGAACAAAACACCGCCATAACTCCCACCCTTCAACCTCTATCGCTCTAGATCACGCTGGGAACGACTATGGGAGACTAGACGATGCCACCATTCGAATCTCGAGAGTTAACAGATGACTACCGAAGAAGTAGCGTAGTTTTCACGCTTAATCTCCGGGAAAAGCTCGTCGTTGCTTGTCTCGTCTCCAGCAGCGTTATTTATCGGTCAAAAGTCTCGCACTCAACTGTGTGGGGCTCCACGCCCACTTCTCCGGAGGGGAGGTGATCATTTCCAAGTCACGTGACTCCCACTCCCATGCTTGAACAAGACACCGCCATAACTCTCACACTTCAACCTCTATCGCTCTAGATCACGCTGGGAACGACTATGGGAGACTAAGCAAGGCCACCATTCGAATCTCGAGAGTTAACAGATGACTACCGAAGAAGTAGCGTAGTTTTCACGCTTAATCTCCGGGAAAAGCTCGTCGTTGCTTGTCTCGTCTCCAGCAGCGTTATTTATCGGTCAAAAGTCTCGCACTCGACTGTGTGGGGCTCCACGCCCACTTCTCCGGAGGGGAGGTGATCATTTCCAAGTCACGTGACTCCCACTCCCATGCTTGAACAAGACACCGCTGCAACTCTCACACTTCAACCTCTATCGCTCTAGATCACGCTGGGAACGACTATGGGAGACTAAGCAAGGCCACCATTCGAATCTCGAGAGTTAACAGATGACTACCGAAGAAGTAGCGTAGTTTTCACGCTTAATCTCCGGGAAAAGCTCGTCGTTGCTTGTCTCGTCTCCAGCAGCGTTATTTATCGGTCAAAAGTCTCGCACTCAACTGTGTGGGGCTCCACGCCCACTTCTCCGGAGGGGAGGTGATCATTTCCAAGTCACGTGACGCGCTGTTCCCGCCCACTCACATGCTTGAACAAAACACCGCTGCAACTCTCACACTTCAACCTCTATCGCTCTAGATCACGCTGGGAACGACTATGGGAGACTAAGCAAGGCCACCATTCGAATCTCGAGAGTTAACAGATGACTACCGAAGAAGTAGCGTAGTTTTCACGCTTAATCTCCGGGAAAAGCTCGTCGTTGCTTGTCTCGTCTCCAGCAGCCTCATTTATCGGTCAAAAGTCTCGCACTCGACTGTGTGGGGCTCCACGCCCACTTCTCCAGAGGGGATGTGATCATTTCCAAGTCACGTGACTCGCTGTTCCCGCCCACTCACATGCTTGAACAAGACACCGCTGCAACTCTCCCACTTCAACCTCTATCGCTCTATATCACGCTGGGAACGACTATGGGAGACTGGACGATGCCACCATTCGAATCTCGAGAGTTAACAGATGACTACCGAAGAAGTAGCGTAGTTTTCACGCTTAATCTCCGGGAAAAGCTCGTCGTTGCTTGTCTCGTCTCCAACAGCCTCATTTATCGGTCAAAAGTCTCGCACTCGACTGTGTGGGGCTCCACGCCCACTTCTCCGGAGGGAGGTGATCATTTCCAAGTCACGTGACTCCCACTCCCATGCTTGAACAAGACACCGCTGCAACTCTCACACTTCAACCTCTATCGCTCTATATCACGCTGGGAACGACTATGGGAGACTAAGCAAGGCCACCATTCGAATCTCGAGAGTTAACAGATGACTACCGAAGAAGTAGCGTAGTTTTCACGCTTAATCTCCGGGAAAAGCTCGTCGTTGCTTGTCTCGTCTCCAGCAGCGTTATTTATCGGTCAAAAGTCTCGCACTCGACTGTGTGGGGCTCCACGCCCACTTCTCCGGAGGGGAGGTGATCATTTCCAAGTCACGTGACTCCCACTCCCATGCTTGAACAAGACACCGCCATAACTCTCACACTTCAACCTCTATCGCTCTATATCACGCTGGGAACGACTATGGGAGACTAGACGATGCCACCATTCGAATCTCGAGAGTTAACAGATGACTACCGAAGAAGTAGCGTAGTTTTCACGCTTAATCTCCGGGAAAAGCTCGTCGTTGCTTGTCTCGTCTCCAGCAGCGTTATTTATCGGTCAAAAGTCTCGCACTCAACTGTGTGGGGCTCCACGCCCACTTCTCCGGAGGGGAGGTGATCATTTCCAAGTCACGTGACTCCCACTCCCATGCTTGAACAAGACACCGCCATAACTACCCCCCCACCAAGCTCTATCGCTCTAGATCACTATGGGAACGACTATGGGAGACTGGACGATGCCACCATTCGAATCTCGAGAGTTAACAGATGACTACCGAAGAAGTAGCGTAGTTTTCACTCTTAATCTCCGGGAAAAGCTTGTCGTTGCTTGTCTCGTCTCCAACAGCCTCATTTATCGGTCAAAAGTCTCGCACTCGACTGTGTGGGGCTCCACGCCCACTTCTCCAGAGGGGATGTGATCATTTCCAAGTCACGTGACTCGCTGTTCCCGCCCACTCACATGCTTGAACAAGACACCGCTGCAACTCTCCCACTTCAACCTCTATCGCTCTATATCACGCTGGGAACGACTATGGGAGACTGGACGATGCCACCATTCGAATCTCGAGAGTTAACAGATGACTACCGAAGAAGTAGCGTAGTTTTCACTCTTAATCTCCGGGAAAAGCTTGTCGTTGCTTGTCTCGTCTCCAACAGCGTTATTTATCGGTCAAAAGTCTCGCACTCGACTGTGTGGGGCTCCACGCCCACTTCTCCAATCATTTGCATGTCACGTGACGCGCTCTCACTTGAAACTCCCATGCTTGAACAAGACACCGCTGCAACTCTCACACTTCAACCTCTATCGCTCTATATCACGCTGGGAACGACTATGGGAGACTGGACGATGCCACCATTCGAATCTCGAGAGTTAACAGATGACTACCGAAGAAGTAGCGTAGTTTTCACGCTTAATATTCGGGAAAAGCTCGTCGTTGCTTGTCTCGTCTCCAACAGCCTCATTTATCTGCCAGAAGTCTCGCACTCAACTGTGTGGGGCTCCACGCCCACTTCTCCGGAGGGGAGGTGATCATTTCCATGTCACGTGACTCGCTGTTCCCGCCCACTCACTTGAAACTCCCATGCTTGAACAAAACACCGCTGCAACTCTCCCACTTCAACCTCTATCGCTCTATATCACGCTGGGAACGACTATGGGAGACTGGACGATGCCACCATTCGAATCTCGAGAGTTAACAGATGACTACCGAAGAAGTAGCGTAGTTTTCACGCTTAATATTCGGGAAAAGCTCGTCGTTGCTTGTCTCGTCTCCAGCAGCGTTATTTATCGGTCAAAAGTCTCGCACTCAACTGTGTGGGGCTCCACGCCCACTTCTCCGGAGGGGAGGTGATCATTTCCATGTCACGTGACTCGCTGTTCCCGCCCACTCACTTGAAACTCCCATGCTTGAACAAAACACCGCTGCAACTCTCCCACTTCAACCTCTATCGCTCTATATCACGCTGGGAACGACTATGGGAGACTAAGCAAGGCCACCATTCGAATCTCGAGAGTTAACAGATGACTACCGAAGAAGTAGCGTAGTTTTCACGCTTAATCTCCGGGAAAAGCTCGTCGTTGCTTGTCTCGTCTCCAGCAGCCTCATTTATCGGTCAAAAGTCTCGCACTCGACTGTGTGGGGCTCCACGCCCACTTCTCCAGAGGGGATGTGATCATTTCCAAGTCACGTGACTCGCTGTTCCCGCCCACTCACATGCTTGAACAAGACACCGCTGCAACTCTCCCACTTCAACCTCTATCGCTCTATATCACGCTGGGAACGACTATGGGAGACTGGACGATGCCACCATTCGAATCTCGAGAGTTAACAGATGACTACCGAAGAAGTAGCGTAGTTTTCACTCTTAATCTCCGGGAAAAGCTTGTCGTTGCTTGTCTCGTCTCCAACAGCCTCATTTATCGGTCAAAAGTCTCGCACTCGACTGTGTGGGGCTCCACGCCCACTTCTCCAGAGGGGATGTGATCATTTCCAAGTCACGTGACTCGCTGTTCCCGCCCACTCACATGCTTGAACAAGACACCGCTGCAACTCTCCCACTTCAACCTCTATCGCTCTATATCACGCTGGGAACGACTATGGGAGACTGGACGATGCCACCATTCGAATCTCGAGAGTTAACAGATGACTACCGAAGAAGTAGCGTAGTTTTCACTCTTAATCTCCGGGAAAAGCTTGTCGTTGCTTGTCTCGTCTCCAACAGCGTTATTTATCGGTCAAAAGTCTCGCACTCGACTGTGTGGGGCTCCACGCCCACTTCTCCAATCATTTGCATGTCACGTGACGCGCTCTCACTTGAAACTCCCATGCTTGAACAAGACACCGCTGCAACTCTCACACTTCAACCTCTATCGCTCTATATCACGCTGGGAACGACTATGGGAGACTGGACGATGCCACCATTCGAATCTCGAGAGTTAACAGATGACTACCGAAGAAGTAGCGTAGTTTTCACTCTTAATCTCCGGGAAAAGCTTGTCGTTGCTTGTCTCGTCTCCAACAGCCTCATTTATCTGCCAGAAGTCTCGCACTCAACTGTGTGGGGCTCCACGCCCACTTCTCCGGAGGGGAGGTGATCATTTCCATGTCACGTGACTCGCTGTTCCCGCCCACTCACTTGAAACTCCCATGCTTGAACAAAACACCGCTGCAACTCTCCCACTTCAACCTCTATCGCTCTATATCACGCTGGGAACGACTATGGGAGACTGGACGATGCCACCATTCGAATCTCGAGAGTTAACAGATGACTACCGAAGAAGTAGCGTAGTTTTCACGCTTAATCTTCGGGAAAAGCTCGTCGTTGCTTGTCTCGTCTCCAGCAGCGTTATTTATCGGTCAAAAGTCTCGCACTCAACTGTGTGGGGCTCCACGCCCACTTCTCCGGAGGGAGGTGATCATTTCCAAGTCACGTGACTCCCACTCCCATGCTTGAACAAGACACCGCCATAACTCTCACACTTCAACCTCTATCGCTCTAGATCACGCTGGGAACGACTATGGGAGACTAAGCAAGGCCACCATTCGAATCTCGAGAGTTAACAGATGACTACCGAAGAAGTAGCGTAGTTTTCACGCTTAATCTCCGGGAAAAGCTCGTCGTTGCTTGTCTCGTCTCCAGCAGCGTTATTTATCGGTCAAAAGTCTCGCACTCAACTGTGTGGGGCTCCACGCCCACTTCTCCGGAGGGGAGGTGATCATTTCCAAGTCACGTGACGCGCTGTTCCCGCCCACTCACATGCTTGAACAAAACACCGCTGCAACTCTCACACTTCAACCTCTATCGCTCTAGATCACGCTGGGAACGACTATGGGAGACTAAGCAAGGCCACCATTCGAATCTCGAGAGTTAACAGATGACTACCGAAGAAGTAGCGTAGTTTTCACGCTTAATCTCCGGGAAAAGCTCGTCGTTGCTTGTCTCGTCTCCAACAGCCTCATTTATCGGTCAAAAGTCTCGCACTCGACTGTGTGGGGCTCCACGCCCACTTCTCCGGAGGGGAGGTGATCATTTCCAAGTCACGTGACTCCCACTCCCATGCTTGAACAAGACACCGCTGCAACTCTCACACTTCAACCTCTATCGCTCTATATCACGCTGGGAACGACTATGGGAGACTAAGCAAGGCCACCATTCGAATCTCGAGAGTTAACAGATGACTACCGAAGAAGTAGCGTAGTTTTCACGCTTAATCTCCGGGAAAAGCTCGTCGTTGCTTGTCTCGTCTCCAGCAGCGTTATTTATCGGTCAAAAGTCTCGCACTCGACTGTGTGGGGCTCCACGCCCACTTCTCCGGAGGGGAGGTGATCATTTCCAAGTCACGTGACTCCCACTCCCATGCTTGAACAAGACACCGCCATAACTCTCACACTTCAACCTCTATCGCTCTATATCACGCTGGGAACGACTATGGGAGACTAGACGATGCCACCATTCGAATCTCGAGAGTTAACAGATGACTACCGAAGAAGTAGCGTAGTTTTCACGCTTAATCTCCGGGAAAAGCTCGTCGTTGCTTGTCTCGTCTCCAACAGCCTCATTTATCGGTCAAAAGTCTCGCACTCAACTGTGTGGGGCTCCACGCCCACTTCTCCGGAGGGGAGGTGATCATTTCCAAGTCACGTGACTCCCACTCCCATGCTTGAACAAGACACCGCCATAACTACCCCCCACTTCAAGCTCTATCGCTCTATATCACGCTGGGAACGACTATGGGAGACTGGACGATGCCACCATTCGAATCTCGAGAGTTAACAGATGACTACCGAAGAAGTAGCGTAGTTTTCACGCTTAATCTCCGGGAAAAGCTCGTCGTTGCTTGTCTCGTCTCCAGCAGCGTTATTTATCGGTCAAAAGTCTCGCACTCGACTGTGTGGGGCTCCACGCCCACTTCTCCGGAGGGGAGGTGATCATTTCCAAGTCACGTGACTCCCACTCCCATGCTTGAACAAGACACCGCCATAACTACCCCCCCACCAAGCTCTATCGCTCTAGATCACGCTGGGAACGACTATGGGAGACTGGACGATGCCACCATTCGAATCTCGAGAGTTAACAGATGACTACCGAAGAAGTAGCGTAGTTTTCACGCTTAATCTCCGGGAAAAGCTCGTCGTTGCTTGTCTCGTCTCCAGCAGCGTTATTTATCGGTCAAAAGTCTCGCACTCAACTGTGTGGGGCTCCACGCCCACTTCTCCGGAGGGGAGGTGATCATTCACATGTCACGTGACTCGCTGTTCCCGCCCACTCACATGCTTGAACAAGACACCGCTGCAACTCTCCCACTTCAACCTCTATCGCTCTATATCACGCTGGGAACGACTATGGGAGACTGGACGATGCCACCATTCGAATCTCGAGAGTTAACAGATGACTACCGAAGAAGTAGCGTAGTTTTCACGCTTAATCTCCGGGAAAAGCTCGTCGTTGCTTGTCTCGTCTCCAGCAGCGTTATTTATCGGTCAAAAGTCTCGCACTCGACTGTGTGGGGCTCCACGCCCACTTCTCCGGAGGGGAGGTGATCATTTCCAAGTCACGTGACTCCCACTCCCATGCTTGAACAAGACACCGCCATAACTCTCACACTTCAACCTCTATCGCTCTAGATCACGCTGGGAACGACTATGGGAGACTAAGCAAGGCCACCATTCGAATCTCGAGAGTTAACAGATGACTACCGAAGAAGTAGCGTAGTTTTCACGCTTAATCTCCGGGAAAAGCTCGTCGTTGCTTGTCTCGTCTCCAGCAGCGTTATTTATCGGTCAAAAGTCTCGCACTCAACTGTGTGGGGCTCCACGCCCACTTCTCCGGAGGGGAGGTGATCATTTCCATGTCACGTGACTCCCACTCCCATGCTTGAACAAGACACCGCTGCAACTCTCCCACTTCAACCTCTATCGCTCTATATCACGCTGGGAACGACTATGGGAGACTGGACGATGCCACCATTCGAATCTCGAGAGTTAACAGATGACTACCGAAGAAGTAGCGTAGTTTTCACGCTTAATCTCCGGGAAAAGCTCGTCGTTGCTTGTCTCGTCTCCAACAGCCTCATTTATCGGTCAAAAGTCTCGCACTCGACTGTGTGGGGCTCCACGCCCACTTCTCCGGAGGGGAGGTGATCATTTCCAAGTCACGTGACTCCCACTCCCATGCTTGAACAAGACACCGCCATAACTCTCACACTTCAACCTCTATCGCTCTATATCACGCTGGGAACGACTATGGGAGACTAGACGATGCCACCATTCGAATCTCGAGAGTTAACAGATGACTACCGAAGAAGTAGCGTAGTTTTCACGCTTAATCTCCGGGAAAAGCTCGTCGTTGCTTGTCTCGTCTCCAGCAGCCTCATTTATCGGTCAAAAGTCTCGCACTCAACTGTGTGGGGCTCCACGCCCACTTCTCCGGAGGGGAGGTGATCATTCACATGTCACGTGACGCGCTGTTCCCGCCCACTCACTTGAAACTCCCATGCTTGAACAAAACACCGCCATAACTCCCACCCTTCAACCTCTATCGCTCTAGATCACGCTGGGAACGACTATGGGAGACTAAGCAAGGCCACCATTCGAATCTCGAGAGTTAACAGATGACTACCGAAGAAGTAGCGTAGTTTTCACGCTTAATCTCCGGGAAAAGCTCGTCGTTGCTTGTCTCGTCTCCAGCAGCGTTATTTATCGGTCAAAAGTCTCGCACTCGACTGTGTGGGGCTCCACGCCCACTTCTCCGGAGGGGAGGTGATCATTTCCAAGTCACGTGACGCGCTGTTCCCGCCCACTCACATGCTTGAACAAAACACCGCCATAACTCCCACCCTTCAACCTCTATCGCTCTAGATCACGCTGGGAACGACTATGGGAGACTAGACGATGCCACCATTCGAATCTCGAGAGTTAACAGATGACTACCGAAGAAGTAGCGTAGTTTTCACGCTTAATCTCCGGGAAAAGCTCGTCGTTGCTTGTCTCGTCTCCAGCAGCGTTATTTATCGGTCAAAAGTCTCGCACTCAACTGTGTGGGGCTCCACGCCCACTTCTCCGGAGGGGAGGTGATCATTTCCAAGTCACGTGACTCCCACTCCCATGCTTGAACAAGACACCGCCATAACTCTCACACTTCAACCTCTATCGCTCTAGATCACGCTGGGAACGACTATGGGAGACTAAGCAAGGCCACCATTCGAATCTCGAGAGTTAACAGATGACTACCGAAGAAGTAGCGTAGTTTTCACGCTTAATCTCCGGGAAAAGCTCGTCGTTGCTTGTCTCGTCTCCAGCAGCGTTATTTATCGGTCAAAAGTCTCGCACTCGACTGTGTGGGGCTCCACGCCCACTTCTCCGGAGGGAGGTGATCATTTCCAAGTCACGTGACTCCCACTCCCATGCTTGAACAAGACACCGCTGCAACTCTCACACTTCAACCTCTATCGCTCTAGATCACGCTGGGAACGACTATGGGAGACTAAGCAAGGCCACCATTCGAATCTCGAGAGTTAACAGATGACTACCGAAGAAGTAGCGTAGTTTTCACGCTTAATCTCCGGGAAAAGCTCGTCGTTGCTTGTCTCGTCTCCAGCAGCGTTATTTATCGGTCAAAAGTCTCGCACTCAACTGTGTGGGGCTCCACGCCCACTTCTCCGGAGGGGAGGTGATCATTTCCAAGTCACGTGACGCGCTGTTCCCGCCCACTCACATGCTTGAACAAAACACCGCTGCAACTCTCACACTTCAACCTCTATCGCTCTAGATCACGCTGGGAACGACTATGGGAGACTAAGCAAGGCCACCATTCGAATCTCGAGAGTTAACAGATGACTACCGAAGAAGTAGCGTAGTTTTCACGCTTAATCTCCGGGAAAAGCTCGTCGTTGCTTGTCTCGTCTCCAGCAGCCTCATTTATCGGTCAAAAGTCTCGCACTCGACTGTGTGGGGCTCCACGCCCACTTCTCCAGAGGGGATGTGATCATTTCCAAGTCACGTGACTCGCTGTTCCCGCCCACTCACATGCTTGAACAAGACACCGCTGCAACTCTCCCACTTCAACCTCTATCGCTCTATATCACGCTGGGAACGACTATGGGAGACTGGACGATGCCACCATTCGAATCTCGAGAGTTAACAGATGACTACCGAAGAAGTAGCGTAGTTTTCACGCTTAATCTCCGGGAAAAGCTCGTCGTTGCTTGTCTCGTCTCCAACAGCCTCATTTATCGGTCAAAAGTCTCGCACTCGACTGTGTGGGGCTCCACGCCCACTTCTCCGGAGGGGAGGTGATCATTTCCAAGTCACGTGACTCCCACTCCCATGCTTGAACAAGACACCGCTGCAACTCTCACACTTCAACCTCTATCGCTCTATATCACGCTGGGAACGACTATGGGAGACTAAGCAAGGCCACCATTCGAATCTCGAGAGTTAACAGATGACTACCGAAGAAGTAGCGTAGTTTTCACGCTTAATCTCCGGGAAAAGCTCGTCGTTGCTTGTCTCGTCTCCAGCAGCGTTATTTATCGGTCAAAAGTCTCGCACTCGACTGTGTGGGGCTCCACGCCCACTTCTCCGGAGGGGAGGTGATCATTTCCAAGTCACGTGACTCCCACTCCCATGCTTGAACAAGACACCGCCATAACTCTCACACTTCAACCTCTATCGCTCTATATCACGCTGGGAACGACTATGGGAGACTAGACGATGCCACCATTCGAATCTCGAGAGTTAACAGATGACTACCGAAGAAGTAGCGTAGTTTTCACGCTTAATCTCCGGGAAAAGCTCGTCGTTGCTTGTCTCGTCTCCAGCAGCGTTATTTATCGGTCAAAAGTCTCGCACTCAACTGTGTGGGGCTCCACGCCCACTTCTCCGGAGGGGAGGTGATCATTTCCAAGTCACGTGACTCCCACTCCCATGCTTGAACAAGACACCGCCATAACTACCCCCCCACCAAGCTCTATCGCTCTAGATCACTATGGGAACGACTATGGGAGACTGGACGATGCCACCATTCGAATCTCGAGAGTTAACAGATGACTACCGAAGAAGTAGCGTAGTTTTCACTCTTAATCTCCGGGAAAAGCTTGTCGTTGCTTGTCTCGTCTCCAACAGCCTCATTTATCGGTCAAAAGTCTCGCACTCGACTGTGTGGGGCTCCACGCCCACTTCTCCAGAGGGGATGTGATCATTTCCAAGTCACGTGACTCGCTGTTCCCGCCCACTCACATGCTTGAACAAGACACCGCTGCAACTCTCCCACTTCAACCTCTATCGCTCTATATCACGCTGGGAACGACTATGGGAGACTGGACGATGCCACCATTCGAATCTCGAGAGTTAACAGATGACTACCGAAGAAGTAGCGTAGTTTTCACTCTTAATCTCCGGGAAAAGCTTGTCGTTGCTTGTCTCGTCTCCAACAGCGTTATTTATCGGTCAAAAGTCTCGCACTCGACTGTGTGGGGCTCCACGCCCACTTCTCCAATCATTTGCATGTCACGTGACGCGCTCTCACTTGAAACTCCCATGCTTGAACAAGACACCGCTGCAACTCTCACACTTCAACCTCTATCGCTCTATATCACGCTGGGAACGACTATGGGAGACTGGACGATGCCACCATTCGAATCTCGAGAGTTAACAGATGACTACCGAAGAAGTAGCGTAGTTTTCACGCTTAATATTCGGGAAAAGCTCGTCGTTGCTTGTCTCGTCTCCAACAGCCTCATTTATCTGCCAGAAGTCTCGCACTCAACTGTGTGGGGCTCCACGCCCACTTCTCCGGAGGGGAGGTGATCATTTCCATGTCACGTGACTCGCTGTTCCCGCCCACTCACTTGAAACTCCCATGCTTGAACAAAACACCGCTGCAACTCTCCCACTTCAACCTCTATCGCTCTATATCACGCTGGGAACGACTATGGGAGACTGGACGATGCCACCATTCGAATCTCGAGAGTTAACAGATGACTACCGAAGAAGTAGCGTAGTTTTCACGCTTAATATTCGGGAAAAGCTCGTCGTTGCTTGTCTCGTCTCCAGCAGCGTTATTTATCGGTCAAAAGTCTCGCACTCAACTGTGTGGGGCTCCACGCCCACTTCTCCGGAGGGGAGGTGATCATTTCCATGTCACGTGACTCGCTGTTCCCGCCCACTCACTTGAAACTCCCATGCTTGAACAAAACACCGCTGCAACTCTCCCACTTCAACCTCTATCGCTCTATATCACGCTGGGAACGACTATGGGAGACTGGACGATGCCACCATTCGAATCTCGAGAGTTAACAGATGACTACCGAAGAAGTAGCGTAGTTTTCACGCTTAATCTCCGGGAAAAGCTCGTCGTTGCTTGTCTCGTCTCCAGCAGCGTTATTTATCGGTCAAAAGTCTCGCACTCAACTGTGTGGGGCTCCACGCCCACTTCTCCGGAGGGGAGGTGATCATTCACATGTCACGTGACGCGCTGTTCCCGCCCACTCACTTGAAACTCCCATGCTTGAACAAAACACCGCCATAACTCCCACCCTTCAACCTCTATCGCTCTAGATCACGCTGGGAACGACTATGGGAGACTAAGCAAGGCCACCATTCGAATCTCGAGAGTTAACAGATGACTACCGAAGAAGTAGCGTAGTTTTCACGCTTAATCTCCGGGAAAAGCTCGTCGTTGCTTGTCTCGTCTCCAACAGCCTCATTTATCGGTCAAAAGTCTCGCACTCAACTGTGTGGGGCTCCACGCCCACTTCTCCGGAGGGGAGGTGATCATTTCCAAGTCACGTGACTCCCACTCCCATGCTTGAACAAGACACCGCCATAACTACCCCCCCACCAAGCTCTATCGCTCTAGATCACGCTGGGAACGACTATGGGAGACTAAGCAAGGCCACCATTCGAATCTCGAGAGTTAACAGATGACTACCGAAGAAGTAGCGTAGTTTTCACGCTTAATCTCCGGGAAAAGCTCGTCGTTGCTTGTCTCGTCTCCAGCAGCGTTATTTATCGGTCAAAAGTCTCGCACTCGACTGTGTGGGGCTCCACGCCCACTTCTCCGGAGGGGAGGTGATCATTTCCAAGTCACGTGACTCCCACTCCCATGCTTGAACAAGACACCGCCATAACTCTCACACTTCAACCTCTATCGCTCTAGATCACGCTGGGAACGACTATGGGAGACTAAGCAAGGCCACCATTCGAATCTCGAGAGTTAACAGATGACTACCGAAGAAGTAGCGTAGTTTTCACGCTTAATCTCCGGGAAAAGCTCGTCGTTGCTTGTCTCGTCTCCAGCAGCGTTATTTATCGGTCAAAAGTCTCGCACTCGACTGTGTGGGGCTCCACGCCCACTTCTCCGGAGGGGAGGTGATCATTTCCAAGTCACGTGACTCCCACTCCCATGCTTGAACAAGACACCGCCATAACTACTCCCCACTCAAGCTCTATCGCTCTAGATCACGCTGGGAACGACTATGGGAGACTGGACGATGCCACCATTCGAATCTCGAGAGTTAACAGATGACTACCGAAGAAGTAGCGTAGTTTTCACGCTTAATCTCCGGGAAAAGCTCGTCGTTGCTTGTCTCGTCTCCAGCAGCGTTATTTATCGGTCAAAAGTCTCGCACTCAACTGTGTGGGGCTCCACGCCCACTTCTCCGGAGGGGAGGTGATCATTCACATGTCACGTGACTCGCTGTTCCCGCCCACTCACATGCTTGAACAAGACACCGCTGCAACTCTCCCACTTCAACCTCTATCGCTCTATATCACGCTGGGAACGACTATGGGAGACTGGACGATGCCACCATTCGAATCTCGAGAGTTAACAGATGACTACCGAAGAAGTAGCGTAGTTTTCACGCTTAATCTCCGGGAAAAGCTCGTCGTTGCTTGTCTCGTCTCCAGCAGCGTTATTTATCGGTCAAAAGTCTCGCACTCGACTGTGTGGGGCTCCACGCCCACTTCTCCGGAGGGGAGGTGATCATTTCCAAGTCACGTGACTCCCACTCCCATGCTTGAACAAGACACCGCCATAACTCTCACACTTCAACCTCTATCGCTCTAGATCACGCTGGGAACGACTATGGGAGACTAAGCAAGGCCACCATTCGAATCTCGAGAGTTAACAGATGACTACCGAAGAAGTAGCGTAGTTTTCACGCTTAATCTCCGGGAAAAGCTCGTCGTTGCTTGTCTCGTCTCCAGCAGCGTTATTTATCGGTCAAAAGTCTCGCACTCAACTGTGTGGGGCTCCACGCCCACTTCTCCGGAGGGGAGGTGATCATTTCCAAGTCACGTGACTCCCACTCCCATGCTTGAACAAGACACCGCTGCAACTCTCCCACTTCAACCTCTATCGCTCTATATCACGCTGGGAACGACTATGGGAGACTGGACGATGCCACCATTCGAATCTCGAGAGTTAACAGATGACTACCGAAGAAGTAGCGTAGTTTTCACGCTTAATCTCCGGGAAAAGCTCGTCGTTGCTTGTCTCGTCTCCAACAGCCTCATTTATCGGTCAAAAGTCTCGCACTCGACTGTGTGGGGCTCCACGCCCACTTCTCCGGAGGGGAGGTGATCATTTCCAAGTCACGTGACTCCCACTCCCATGCTTGAACAAGACACCGCCATAACTCTCACACTTCAACCTCTATCGCTCTATATCACGCTGGGAACGACTATGGGAGACTAGACGATGCCACCATTCGAATCTCGAGAGTTAACAGATGACTACCGAAGAAGTAGCGTAGTTTTCACGCTTAATCTCCGGGAAAAGCTCGTCGTTGCTTGTCTCGTCTCCAGCAGCCTCATTTATCGGTCAAAAGTCTCGCACTCAACTGTGTGGGGCTCCACGCCCACTTCTCCGGAGGGGAGGTGATCATTCACATGTCACGTGACGCGCTGTTCCCGCCCACTCACTTGAAACTCCCATGCTTGAACAAAACACCGCCATAACTCCCACCCTTCAACCTCTATCGCTCTAGATCACGCTGGGAACGACTATGGGAGACTAAGCAAGGCCACCATTCGAATCTCGAGAGTTAACAGATGACTACCGAAGAAGTAGCGTAGTTTTCACGCTTAATCTCCGGGAAAAGCTCGTCGTTGCTTGTCTCGTCTCCAGCAGCGTTATTTATCGGTCAAAAGTCTCGCACTCGACTGTGTGGGGCTCCACGCCCACCTCTCCGGAGGGAGGTGATCATTTCCAAGTCACGTGACTCCCACTCCCATGCTTGAACAAGACACCGCCATAACTCTCACACTTCAACCTCTATCGCTCTAGATCACGCTGGGAACGACTATGGGAGACTAAGCAAGGCCACCATTCGAATCTCGAGAGTTAACAGATGACTACCGAAGAAGTAGCGTAGTTTTCACGCTTAATCTCCGGGAAAAGCTCGTCGTTGCTTGTCTCGTCTCCAGCAGCGTTATTTATCGGTCAAAAGTCTCGCACTCGACTGTGTGGGGCTCCACGCCCACTTCTCCGGAGGGGAGGTGATCATTTCCAAGTCACGTGACTCCCACTCCCATGCTTGAACAAGACACCGCTGCAACTCTCACACTTCAACCTCTATCGCTCTAGATCACGCTGGGAACGACTATGGGAGACTAAGCAAGGCCACCATTCGAATCTCGAGAGTTAACAGATGACTACCGAAGAAGTAGCGTAGTTTTCACGCTTAATCTCCGGGAAAAGCTCGTCGTTGCTTGTCTCGTCTCCAGCAGCGTTATTTATCGGTCAAAAGTCTCGCACTCAACTGTGTGGGGCTCCACGCCCACTTCTCCGGAGGGGAGGTGATCATTTCCAAGTCACGTGACGCGCTGTTCCCGCCCACTCACATGCTTGAACAAAACACCGCTGCAACTCTCACACTTCAACCTCTATCGCTCTAGATCACGCTGGGAACGACTATGGGAGACTAAGCAAGGCCACCATTCGAATCTCGAGAGTTAACAGATGACTACCGAAGAAGTAGCGTAGTTTTCACGCTTAATCTCCGGGAAAAGCTCGTCGTTGCTTGTCTCGTCTCCAGCAGCCTCATTTATCGGTCAAAAGTCTCGCACTCGACTGTGTGGGGCTCCACGCCCACTTCTCCAGAGGGGATGTGATCATTTCCAAGTCACGTGACTCGCTGTTCCCGCCCACTCACATGCTTGAACAAGACACCGCTGCAACTCTCCCACTTCAACCTCTATCGCTCTATATCACGCTGGGAACGACTATGGGAGACTGGACGATGCCACCATTCGAATCTCGAGAGTTAACAGATGACTACCGAAGAAGTAGCGTAGTTTTCACGCTTAATCTCCGGGAAAAGCTCGTCGTTGCTTGTCTCGTCTCCAACAGCCTCATTTATCGGTCAAAAGTCTCGCACTCGACTGTGTGGGGCTCCACGCCCACTTCTCCGGAGGGAGGTGATCATTTCCAAGTCACGTGACTCCCACTCCCATGCTTGAACAAGACACCGCTGCAACTCTCACACTTCAACCTCTATCGCTCTATATCACGCTGGGAACGACTATGGGAGACTAAGCAAGGCCACCATTCGAATCTCGAGAGTTAACAGATGACTACCGAAGAAGTAGCGTAGTTTTCACGCTTAATCTCCGGGAAAAGCTCGTCGTTGCTTGTCTCGTCTCCAGCAGCGTTATTTATCGGTCAAAAGTCTCGCACTCGACTGTGTGGGGCTCCACGCCCACTTCTCCGGAGGGGAGGTGATCATTTCCAAGTCACGTGACTCCCACTCCCATGCTTGAACAAGACACCGCCATAACTCTCACACTTCAACCTCTATCGCTCTATATCACGCTGGGAACGACTATGGGAGACTAGACGATGCCACCATTCGAATCTCGAGAGTTAACAGATGACTACCGAAGAAGTAGCGTAGTTTTCACGCTTAATCTCCGGGAAAAGCTCGTCGTTGCTTGTCTCGTCTCCAGCAGCGTTATTTATCGGTCAAAAGTCTCGCACTCAACTGTGTGGGGCTCCACGCCCACTTCTCCGGAGGGGAGGTGATCATTTCCAAGTCACGTGACTCCCACTCCCATGCTTGAACAAGACACCGCCATAACTACCCCCCCACCAAGCTCTATCGCTCTAGATCACTATGGGAACGACTATGGGAGACTGGACGATGCCACCATTCGAATCTCGAGAGTTAACAGATGACTACCGAAGAAGTAGCGTAGTTTTCACTCTTAATCTCCGGGAAAAGCTTGTCGTTGCTTGTCTCGTCTCCAACAGCCTCATTTATCGGTCAAAAGTCTCGCACTCGACTGTGTGGGGCTCCACGCCCACTTCTCCAGAGGGGATGTGATCATTTCCAAGTCACGTGACTCGCTGTTCCCGCCCACTCACATGCTTGAACAAGACACCGCTGCAACTCTCCCACTTCAACCTCTATCGCTCTATATCACGCTGGGAACGACTATGGGAGACTGGACGATGCCACCATTCGAATCTCGAGAGTTAACAGATGACTACCGAAGAAGTAGCGTAGTTTTCACTCTTAATCTCCGGGAAAAGCTTGTCGTTGCTTGTCTCGTCTCCAACAGCGTTATTTATCGGTCAAAAGTCTCGCACTCGACTGTGTGGGGCTCCACGCCCACTTCTCCAATCATTTGCATGTCACGTGACGCGCTCTCACTTGAAACTCCCATGCTTGAACAAGACACCGCTGCAACTCTCACACTTCAACCTCTATCGCTCTATATCACGCTGGGAACGACTATGGGAGACTGGACGATGCCACCATTCGAATCTCGAGAGTTAACAGATGACTACCGAAGAAGTAGCGTAGTTTTCACGCTTAATATTCGGGAAAAGCTCGTCGTTGCTTGTCTCGTCTCCAACAGCCTCATTTATCTGCCAGAAGTCTCGCACTCAACTGTGTGGGGCTCCACGCCCACTTCTCCGGAGGGGAGGTGATCATTTCCATGTCACGTGACTCGCTGTTCCCGCCCACTCACTTGAAACTCCCATGCTTGAACAAAACACCGCTGCAACTCTCCCACTTCAACCTCTATCGCTCTATATCACGCTGGGAACGACTATGGGAGACTGGACGATGCCACCATTCGAATCTCGAGAGTTAACAGATGACTACCGAAGAAGTAGCGTAGTTTTCACGCTTAATATTCGGGAAAAGCTCGTCGTTGCTTGTCTCGTCTCCAGCAGCGTTATTTATCGGTCAAAAGTCTCGCACTCAACTGTGTGGGGCTCCACGCCCACTTCTCCGGAGGGGAGGTGATCATTTCCAAGTCACGTGACTCCCACTCCCATGCTTGAACAAGACACCGCCATAACTCTCACACTTCAACCTCTATCGCTCTAGATCACGCTGGGAACGACTATGGGAGACTAAGCAAGGCCACCATTCGAATCTCGAGAGTTAACAGATGACTACCGAAGAAGTAGCGTAGTTTTCACGCTTAATCTCCGGGAAAAGCTCGTCGTTGCTTGTCTCGTCTCCAACAGCCTCATTTATCGGTCAAAAGTCTCGCACTCGACTGTGTGGGGCTCCACGCCCACTTCTCCGGAGGGGAGGTGATCATTTCCAAGTCACGTGACTCCCACTCCCATGCTTGAACAAGACACCGCTGCAACTCTCACACTTCAACCTCTATCGCTCTATATCACGCTGGGAACGACTATGGGAGACTAAGCAAGGCCACCATTCGAATCTCGAGAGTTAACAGATGACTACCGAAGAAGTAGCGTAGTTTTCACGCTTAATCTCCGGGAAAAGCTCGTCGTTGCTTGTCTCGTCTCCAGCAGCGTTATTTATCGGTCAAAAGTCTCGCACTCGACTGTGTGGGGCTCCACGCCCACTTCTCCGGAGGGGAGGTGATCATTTCCAAGTCACGTGACTCCCACTCCCATGCTTGAACAAGACACCGCCATAACTCTCACACTTCAACCTCTATCGCTCTATATCACGCTGGGAACGACTATGGGAGACTAGACGATGCCACCATTCGAATCTCGAGAGTTAACAGATGACTACCGAAGAAGTAGCGTAGTTTTCACGCTTAATCTCCGGGAAAAGCTCGTCGTTGCTTGTCTCGTCTCCAGCAGCGTTATTTATCGGTCAAAAGTCTCGCACTCAACTGTGTGGGGCTCCACGCCCACTTCTCCGGAGGGGAGGTGATCATTTCCAAGTCACGTGACTCCCACTCCCATGCTTGAACAAGACACCGCCATAACTACCCCCCCACCAAGCTCTATCGCTCTAGATCACTATGGGAACGACTATGGGAGACTGGACGATGCCACCATTCGAATCTCGAGAGTTAACAGATGACTACCGAAGAAGTAGCGTAGTTTTCACTCTTAATCTCCGGGAAAAGCTTGTCGTTGCTTGTCTCGTCTCCAACAGCCTCATTTATCGGTCAAAAGTCTCGCACTCGACTGTGTGGGGCTCCACGCCCACTTCTCCAGAGGGGATGTGATCATTTCCAAGTCACGTGACTCGCTGTTCCCGCCCACTCACATGCTTGAACAAGACACCGCTGCAACTCTCCCACTTCAACCTCTATCGCTCTATATCACGCTGGGAACGACTATGGGAGACTGGACGATGCCACCATTCGAATCTCGAGAGTTAACAGATGACTACCGAAGAAGTAGCGTAGTTTTCACTCTTAATCTCCGGGAAAAGCTTGTCGTTGCTTGTCTCGTCTCCAACAGCGTTATTTATCGGTCAAAAGTCTCGCACTCGACTGTGTGGGGCTCCACGCCCACTTCTCCAATCATTTGCATGTCACGTGACGCGCTCTCACTTGAAACTCCCATGCTTGAACAAGACACCGCTGCAACTCTCACACTTCAACCTCTATCGCTCTATATCACGCTGGGAACGACTATGGGAGACTGGACGATGCCACCATTCGAATCTCGAGAGTTAACAGATGACTACCGAAGAAGTAGCGTAGTTTTCACGCTTAATATTCGGGAAAAGCTCGTCGTTGCTTGTCTCGTCTCCAACAGCCTCATTTATCTGCCAGAAGTCTCGCACTCAACTGTGTGGGGCTCCACGCCCACTTCTCCGGAGGGGAGGTGATCATTTCCATGTCACGTGACTCGCTGTTCCCGCCCACTCACTTGAAACTCCCATGCTTGAACAAAACACCGCTGCAACTCTCCCACTTCAACCTCTATCGCTCTATATCACGCTGGGAACGACTATGGGAGACTGGACGATGCCACCATTCGAATCTCGAGAGTTAACAGATGACTACCGAAGAAGTAGCGTAGTTTTCACGCTTAATATTCGGGAAAAGCTCGTCGTTGCTTGTCTCGTCTCCAGCAGCGTTATTTATCGGTCAAAAGTCTCGCACTCAACTGTGTGGGGCTCCACGCCCACTTCTCCGGAGGGGAGGTGATCATTTCCATGTCACGTGACTCGCTGTTCCCGCCCACTCACTTGAAACTCCCATGCTTGAACAAAACACCGCTGCAACTCTCCCACTTCAACCTCTATCGCTCTATATCACGCTGGGAACGACTATGGGAGACTGGACGATGCCACCATTCGAATCTCGAGAGTTAACAGATGACTACCGAAGAAGTAGCGTAGTTTTCACGCTTAATATTCGGGAAAAGCTCGTCGTTGCTTGTCTCGTCTCCAGCAGCGTTATTTATCGGTCAAAAGTCTCGCACTCAACTGTGTGGGGCTCCACGCCCACTTCTCCGGAGGGGAGGTGATCATTCACATGTCACGTGACGCGCTGTTCCCGCCCACTCACTTGAAACTCCCATGCTTGAACAAAACACCGCCATAACTCCCACCCTTCAACCTCTATCGCTCTAGATCACGCTGGGAACGACTATGGGAGACTAAGCAAGGCCACCATTCGAATCTCGAGAGTTAACAGATGACTACCGAAGAAGTAGCGTAGTTTTCACGCTTAATCTCCGGGAAAAGCTCGTCGTTGCTTGTCTCGTCTCCAACAGCCTCATTTATCGGTCAAAAGTCTCGCACTCAACTGTGTGGGGCTCCACGCCCACTTCTCCGGAGGGGAGGTGATCATTTCCAAGTCACGTGACTCCCACTCCCATGCTTGAACAAGACACCGCCATAACTACCCCCCCACCAAGCTCTATCGCTCTAGATCACGCTGGGAACGACTATGGGAGACTAAGCAAGGCCACCATTCGAATCTCGAGAGTTAACAGATGACTACCGAAGAAGTAGCGTAGTTTTCACGCTTAATCTCCGGGAAAAGCTCGTCGTTGCTTGTCTCGTCTCCAGCAGCGTTATTTATCGGTCAAAAGTCTCGCACTCGACTGTGTGGGGCTCCACGCCCACTTCTCCGGAGGGGAGGTGATCATTTCCAAGTCACGTGACTCCCACTCCCATGCTTGAACAAGACACCGCCATAACTCTCACACTTCAACCTCTATCGCTCTAGATCACGCTGGGAACGACTATGGGAGACTAAGCAAGGCCACCATTCGAATCTCGAGAGTTAACAGATGACTACCGAAGAAGTAGCGTAGTTTTCACGCTTAATCTCCGGGAAAAGCTCGTCGTTGCTTGTCTCGTCTCCAGCAGCGTTATTTATCGGTCAAAAGTCTCGCACTCGACTGTGTGGGGCTCCACGCCCACTTCTCCGGAGGGGAGGTGATCATTTCCAAGTCACGTGACTCCCACTCCCATGCTTGAACAAGACACCGCCATAACTCTCCCACTTCAACCTCTATCGCTCTAGATCACGCTGGGAACGACTATGGGAGACTGGACGATGCCACCATTCGAATCTCGAGAGTTAACAGATGACTACCGAAGAAGTAGCGTAGTTTTCACGCTTAATCTCCGGGAAAAGCTCGTCGTTGCTTGTCTCGTCTCCAGCAGCGTTATTTATCGGTCAAAAGTCTCGCACTCAACTGTGTGGGGCTCCACGCCCACTTCTCCGGAGGGGAGGTGATCATTCACATGTCACGTGACTCGCTGTTCCCGCCCACTCACATGCTTGAACAAGACACCGCTGCAACTCTCCCACTTCAACCTCTATCGCTCTATATCACGCTGGGAACGACTATGGGAGACTGGACGATGCCACCATTCGAATCTCGAGAGTTAACAGATGACTACCGAAGAAGTAGCGTAGTTTTCACGCTTAATCTCCGGGAAAAGCTCGTCGTTGCTTGTCTCGTCTCCAGCAGCGTTATTTATCGGTCAAAAGTCTCGCACTCGACTGTGTGGGGCTCCACGCCCACTTCTCCGGAGGGGAGGTGATCATTTCCATGTCACGTGACTCCCACTCCCATGCTTGAACAAGACACCGCTGCAACTCTCCCACTTCAACCTCTATCGCTCTATATCACGCTGGGAACGACTATGGGAGACTGGACGATGCCACCATTCGAATCTCGAGAGTTAACAGATGACTACCGAAGAAGTAGCGTAGTTTTCACGCTTAATCTCCGGGAAAAGCTCGTCGTTGCTTGTCTCGTCTCCAACAGCCTCATTTATCGGTCAAAAGTCTCGCACTCGACTGTGTGGGGCTCCACGCCCACTTCTCCGGAGGGGAGGTGATCATTTCCAAGTCACGTGACTCCCACTCCCATGCTTGAACAAGACACCGCTGCAACTCTCACACTTCAACCTCTATCGCTCTATATCACGCTGGGAACGACTATGGGAGACTAGACGATGCCACCATTCGAATCTCGAGAGTTAACAGATGACTACCGAAGAAGTAGCGTAGTTTTCACGCTTAATCTCCGGGAAAAGCTCGTCGTTGCTTGTCTCGTCTCCAGCAGCCTCATTTATCGGTCAAAAGTCTCGCACTCAACTGTGTGGGGCTCCACGCCCACTTCTCCGGAGGGGAGGTGATCATTCACATGTCACGTGACGCGCTGTTCCCGCCCACTCACTTGAAACTCCCATGCTTGAACAAAACACCGCCATAACTCCCACCCTTCAACCTCTATCGCTCTAGATCACGCTGGGAACGACTATGGGAGACTAAGCAAGGCCACCATTCGAATCTCGAGAGTTAACAGATGACTACCGAAGAAGTAGCGTAGTTTTCACGCTTAATCTCCGGGAAAAGCTCGTCGTTGCTTGTCTCGTCTCCAGCAGCGTTATTTATCGGTCAAAAGTCTCGCACTCGACTGTGTGGGGCTCCACGCCCACCTCTCCGGAGGGGAGGTGATCATTTCCAAGTCACGTGACTCCCACTCCCATGCTTGAACAAGACACCGCCATAACTCTCACACTTCAACCTCTATCGCTCTAGATCACGCTGGGAACGACTATGGGAGACTAAGCAAGGCCACCATTCGAATCTCGAGAGTTAACAGATGACTACCGAAGAAGTAGCGTAGTTTTCACGCTTAATCTCCGGGAAAAGCTCGTCGTTGCTTGTCTCGTCTCCAGCAGCGTTATTTATCGGTCAAAAGTCTCGCACTCGACTGTGTGGGGCTCCACGCCCACTTCTCCGGAGGGGAGGTGATCATTTCCAAGTCACGTGACTCCCACTCCCATGCTTGAACAAGACACCGCTGCAACTCTCACACTTCAACCTCTATCGCTCTAGATCACGCTGGGAACGACTATGGGAGACTAAGCAAGGCCACCATTCGAATCTCGAGAGTTAACAGATGACTACCGAAGAAGTAGCGTAGTTTTCACGCTTAATCTCCGGGAAAAGCTCGTCGTTGCTTGTCTCGTCTCCAGCAGCGTTATTTATCGGTCAAAAGTCTCGCACTCAACTGTGTGGGGCTCCACGCCCACTTCTCCGGAGGGGAGGTGATCATTTCCAAGTCACGTGACGCGCTGTTCCCGCCCACTCACATGCTTGAACAAAACACCGCTGCAACTCTCACACTTCAACCTCTATCGCTCTAGATCACGCTGGGAACGACTATGGGAGACTAAGCAAGGCCACCATTCGAATCTCGAGAGTTAACAGATGACTACCGAAGAAGTAGCGTAGTTTTCACGCTTAATCTCCGGGAAAAGCTCGTCGTTGCTTGTCTCGTCTCCAGCAGCGTTATTTATCGGTCAAAAGTCTCGCACTCGACTGTGTGGGGCTCCACGCCCACTTCTCCAGAGGGGATGTGATCATTTCCAAGTCACGTGACTCGCTGTTCCCGCCCACTCACATGCTTGAACAAGACACCGCTGCAACTCTCCCACTTCAACCTCTATCGCTCTATATCACGCTGGGAACGACTATGGGAGACTGGACGATGCCACCATTCGAATCTCGAGAGTTAACAGATGACTACCGAAGAAGTAGCGTAGTTTTCACGCTTAATCTCCGGGAAAAGCTCGTCGTTGCTTGTCTCGTCTCCAACAGCCTCATTTATCGGTCAAAAGTCTCGCACTCGACTGTGTGGGGCTCCACGCCCACTTCTCCGGAGGGGAGGTGATCATTTCCAAGTCACGTGACTCCCACTCCCATGCTTGAACAAGACACCGCTGCAACTCTCACACTTCAACCTCTATCGCTCTATATCACGCTGGGAACGACTATGGGAGACTAAGCAAGGCCACCATTCGAATCTCGAGAGTTAACAGATGACTACCGAAGAAGTAGCGTAGTTTTCACGCTTAATCTCCGGGAAAAGCTCGTCGTTGCTTGTCTCGTCTCCAGCAGCGTTATTTATCGGTCAAAAGTCTCGCACTCGACTGTGTGGGGCTCCACGCCCACTTCTCCGGAGGGGAGGTGATCATTTCCAAGTCACGTGACTCCCACTCCCATGCTTGAACAAGACACCGCCATAACTCTCACACTTCAACCTCTATCGCTCTATATCACGCTGGGAACGACTATGGGAGACTAGACGATGCCACCATTCGAATCTCGAGAGTTAACAGATGACTACCGAAGAAGTAGCGTAGTTTTCACGCTTAATCTCCGGGAAAAGCTCGTCGTTGCTTGTCTCGTCTCCAGCAGCGTTATTTATCGGTCAAAAGTCTCGCACTCAACTGTGTGGGGCTCCACGCCCACTTCTCCGGAGGGGAGGTGATCATTTCCAAGTCACGTGACTCCCACTCCCATGCTTGAACAAGACACCGCCATAACTACCCCCCCACCAAGCTCTATCGCTCTATATCACGCTGGGAACGACTATGGGAGACTGGACGATGCCACCATTCGAATCTCGAGAGTTAACAGATGACTACCGAAGAAGTAGCGTAGTTTTCACTCTTAATCTCCGGGAAAAGCTTGTCGTTGCTTGTCTCGTCTCCAACAGCGTTATTTATCGGTCAAAAGTCTCGCACTCGACTGTGTGGGGCTCCACGCCCACTTCTCCAATCATTTGCATGTCACGTGACGCGCTCTCACTTGAAACTCCCATGCTTGAACAAGACACCGCTGCAACTCTCACACTTCAACCTCTATCGCTCTATATCACGCTGGGAACGACTATGGGAGACTGGACGATGCCACCATTCGAATCTCGAGAGTTAACAGATGACTACCGAAGAAGTAGCGTAGTTTTCACGCTTAATATTCGGGAAAAGCTCGTCGTTGCTTGTCTCGTCTCCAACAGCCTCATTTATCTGCCAGAAGTCTCGCACTCAACTGTGTGGGGCTCCACGCCCACTTCTCCGGAGGGGAGGTGATCATTTCCATGTCACGTGACTCGCTGTTCCCGCCCACTCACTTGAAACTCCCATGCTTGAACAAAACACCGCTGCAACTCTCCCACTTCAACCTCTATCGCTCTATATCACGCTGGGAACGACTATGGGAGACTGGACGATGCCACCATTCGAATCTCGAGAGTTAACAGATGACTACCGAAGAAGTAGCGTAGTTTTCACGCTTAATATTCGGGAAAAGCTCGTCGTTGCTTGTCTCGTCTCCAGCAGCGTTATTTATCGGTCAAAAGTCTCGCACTCAACTGTGTGGGGCTCCACGCCCACTTCTCCGGAGGGGAGGTGATCATTTCCAAGTCACGTGACTCCCACTCCCATGCTTGAACAAGACACCGCCATAACTCTCACACTTCAACCTCTATCGCTCTAGATCACGCTGGGAACGACTATGGGAGACTAAGCAAGGCCACCATTCGAATCTCGAGAGTTAACAGATGACTACCGAAGAAGTAGCGTAGTTTTCACGCTTAATCTCCGGGAAAAGCTCGTCGTTGCTTGTCTCGTCTCCAGCAGCGTTATTTATCGGTCAAAAGTCTCGCACTCAACTGTGTGGGGCTCCACGCCCACTTCTCCGGAGGGGAGGTGATCATTTCCAAGTCACGTGACGCGCTGTTCCCGCCCACTCACATGCTTGAACAAAACACCGCTGCAACTCTCACACTTCAACCTCTATCGCTCTAGATCACGCTGGGAACGACTATGGGAGACTAAGCAAGGCCACCATTCGAATCTCGAGAGTTAACAGATGACTACCGAAGAAGTAGCGTAGTTTTCACGCTTAATCTCCGGGAAAAGCTCGTCGTTGCTTGTCTCGTCTCCAACAGCCTCATTTATCGGTCAAAAGTCTCGCACTCGACTGTGTGGGGCTCCACGCCCACTTCTCCGGAGGGGAGGTGATCATTTCCAAGTCACGTGACTCCCACTCCCATGCTTGAACAAGACACCGCCATAACTCTCACACTTCAACCTCTATCGCTCTAGATCACGCTGGGAACGACTATGGGAGACTAAGCAAGGCCACCATTCGAATCTCGAGAGTTAACAGATGACTACCGAAGAAGTAGCGTAGTTTTCACGCTTAATCTCCGGGAAAAGCTCGTCGTTGCTTGTCTCGTCTCCAACAGCCTCATTTATCGGTCAAAAGTCTCGCACTCGACTGTGTGGGGCTCCACGCCCACTTCTCCGGAGGGGAGGTGATCATTTCCAAGTCACGTGACTCCCACTCCCATGCTTGAACAAGACACCGCTGCAACTCTCACACTTCAACCTCTATCGCTCTATATCACGCTGGGAACGACTATGGGAGACTAAGCAAGGCCACCATTCGAATCTCGAGAGTTAACAGATGACTACCGAAGAAGTAGCGTAGTTTTCACGCTTAATCTCCGGGAAAAGCTCGTCGTTGCTTGTCTCGTCTCCAGCAGCGTTATTTATCGGTCAAAAGTCTCGCACTCGACTGTGTGGGGCTCCACGCCCACTTCTCCGGAGGGGAGGTGATCATTTCCAAGTCACGTGACTCCCACTCCCATGCTTGAACAAGACACCGCCATAACTCTCACACTTCAACCTCTATCGCTCTATATCACGCTGGGAACGACTATGGGAGACTAGACGATGCCACCATTCGAATCTCGAGAGTTAACAGATGACTACCGAAGAAGTAGCGTAGTTTTCACGCTTAATCTCCGGGAAAAGCTCGTCGTTGCTTGTCTCGTCTCCAGCAGCCTCATTTATCGGTCAAAAGTCTCGCACTCAACTGTGTGGGGCTCCACGCCCACTTCTCCGGAGGGGAGGTGATCATTCACATGTCACGTGACGCGCTGTTCCCGCCCACTCACTTGAAACTCCCATGCTTGAACAAAACACCGCCATAACTCCCACCCTTCAACCTCTATCGCTCTAGATCACGCTGGGAACGACTATGGGAGACTAAGCAAGGCCACCATTCGAATCTCGAGAGTTAACAGATGACTACCGAAGAAGTAGCGTAGTTTTCACGCTTAATCTCCGGGAAAAGCTCGTCGTTGCTTGTCTCGTCTCCAGCAGCGTTATTTATCGGTCAAAAGTCTCGCACTCGACTGTGTGGGGCTCCACGCCCACTTCTCCGGAGGGGAGGTGATCATTTCCAAGTCACGTGACTCCCACTCCCATGCTTGAACAAGACACCGCCATAACTCTCACACTTCAACCTCTATCGCTCTATATCACGCTGGGAACGACTATGGGAGACTAGACGATGCCACCATTCGAATCTCGAGAGTTAACAGATGACTACCGAAGAAGTAGCGTAGTTTTCACGCTTAATCTCCGGGAAAAGCTCGTCGTTGCTTGTCTCGTCTCCAGCAGCCTCATTTATCGGTCAAAAGTCTCGCACTCAACTGTGTGGGGCTCCACGCCCACTTCTCCGGAGGGGAGGTGATCATTCACATGTCACGTGACGCGCTGTTCCCGCCCACTCACTTGAAACTCCCATGCTTGAACAAAACACCGCCATAACTCCCACCCTTCAACCTCTATCGCTCTAGATCACGCTGGGAACGACTATGGGAGACTAAGCAAGGCCACCATTCGAATCTCGAGAGTTAACAGATGACTACCGAAGAAGTAGCGTAGTTTTCACGCTTAATCTCCGGGAAAAGCTCGTCGTTGCTTGTCTCGTCTCCAGCAGCGTTATTTATCGGTCAAAAGTCTCGCACTCGACTGTGTGGGGCTCCACGCCCACCTCTCCGGAGGGGAGGTGATCATTTCCAAGTCACGTGACTCCCACTCCCATGCTTGAACAAGACACCGCCATAACTCTCACACTTCAACCTCTATCGCTCTAGATCACGCTGGGAACGACTATGGGAGACTAAGCAAGGCCACCATTCGAATCTCGAGAGTTAACAGATGACTACCGAAGAAGTAGCGTAGTTTTCACGCTTAATCTCCGGGAAAAGCTCGTCGTTGCTTGTCTCGTCTCCAGCAGCGTTATTTATCGGTCAAAAGTCTCGCACTCGACTGTGTGGGGCTCCACGCCCACTTCTCCGGAGGGGAGGTGATCATTTCCAAGTCACGTGACTCCCACTCCCATGCTTGAACAAGACACCGCTGCAACTCTCACACTTCAACCTCTATCGCTCTAGATCACGCTGGGAACGACTATGGGAGACTAAGCAAGGCCACCATTCGAATCTCGAGAGTTAACAGATGACTACCGAAGAAGTAGCGTAGTTTTCACGCTTAATCTCCGGGAAAAGCTCGTCGTTGCTTGTCTCGTCTCCAGCAGCGTTATTTATCGGTCAAAAGTCTCGCACTCAACTGTGTGGGGCTCCACGCCCACTTCTCCGGAGGGGAGGTGATCATTTCCAAGTCACGTGACGCGCTGTTCCCGCCCACTCACATGCTTGAACAAAACACCGCTGCAACTCTCACACTTCAACCTCTATCGCTCTAGATCACGCTGGGAACGACTATGGGAGACTAAGCAAGGCCACCATTCGAATCTCGAGAGTTAACAGATGACTACCGAAGAAGTAGCGTAGTTTTCACGCTTAATCTCCGGGAAAAGCTCGTCGTTGCTTGTCTCGTCTCCAGCAGCCTCATTTATCGGTCAAAAGTCTCGCACTCGACTGTGTGGGGCTCCACGCCCACTTCTCCAGAGGGGATGTGATCATTTCCAAGTCACGTGACTCGCTGTTCCCGCCCACTCACATGCTTGAACAAGACACCGCTGCAACTCTCCCACTTCAACCTCTATCGCTCTATATCACGCTGGGAACGACTATGGGAGACTGGACGATGCCACCATTCGAATCTCGAGAGTTAACAGATGACTACCGAAGAAGTAGCGTAGTTTTCACGCTTAATCTCCGGGAAAAGCTCGTCGTTGCTTGTCTCGTCTCCAGCAGCGTTATTTATCGGTCAAAAGTCTCGCACTCGACTGTGTGGGGCTCCACGCCCACTTCTCCGGAGGGGAGGTGATCATTTCCAAGTCACGTGACTCCCACTCCCATGCTTGAACAAGACACCGCCATAACTCTCACACTTCAACCTCTATCGCTCTAGATCACGCTGGGAACGACTATGGGAGACTAAGCAAGGCCACCATTCGAATCTCGAGAGTTAACAGATGACTACCGAAGAAGTAGCGTAGTTTTCACGCTTAATCTCCGGGAAAAGCTCGTCGTTGCTTGTCTCGTCTCCAGCAGCGTTATTTATCGGTCAAAAGTCTCGCACTCAACTGTGTGGGGCTCCACGCCCACTTCTCCGGAGGGGAGGTGATCATTTCCAAGTCACGTGACGCGCTGTTCCCGCCCACTCACATGCTTGAACAAAACACCGCTGCAACTCTCACACTTCAACCTCTATCGCTCTAGATCACGCTGGGAACGACTATGGGAGACTAAGCAAGGCCACCATTCGAATCTCGAGAGTTAACAGATGACTACCGAAGAAGTAGCGTAGTTTTCACGCTTAATCTCCGGGAAAAGCTCGTCGTTGCTTGTCTCGTCTCCAACAGCCTCATTTATCGGTCAAAAGTCTCGCACTCGACTGTGTGGGGCTCCACGCCCACTTCTCCGGAGGGGAGGTGATCATTTCCAAGTCACGTGACTCCCACTCCCATGCTTGAACAAGACACCGCCATAACTCTCACACTTCAACCTCTATCGCTCTAGATCACGCTGGGAACGACTATGGGAGACTAAGCAAGGCCACCATTCGAATCTCGAGAGTTAACAGATGACTACCGAAGAAGTAGCGTAGTTTTCACGCTTAATCTCCGGGAAAAGCTCGTCGTTGCTTGTCTCGTCTCCAGCAGCGTTATTTATCGGTCAAAAGTCTCGCACTCGACTGTGTGGGGCTCCACGCCCACTTCTCCGGAGGGGAGGTGATCATTTCCAAGTCACGTGACTCCCACTCCCATGCTTGAACAAGACACCGCTGCAACTCTCACACTTCAACCTCTATCGCTCTAGATCACGCTGGGAACGACTATGGGAGACTAAGCAAGGCCACCATTCGAATCTCGAGAGTTAACAGATGACTACCGAAGAAGTAGCGTAGTTTTCACGCTTAATCTCCGGGAAAAGCTCGTCGTTGCTTGTCTCGTCTCCAGCAGCGTTATTTATCGGTCAAAAGTCTCGCACTCAACTGTGTGGGGCTCCACGCCCACTTCTCCGGAGGGGAGGTGATCATTTCCAAGTCACGTGACTCCCACTCCCATGCTTGAACAAGACACCGCTGCAACTCTCACACTTCAACCTCTATCGCTCTATATCACGCTGGGAACGACTATGGGAGACTAAGCAAGGCCACCATTCGAATCTCGAGAGTTAACAGATGACTACCGAAGAAGTAGCGTAGTTTTCACGCTTAATCTCCGGGAAAAGCTCGTCGTTGCTTGTCTCGTCTCCAGCAGCGTTATTTATCGGTCAAAAGTCTCGCACTCGACTGTGTGGGGCTCCACGCCCACTTCTCCGGAGGGGAGGTGATCATTTCCAAGTCACGTGACTCCCACTCCCATGCTTGAACAAGACACCGCCATAACTCTCACACTTCAACCTCTATCGCTCTATATCACGCTGGGAACGACTATGGGAGACTAGACGATGCCACCATTCGAATCTCGAGAGTTAACAGATGACTACCGAAGAAGTAGCGTAGTTTTCACGCTTAATCTCCGGGAAAAGCTCGTCGTTGCTTGTCTCGTCTCCAGCAGCCTCATTTATCGGTCAAAAGTCTCGCACTCAACTGTGTGGGGCTCCACGCCCACTTCTCCGGAGGGGAGGTGATCATTCACATGTCACGTGACGCGCTGTTCCCGCCCACTCACTTGAAACTCCCATGCTTGAACAAAACACCGCCATAACTCCCACCCTTCAACCTCTATCGCTCTAGATCACGCTGGGAACGACTATGGGAGACTAAGCAAGGCCACCATTCGAATCTCGAGAGTTAACAGATGACTACCGAAGAAGTAGCGTAGTTTTCACGCTTAATCTCCGGGAAAAGCTCGTCGTTGCTTGTCTCGTCTCCAGCAGCGTTATTTATCGGTCAAAAGTCTCGCACTCGACTGTGTGGGGCTCCACGCCCACTTCTCCGGAGGGGAGGTGATCATTTCCAAGTCACGTGACTCCCACTCCCATGCTTGAACAAGACACCGCCATAACTCTCACACTTCAACCTCTATCGCTCTAGATCACGCTGGGAACGACTATGGGAGACTAAGCAAGGCCACCATTCGAATCTCGAGAGTTAACAGATGACTACCGAAGAAGTAGCGTAGTTTTCACGCTTAATCTCCGGGAAAAGCTCGTCGTTGCTTGTCTCGTCTCCAGCAGCGTTATTTATCGGTCAAAAGTCTCGCACTCAACTGTGTGGGGCTCCACGCCCACTTCTCCGGAGGGGAGGTGATCATTTCCAAGTCACGTGACGCGCTGTTCCCGCCCACTCACATGCTTGAACAAAACACCGCTGCAACTCTCACACTTCAACCTCTATCGCTCTAGATCACGCTGGGAACGACTATGGGAGACTAAGCAAGGCCACCATTCGAATCTCGAGAGTTAACAGATGACTACCGAAGAAGTAGCGTAGTTTTCACGCTTAATCTCCGGGAAAAGCTCGTCGTTGCTTGTCTCGTCTCCAACAGCCTCATTTATCGGTCAAAAGTCTCGCACTCGACTGTGTGGGGCTCCACGCCCACTTCTCCGGAGGGGAGGTGATCATTTCCAAGTCACGTGACTCCCACTCCCATGCTTGAACAAGACACCGCCATAACTCTCACACTTCAACCTCTATCGCTCTAGATCACGCTGGGAACGACTATGGGAGACTAAGCAAGGCCACCATTCGAATCTCGAGAGTTAACAGATGACTACCGAAGAAGTAGCGTAGTTTTCACGCTTAATCTCCGGGAAAAGCTCGTCGTTGCTTGTCTCGTCTCCAGCAGCGTTATTTATCGGTCAAAAGTCTCGCACTCGACTGTGTGGGGCTCCACGCCCACTTCTCCGGAGGGGAGGTGATCATTTCCAAGTCACGTGACTCCCACTCCCATGCTTGAACAAGACACCGCTGCAACTCTCACACTTCAACCTCTATCGCTCTAGATCACGCTGGGAACGACTATGGGAGACTAAGCAAGGCCACCATTCGAATCTCGAGAGTTAACAGATGACTACCGAAGAAGTAGCGTAGTTTTCACGCTTAATCTCCGGGAAAAGCTCGTCGTTGCTTGTCTCGTCTCCAGCAGCGTTATTTATCGGTCAAAAGTCTCGCACTCAACTGTGTGGGGCTCCACGCCCACTTCTCCGGAGGGGAGGTGATCATTTCCAAGTCACGTGACGCGCTGTTCCCGCCCACTCACATGCTTGAACAAAACACCGCTGCAACTCTCACACTTCAACCTCTATCGCTCTAGATCACGCTGGGAACGACTATGGGAGACTAAGCAAGGCCACCATTCGAATCTCGAGAGTTAACAGATGACTACCGAAGAAGTAGCGTAGTTTTCACGCTTAATCTCCGGGAAAAGCTCGTCGTTGCTTGTCTCGTCTCCAGCAGCCTCATTTATCGGTCAAAAGTCTCGCACTCGACTGTGTGGGGCTCCACGCCCACTTCTCCAGAGGGGATGTGATCATTTCCAAGTCACGTGACTCGCTGTTCCCGCCCACTCACATGCTTGAACAAGACACCGCTGCAACTCTCCCACTTCAACCTCTATCGCTCTATATCACGCTGGGAACGACTATGGGAGACTGGACGATGCCACCATTCGAATCTCGAGAGTTAACAGATGACTACCGAAGAAGTAGCGTAGTTTTCACGCTTAATCTCCGGGAAAAGCTCGTCGTTGCTTGTCTCGTCTCCAACAGCCTCATTTATCGGTCAAAAGTCTCGCACTCGACTGTGTGGGGCTCCACGCCCACTTCTCCGGAGGGGAGGTGATCATTTCCAAGTCACGTGACTCCCACTCCCATGCTTGAACAAGACACCGCTGCAACTCTCACACTTCAACCTCTATCGCTCTAGATCACGCTGGGAACGACTATGGGAGACTAAGCAAGGCCACCATTCGAATCTCGAGAGTTAACAGATGACTACCGAAGAAGTAGCGTAGTTTTCACGCTTAATCTCCGGGAAAAGCTCGTCGTTGCTTGTCTCGTCTCCAGCAGCCTCATTTATCGGTCAAAAGTCTCGCACTCGACTGTGTGGGGCTCCACGCCCACTTCTCCAGAGGGGATGTGATCATTTCCAAGTCACGTGACTCGCTGTTCCCGCCCACTCACATGCTTGAACAAGACACCGCTGCAACTCTCCCACTTCAACCTCTATCGCTCTATATCACGCTGGGAACGACTATGGGAGACTGGACGATGCCACCATTCGAATCTCGAGAGTTAACAGATGACTACCGAAGAAGTAGCGTAGTTTTCACGCTTAATCTCCGGGAAAAGCTCGTCGTTGCTTGTCTCGTCTCCAACAGCCTCATTTATCGGTCAAAAGTCTCGCACTCGACTGTGTGGGGCTCCACGCCCACTTCTCCGGAGGGGAGGTGATCATTTCCAAGTCACGTGACTCCCACTCCCATGCTTGAACAAGACACCGCTGCAACTCTCACACTTCAACCTCTATCGCTCTATATCACGCTGGGAACGACTATGGGAGACTAAGCAAGGCCACCATTCGAATCTCGAGAGTTAACAGATGACTACCGAAGAAGTAGCGTAGTTTTCACGCTTAATCTCCGGGAAAAGCTCGTCGTTGCTTGTCTCGTCTCCAGCAGCGTTATTTATCGGTCAAAAGTCTCGCACTCGACTGTGTGGGGCTCCACGCCCACTTCTCCGGAGGGGAGGTGATCATTTCCAAGTCACGTGACTCCCACTCCCATGCTTGAACAAGACACCGCCATAACTCTCACACTTCAACCTCTATCGCTCTATATCACGCTGGGAACGACTATGGGAGACTAGACGATGCCACCATTCGAATCTCGAGAGTTAACAGATGACTACCGAAGAAGTAGCGTAGTTTTCACGCTTAATCTCCGGGAAAAGCTCGTCGTTGCTTGTCTCGTCTCCAGCAGCCTCATTTATCGGTCAAAAGTCTCGCACTCAACTGTGTGGGGCTCCACGCCCACTTCTCCGGAGGGGAGGTGATCATTCACATGTCACGTGACGCGCTGTTCCCGCCCACTCACTTGAAACTCCCATGCTTGAACAAAACACCGCCATAACTCCCACCCTTCAACCTCTATCGCTCTAGATCACGCTGGGAACGACTATGGGAGACTAAGCAAGGCCACCATTCGAATCTCGAGAGTTAACAGATGACTACCGAAGAAGTAGCGTAGTTTTCACGCTTAATCTCCGGGAAAAGCTCGTCGTTGCTTGTCTCGTCTCCAGCAGCGTTATTTATCGGTCAAAAGTCTCGCACTCGACTGTGTGGGGCTCCACGCCCACTTCTCCGGAGGGGAGGTGATCATTTCCAAGTCACGTGACTCCCACTCCCATGCTTGAACAAGACACCGCCATAACTCTCACACTTCAACCTCTATCGCTCTATATCACGCTGGGAACGACTATGGGAGACTAAGCAAGGCCACCATTCGAATCTCGAGAGTTAACAGATGACTACCGAAGAAGTAGCGTAGTTTTCACGCTTAATCTCCGGGAAAAGCTCGTCGTTGCTTGTCTCGTCTCCAGCAGCGTTATTTATCGGTCAAAAGTCTCGCACTCAACTGTGTGGGGCTCCACGCCCACTTCTCCGGAGGGGAGGTGATCATTTCCAAGTCACGTGACTCCCACTCCCATGCTTGAACAAGACACCGCCATAACTACCCCCCCACCAAGCTCTATCGCTCTAGATCACTATGGGAACGACTATGGGAGACTGGACGATGCCACCATTCGAATCTCGAGAGTTAACAGATGACTACCGAAGAAGTAGCGTAGTTTTCACTCTTAATCTCCGGGAAAAGCTTGTCGTTGCTTGTCTCGTCTCCAACAGCCTCATTTATCGGTCAAAAGTCTCGCACTCGACTGTGTGGGGCTCCACGCCCACTTCTCCAGAGGGGATGTGATCATTTCCAAGTCACGTGACTCGCTGTTCCCGCCCACTCACATGCTTGAACAAGACACCGCTGCAACTCTCCCACTTCAACCTCTATCGCTCTATATCACGCTGGGAACGACTATGGGAGACTGGACGATGCCACCATTCGAATCTCGAGAGTTAACAGATGACTACCGAAGAAGTAGCGTAGTTTTCACTCTTAATCTCCGGGAAAAGCTTGTCGTTGCTTGTCTCGTCTCCAACAGCGTTATTTATCGGTCAAAAGTCTCGCACTCGACTGTGTGGGGCTCCACGCCCACTTCTCCAATCATTTGCATGTCACGTGACGCGCTCTCACTTGAAACTCCCATGCTTGAACAAGACACCGCTGCAACTCTCACACTTCAACCTCTATCGCTCTATATCACGCTGGGAACGACTATGGGAGACTGGACGATGCCACCATTCGAATCTCGAGAGTTAACAGATGACTACCGAAGAAGTAGCGTAGTTTTCACTCTTAATCTCCGGGAAAAGCTTGTCGTTGCTTGTCTCGTCTCCAACAGCCTCATTTATCTGCCAGAAGTCTCGCACTCAACTGTGTGGGGCTCCACGCCCACTTCTCCGGAGGGGAGGTGATCATTTCCATGTCACGTGACTCGCTGTTCCCGCCCACTCACTTGAAACTCCCATGCTTGAACAAAACACCGCTGCAACTCTCCCACTTCAACCTCTATCGCTCTATATCACGCTGGGAACGACTATGGGAGACTGGACGATGCCACCATTCGAATCTCGAGAGTTAACAGATGACTACCGAAGAAGTAGCGTAGTTTTCACGCTTAATATTCGGGAAAAGCTCGTCGTTGCTTGTCTCGTCTCCAGCAGCGTTATTTATCGGTCAAAAGTCTCGCACTCAACTGTGTGGGGCTCCACGCCCACTTCTCCGGAGGGGAGGTGATCATTTCCAAGTCACGTGACTCCCACTCCCATGCTTGAACAAGACACCGCCATAACTCTCACACTTCAACCTCTATCGCTCTAGATCACGCTGGGAACGACTATGGGAGACTAAGCAAGGCCACCATTCGAATCTCGAGAGTTAACAGATGACTACCGAAGAAGTAGCGTAGTTTTCACGCTTAATCTCCGGGAAAAGCTCGTCGTTGCTTGTCTCGTCTCCAGCAGCGTTATTTATCGGTCAAAAGTCTCGCACTCAACTGTGTGGGGCTCCACGCCCACTTCTCCGGAGGGGAGGTGATCATTTCCAAGTCACGTGACGCGCTGTTCCCGCCCACTCACATGCTTGAACAAAACACCGCTGCAACTCTCACACTTCAACCTCTATCGCTCTAGATCACGCTGGGAACGACTATGGGAGACTAAGCAAGGCCACCATTCGAATCTCGAGAGTTAACAGATGACTACCGAAGAAGTAGCGTAGTTTTCACGCTTAATCTCCGGGAAAAGCTCGTCGTTGCTTGTCTCGTCTCCAACAGCCTCATTTATCGGTCAAAAGTCTCGCACTCGACTGTGTGGGGCTCCACGCCCACTTCTCCGGAGGGGAGGTGATCATTTCCAAGTCACGTGACTCCCACTCCCATGCTTGAACAAGACACCGCCATAACTCTCACACTTCAACCTCTATCGCTCTAGATCACGCTGGGAACGACTATGGGAGACTAAGCAAGGCCACCATTCGAATCTCGAGAGTTAACAGATGACTACCGAAGAAGTAGCGTAGTTTTCACGCTTAATCTCCGGGAAAAGCTCGTCGTTGCTTGTCTCGTCTCCAACAGCCTCATTTATCGGTCAAAAGTCTCGCACTCGACTGTGTGGGGCTCCACGCCCACTTCTCCGGAGGGGAGGTGATCATTTCCAAGTCACGTGACTCCCACTCCCATGCTTGAACAAGACACCGCTGCAACTCTCACACTTCAACCTCTATCGCTCTATATCACGCTGGGAACGACTATGGGAGACTAAGCAAGGCCACCATTCGAATCTCGAGAGTTAACAGATGACTACCGAAGAAGTAGCGTAGTTTTCACGCTTAATCTCCGGGAAAAGCTCGTCGTTGCTTGTCTCGTCTCCAGCAGCGTTATTTATCGGTCAAAAGTCTCGCACTCGACTGTGTGGGGCTCCACGCCCACTTCTCCGGAGGGGAGGTGATCATTTCCAAGTCACGTGACTCCCACTCCCATGCTTGAACAAGACACCGCCATAACTCTCACACTTCAACCTCTATCGCTCTATATCACGCTGGGAACGACTATGGGAGACTAGACGATGCCACCATTCGAATCTCGAGAGTTAACAGATGACTACCGAAGAAGTAGCGTAGTTTTCACGCTTAATCTCCGGGAAAAGCTCGTCGTTGCTTGTCTCGTCTCCAGCAGCCTCATTTATCGGTCAAAAGTCTCGCACTCAACTGTGTGGGGCTCCACGCCCACTTCTCCGGAGGGGAGGTGATCATTCACATGTCACGTGACGCGCTGTTCCCGCCCACTCACTTGAAACTCCCATGCTTGAACAAAACACCGCCATAACTCCCACCCTTCAACCTCTATCGCTCTAGATCACGCTGGGAACGACTATGGGAGACTAAGCAAGGCCACCATTCGAATCTCGAGAGTTAACAGATGACTACCGAAGAAGTAGCGTAGTTTTCACGCTTAATCTCCGGGAAAAGCTCGTCGTTGCTTGTCTCGTCTCCAGCAGCGTTATTTATCGGTCAAAAGTCTCGCACTCGACTGTGTGGGGCTCCACGCCCACTTCTCCGGAGGGGAGGTGATCATTTCCAAGTCACGTGACTCCCACTCCCATGCTTGAACAAGACACCGCCATAACTCTCACACTTCAACCTCTATCGCTCTAGATCACGCTGGGAACGACTATGGGAGACTAAGCAAGGCCACCATTCGAATCTCGAGAGTTAACAGATGACTACCGAAGAAGTAGCGTAGTTTTCACGCTTAATCTCCGGGAAAAGCTCGTCGTTGCTTGTCTCGTCTCCAACAGCCTCATTTATCGGTCAAAAGTCTCGCACTCGACTGTGTGGGGCTCCACGCCCACTTCTCCGGAGGGGAGGTGATCATTTCCAAGTCACGTGACTCCCACTCCCATGCTTGAACAAGACACCGCTGCAACTCTCACACTTCAACCTCTATCGCTCTATATCACGCTGGGAACGACTATGGGAGACTAAGCAAGGCCACCATTCGAATCTCGAGAGTTAACAGATGACTACCGAAGAAGTAGCGTAGTTTTCACGCTTAATCTCCGGGAAAAGCTCGTCGTTGCTTGTCTCGTCTCCAGCAGCGTTATTTATCGGTCAAAAGTCTCGCACTCGACTGTGTGGGGCTCCACGCCCACTTCTCCGGAGGGGAGGTGATCATTTCCAAGTCACGTGACTCCCACTCCCATGCTTGAACAAGACACCGCCATAACTCTCACACTTCAACCTCTATCGCTCTATATCACGCTGGGAACGACTATGGGAGACTAGACGATGCCACCATTCGAATCTCGAGAGTTAACAGATGACTACCGAAGAAGTAGCGTAGTTTTCACGCTTAATCTCCGGGAAAAGCTCGTCGTTGCTTGTCTCGTCTCCAGCAGCCTCATTTATCGGTCAAAAGTCTCGCACTCAACTGTGTGGGGCTCCACGCCCACTTCTCCGGAGGGGAGGTGATCATTCACATGTCACGTGACGCGCTGTTCCCGCCCACTCACTTGAAACTCCCATGCTTGAACAAAACACCGCCATAACTCCCACCCTTCAACCTCTATCGCTCTAGATCACGCTGGGAACGACTATGGGAGACTAAGCAAGGCCACCATTCGAATCTCGAGAGTTAACAGATGACTACCGAAGAAGTAGCGTAGTTTTCACGCTTAATCTCCGGGAAAAGCTCGTCGTTGCTTGTCTCGTCTCCAGCAGCGTTATTTATCGGTCAAAAGTCTCGCACTCGACTGTGTGGGGCTCCACGCCCACTTCTCCGGAGGGGAGGTGATCATTTCCAAGTCACGTGACTCCCACTCCCATGCTTGAACAAGACACCGCCATAACTCTCACACTTCAACCTCTATCGCTCTAGATCACGCTGGGAACGACTATGGGAGACTAAGCAAGGCCACCATTCGAATCTCGAGAGTTAACAGATGACTACCGAAGAAGTAGCGTAGTTTTCACGCTTAATCTCCGGGAAAAGCTCGTCGTTGCTTGTCTCGTCTCCAGCAGCGTTATTTATCGGTCAAAAGTCTCGCACTCAACTGTGTGGGGCTCCACGCCCACTTCTCCGGAGGGGAGGTGATCATTTCCAAGTCACGTGACGCGCTGTTCCCGCCCACTCACATGCTTGAACAAAACACCGCTGCAACTCTCACACTTCAACCTCTATCGCTCTAGATCACGCTGGGAACGACTATGGGAGACTAAGCAAGGCCACCATTCGAATCTCGAGAGTTAACAGATGACTACCGAAGAAGTAGCGTAGTTTTCACTCTTAATCTCCGGGAAAAGCTTGTCGTTGCTTGTCTCGTCTCCAACAGCCTCATTTATCGGTCAAAAGTCTCGCACTCGACTGTGTGGGGCTCCACGCCCACTTCTCCAGAGGGGATGTGATCATTTCCAAGTCACGTGACTCGCTGTTCCCGCCCACTCACATGCTTGAACAAGACACCGCTGCAACTCTCCCACTTCAACCTCTATCGCTCTATATCACGCTGGGAACGACTATGGGAGACTGGACGATGCCACCATTCGAATCTCGAGAGTTAACAGATGACTACCGAAGAAGTAGCGTAGTTTTCACGCTTAATCTCCGGGAAAAGCTCGTCGTTGCTTGTCTCGTCTCCAACAGCCTCATTTATCGGTCAAAAGTCTCGCACTCGACTGTGTGGGGCTCCACGCCCACTTCTCCGGAGGGGAGGTGATCATTTCCAAGTCACGTGACTCCCACTCCCATGCTTGAACAAGACACCGCCATAACTACCCCCCCACCAAGCTCTATCGCTCTAGATCACGCTGGGAACGACTATGGGAGACTAAGCAAGGCCACCATTCGAATCTCGAGAGTTAACAGATGACTACCGAAGAAGTAGCGTAGTTTTCACGCTTAATCTCCGGGAAAAGCTCGTCGTTGCTTGTCTCGTCTCCAGCAGCGTTATTTATCGGTCAAAAGTCTCGCACTCGACTGTGTGGGGCTCCACGCCCACTTCTCCGGAGGGGAGGTGATCATTTCCAAGTCACGTGACGCGCTGTTCCCGCCCACTCACATGCTTGAACAAAACACCGCTGCAACTCTCACACTTCAACCTCTATCGCTCTAGATCACGCTGGGAACGACTATGGGAGACTAAGCAAGGCCACCATTCGAATCTCGAGAGTTAACAGATGACTACCGAAGAAGTAGCGTAGTTTTCACGCTTAATCTCCGGGAAAAGCTCGTCGTTGCTTGTCTCGTCTCCAGCAGCCTCATTTATCGGTCAAAAGTCTCGCACTCGACTGTGTGGGGCTCCACGCCCACTTCTCCGGAGGGGAGGTGATCATTTCCAAGTCACGTGACTCCCACTCCCATGCTTGAACAAAACACCGCCATAACTACCCCCCCACCAAGCTCTATCGCTCTAGATCACGCTGGGAACGACTATGGGAGACTGGACGATGCCACCATTCGAATCTCGAGAGTTAACAGATGACTACCGAAGAAGTAGCGTAGTTTTCACGCTTAATCTCCGGGAAAAGCTCGTCGTTGCTTGTCTCGTCTCCAGCAGCCTCATTTATCGGTCAAAAGTCTCGCACTCGACTGTGTGGGGCTCCACGCCCACTTCTCCGGAGGGGAGGTGATCATTTCCAAGTCACGTGACTCCCACTCCCATGCTTGAACAAGACACCGCCATAACTCTCACACTTCAACCTCTATCGCTCTAGATCACGCTGGGAACGACTATGGGAGACTAAGCAAGGCCACCATTCGAATCTCGAGAGTTAACAGATGACTACCGAAGAAGTAGCGTAGTTTTCACGCTTAATCTCCGGGAAAAGCTCGTCGTTGCTTGTCTCGTCTCCAGCAGCGTTATTTATCGGTCAAAAGTCTCGCACTCAACTGTGTGGGGCTCCACGCCCACTTCTCCGGAGGGGAGGTGATCATTTCCATGTCACGTGACTCGCTGTTCCCGCCCACTCACTTGAAACTCCCATGCTTGAACAAAACACCGCTGCAACTCTCACCCTTCAACCTCTATCGCTCTAGATCACGCTGGGAACGACTATGGGAGACTAGACGGTGCCACCATTCGAATCTCGAGAGTTAACAGATGACTACCGAAGAAGTAGCGTAGTTTTCACGCTTAATCTCCGGGAAAAGCTCGTCGTTGCTTGTCTCGTCTCCAACAGCCTCATTTATCGGTCAAAAGCCTCGCACTCAACTGTGTGGGGCTCCACGCCCAATTCTCCCGCGTTTTGGTGGGAGGGAGGTAATCATTTCAAAGTCACGTGACTCTTGTTGCCACCCACTCACTTAAAGCTCCCATGGTTGAACAAGACACCGCCATAACTCTCACCCTAGAAGCTCTGTTGCTTTAAATCAGGCTGAAAGAGGCTATCGGAGACTAAACGAGGCCACCATTCGAATCTCGAGAGTCAAAAGATGGCTACCGAAGAAGTAGCGTAGTTTTCACGCTTAATCTCCGGAACAAGCTCGTCCTTGCTCATCTCGCCTCCAACACCCTTATTTATCTGCCAAAAGTCCCACACTCAACTGCGTTGTTCTCCTGGCCCACTTCTCCAGAGGGGAGGTAATCATTCCCACGTCACGTGAAGTTTCGTTGCTGTTGGCTCCTAAATTTCGGGTTTTTCTTCCACCCACACACGGAGTGAGTCCGAGAGTGAGAACTGAGAGACAGGTTCAATTTGAAAAATGTTGCCAATAGGGCCTGTTGTCAAAACTCGGATCTCTTCCACCAATGTGTTGAGAAAGACAGGTAGGTAGAACAAAGGGTGCCCGGCAGGTTTGGTATACTTTCGCTTCTTCGTTCTGGTCTTTAATTGATAGAGAACCATGTCGTCATACAATGTTACGTCCGTGAAATCATTCATGGAGGCCATGCTGCCGATGATCCAAGAATTGTCCAGACTACCACTCCAGCAGCCAGACGCCAAATTGGGCAACAAACTTGGCAAATTCGACTCAGAACCAGCCAGGATCACACCTATGGATAGCATAATTGGCAGGTTCAAGGACGTCACGATCGAATCGGTGAACCACCTTACAAATACTAGCCAGTCGTCGCATGATGTGCTCGTGTCTCAAATTGAAAAAGACTGCGCCAGGATAAGTCGAGGTCGTCGTCATGATGAGCTGGAAATGTTTACGTTGGTAAAGACGCTAGTGGAGGACTCCCAGAGTGACGAGCAGCTCCAGTCGTCGCTATTCGATATCTTGGGGTTTGAAGAGTTTGAGCTCATTTCGAAAATAGTGCAGAATAAACTGGCATTGGCAACCTACCATGCCCAAGTCAGCTCGTTGTTGACTGCGGAAGAACGAGCGCAAATATTGGTTGACAACCACAACCGAACAAAGAACCAGGCCATTTTGCCGAAAAATTTCGGCAACAGCCAAAAATACCCGCATGTATACAAGAAGCAAGACACAGTGAATCTTGCTAGTGTCACTGGTGGCAAGTTTAGCTTGCCCAAAGGTAGTACACGACAATCGTATGCTACCCACGAAGAACTCATAATTCCATACCCTGATGAGTCACCAAACAAATGGATCAAGGGAAATCAGCTAGTCAAAGTCAAAGAGTTGGATTTCTTGTGTCGCGGAACATTCAAAAATTACACTAGTTTAAACAAGATGCAAAGCTTGGTTTACCCCGTGGCATACGACACTAACGAAAACATGTTGGTTTGTGCGCCCACCGGTGCAGGCAAGACGGATGTGGCGCTCTTGACCATCTTGCATACGATTCACCAATTTGTCACCGAGACCGTGGGCGAAGATGGCGACGTTGCCGTGGATATAGACTACGATGAGTTTAAAATCATCTATGTGGCACCACTCAAGGCATTGGCCGCGGAGATTGTCGAGAAGTACGCCAAAAAGTTGGCGTGGTTGGGCATCCACGTGCGGGAGTTGACTGGTGACATGCAATTGACGCGACTGGAAATCATGAGCACCCAAGTTATAGTGACCACACCTGAAAAGTGGGATGTTGTGACGAGAAAACTGAATGGCGATAGCGAGCTTGTGGCCAAGGTAAAGTTGTTGATCATTGACGAAGTGCACCTCTTGCACGAAGACCGTGGTTCCGTTATCGAGACCTTGGTTGCTCGTACGCTTCGACAAGTGGAGAGCACCCAGCTGATGATCCGAGTCGTTGGTTTATCGGCAACGTTGCCAAATTACATGGACGTGGCCGATTTCTTGGGGGTCAATCGGCAAGTGGGCATGTTTTACTTTGACCAATCGTTTCGACCCATCCCGTTGCAGCAGCAAGTTATGGGTGTTCGCGGCAAAGCGGGTTCAAAATTGGCCAGGGAAAACTTGAACAAGATATCGTACGAGAAACTAGCCGAGTATGTCAACCAGGGCTTACAAGTGATGGTATTTGTCCATGCTCGTAAGGAGACGGTCAACACCGCCCGGAATTTTATCCAAATGGCACAAGAGCACAACGAAATGGACCTTTTTGATTGCTCAGAAAATGACTCTTATGAGAAATACAAAAGAGAGGCAGCTCAAAAGCATCGATCAAAAGAGTTGCGAGAGTTGTTTCCCTACGGGTTTGGCACGCATCACGCCGGTATGCTTCGAAGCGATCGTAACTTGACCGAAAAGATGTTTGAGAGTGGTGCCATCAAGGTGTTGTGTTGTACTTCCACCTTGGCCTGGGGTGTCAACTTACCGGCAGCGGTGGTGATCATCAAGGGCACCCAAGTCTACAACTCCAAGGAAGGTGGATTTGCAGACTTGGGCATTTCGGACGTTATCCAGATCTTTGGCCGTGCTGGTAGACCGCAGTTTGAGAAATTCGGTATTGGTATCTTGTGCACCACCAGCGACAAGATGGACAGTTACATTTCCTTGTTGACGCAGCAGCACCCCATCGAGTCCAAACTCCGAGAGAAAATCACCGATAACTTGAACGCAGAAATCTCGCTCGGCACAGTGACCAATGTTGACGAAGGTGTGCAGTGGCTCGGCTACACTTATATGGTGACCAGAATGAAAAAGAACCCGTTTGCTTACGCCTTGTCGTGGCAAGAATTGCAAGAGGACCCACTTTTGATCAACAAGAGGCGAGAAATGATTATCGCCTCGGCCAAGAGATTACACAATTTGCAAATGATCATATACGATGAAGAAACTGCCGCATTCACACCAAAAGATTTGGGGAGAATCGCCTCGGATTTCTATTTACTAAGCAACTCGGTTGAGATTTTCAATCAGATGTTCAACCCGCTCGCCACTGAAGCAGACGTGCTTTCGATGATTAGCACCAGTAGTGAATTCGACAGCATCAAATTCCGCGAAGAAGAAGCCAAGGAGTTGAAAATGTTGATGGAAGAAGACTCGCCATGCCAGATTGCAGCTGAAGTCGAGTCGCCGCAGGGAAAGACAAACATCTTGCTACAGGCGTTTATCTCGCAGGCAGTGATCAAAGAGTCGGCCTTGATTTCAGACTCAAACTACGTGGCTCAAAACTCCGCTAGAATCTGCAGAGCATTGTTTCTCGTGGCGATGAATCGAAGATGGGGTAAAGTAATGGATGTTATGTTGTCCATGTGCAAATCCATCGACAAGAGGATCTGGTCATTCGAGCATCCAATGTGCCAATTTGACTTGCCCGAGTCTGTGTTGAGAAACATTAAAAGCAAAAATCCCTCCATGGAGATGTTGCGCGACATGGAACCGGGTGACTTGGGCGAGTTTGTCAATAACAAGCTGATGGGCTCGACCTTGTACAAATTGGTGGGCAAATTTCCCTATATCGAAATTTATTCGGAGATTTTCCCCATCACCACCAACGTGATGCGAGTGCATGTTGAGCTTGTGCCGGACTTTATCTGGGATGAACGGTACCATGGCCATGCGCAGATCTTTTGGCTCACAGTTGAGGAATCCGATAAGCTGAACGTGTTGCATGTTGAGAAATTCATCTTGAGCAAGAGACAAGCCGTCAACAGTAATAGTGGAAACAATGCACACGAGATGAACTTTATGATCCCGCTATCTGATCCATTACCGCCGCAGGTTGTCATCAAGGTCGTCTCGGATATATGGATTGGAGCGGAAACGGTGCACCCAGTATCGTTCCAGCATCTCATCAGACCGCAGAACGAAACCATCAAAACTGAACTTTTGCGGTTGCTGCCCTTGCCGGTGACGGCGTTGCACAACAAAGAAATTGAACACATCTACTCCTCCAGATTCAAGTATTTCAACCCGATGCAGACCATGGTGTTCCACAGCTTGTACAACACCAACGAGTCTGCGTTTGTTGGCTCACCAACGGGTTCAGGCAAGACCGTTGTGGCTGAATTAGCAATCTGGCACGCGTTCAACGAGTTCCCCGGCTCCAAAATCGTCTACATTGCGCCGATGAAGGCGCTTGTGCGTGAAAGGGTCGACGACTGGAAGAAGCGTATATGTGGTGGCAGCACCAAGCATAAACTCGTCGAGTTGACAGGTGACTCTTTACCAAGCACTGCTGAGGTGAAAGAAGCAGACATTATCATCACCACACCGGAAAAGTTTGATGGTATATCACGTAATTGGCAAACGAGAAAATTCGTGCAGCAAGTCTCGCTAGTAATTATGGATGAGATCCATCTTTTGGCCAGTGACCGTGGTCCCATTTTGGAAATGATTGTGAGTCGTATGAACTATATCGGATCGCGACTCAAGAGACCCGTGCGGTTGTTGGGCATGTCAACCGCGGTATCCAACGCGTTCGACATGGCAGGCTGGCTTGGTGTTAAGCTGGCGTTGTTCAACTTTCCGCAATCGGTGAGACCAGTTCCCTTGCAGATGTATATTGATGGGTTCCCCGATAACCTTGCATTTTGCCCCTTGATGAAAACTATGAACAAGCCGGCGTTTATGGCTATAAAGCAGCATTCGCCCGAGAAACCCGTGTTGATATTCGTTGCATCGCGTCGTCAAACACGGTTGACTGCGTTGGACTTGATCCACTTGTGCGGCATGGAAAGCAACCCTAGGAGATTCCTAAAAATGGACGAAATTGAATTGCAGGAGATTTTGGAAAAGGTCAAAGATGACACCTTGAGATTATCCTTGCAGTTTGGAATGGGTTTACATCATGCCGGACTCGTCGAATCCGATCGTCAAATCTCGCACAAGTTGTTTGAGGCAGGCAAGATCCAGATTTTGGTGGCCACCTCGACCTTGGCCTGGGGTGTGAATTTGCCTGCCCATTTGGTGATTATCAAGGGCACGCAGTTTTTCGATGCCAAGATTGAAGGGTATCGAGACATGGACTTGACCGACATCTTGCAAATGATGGGCCGGGCGGGACGTCCCGCATTTGACACGAGTGGTATCGCGATAGTGTACACCAAGGAATCCAAAAAGATTTTCTATAAACATTTTTTGAATCTCGGGTTCCCAGTCGAGTCCTCCTTGCACAAGGTGTTGGACAATCACATTGGTGCCGAGATTTCAGCGGGCACTATAACAACGAGGGAAGAAGCCATGGATTTCTTGACTTGGACGTTTCTATTCCGCAGGGCGCACAACAACCCTGCATACTACGGAATCGACGACGTGTCCCAGTATGGTATATCAAAGTATTTGGCGGGACTCATTGACCTGACAATAGACAATTTGGTTGACTCCAAGTGTTTAACAACCGCGGGCGCCAATGCATTGTACGCTACCCCCTTTTTGCACATTTCCTCGTATTATTATCTTTCCCACATGACGATGCGGAACTTTGTCAAGAAGGTGAAGCCAGATTTGGATTTCAGACACTGTCTCATGTTGCTTTGCGAAGCTGCCGAGTATGACGAATTAGCCACTCGACATGGAGAAGAGTTGATCAATGCCGAAATGTCGATGGCGATGCGGTACCCTGCCGAGGATCTAGAGCGCGAGTTCATCTGGGACCCCCACGTCAAGGCGTATTTGTTGATTCAAGCATTCATGAGTCGGGTCGAGCTACCAATAGCTGATTACTCACAGGATACCGTTTCAGTGTTGGATCAAGCTTTGCGTATCTTGCAAGCTTACATCGACGCTGCTGCCGAGTTGGGCTATTTGCAAGCGGTGATCAACTTGATTGAGTTGATGCAGTGCATTAAGCAGCGGTACTGGTACGACGATGACCCAGTGACGGCACTTCCTGGATTGAAATTGCTGCCCAAGAATGACGATAAGGGAAAGAAGAACAAGAAGACGACAAGTTTGGATGAATTGGGAAGGATGAAACGCGGACAAATGTTTAACTTTGCTGAACGTGTTGGTGTGCGTGGAGAGAACATTGAACTCAAGCATGGAGAAATGGTTCATGTCGACGACGAAGAAGCACGCAGGCAATTTGTCCGAGTCGCCTCGCATATACCTACTGGTAATTTGCGCATCAAACAAGACCAACTGGATAAATGCCGAGTTTCGCTCACCAACGGCAATGCACCGTTGAACGACGAGTTCAAGTTGTATTGCCCTTACTTTCCCAAGCCTCAGAGGGAATCGTGGTTTGTGATTGTGCATGATGGAACGGAGTTGGTGTTGCTCAAACGTGCCTCGCCAAGATTTGTGCAGTCGAAGCGGATAGTAGAGTGCGACTTGGACGTGACGGAGGACTTGTTCCACAAGAGGTACAACATTGCGGTGGTCAACGATGGCATGGATACACGATACGACGGCGAAATCGAGTTCTTATAGATTGTGGGAGATGAATAGAAAGACAAAGAAATAGAAATAATCGCGTCGAATGCAATAAATATTTATTCAAAGAAATCATCATCATCATCATCACCTGTCTTTCCTTCTCCTTCTCCTTCACCTTCTTTTCCTTTTCCACCTTCCTCTTTAGCATCAGCTTTGGCTTCAGGCGCATCGATTTCCCGAGCGGGTTTCTCCCTCTCCGGCTTATAGCTCAGCTTCACCCGCTTACCACTCAACACATCGTCCACCGTGAACCCCACTTTCCCCTGGTCCATCAACCGCTCAACTTCTTTGCGAAACTCGAGTCTGCGAGCCTCGGTCTTCCTTAACCCGCGCTTGACGTTAGGATCACTCATATCCTCGGTGGTCTCACTTGGGTAAAGCGAGATGTATTTTTCCAGGTTGGGGAAAAGCACCACGTACATCAAGTCTATCTCGCCGTGCTTAAGCTGTTTCCTGGCCTTTTTGATATCTTTGCGAACTTGCGTCTTGGCCACGTCGTCGAATGCCCTGCGTAGTTGTTTCAATTTGCGGATGGCTTTCTTGCGCTCAAAGAACCGCACCATGTGGTATTTCGACGCATTGTGTTTTTCCTTCAAGTTATGCTGGGCGTTGGAGAGCTCCACGTCTAGTGCCTTGAGCGCTCTCTCGTATTCGATGCGTTTGTCAGCTGGGAGTTTGGTGTTTTTGGCGAGGGCCCGTTCAATGTCTCTTTTCTTCTTCTTGAGTTTGGCGGAGGAGTTGGAGTTGAGCGCTTGCGAGACTTGCACGGGGTCATGTCTCGACGTTGTTCTGGTCTTGGTCGATTTGGGCATTACTTGAGAGTGGAGGGGAGGCGGTGAGATGAGATGAGATGCGATGAGATGGATGGGTTGTGGGACTAAATATTTAGGACTCGGATAATAACTTTTTCTACTATTGCGTGCGCACATTAGCTGAGATGTTGGCGATGTTCTTTTGACAACGTCAGACCCTGGCTCGAGTCAAGATTGAACCTAGGTTCTTTGAATAGACTTTGACTTTGACTTTGACTTGGTCTTGATTTTGATTTTGGCTTTTAATTACATCAGCGATGGGGATCTTGGAGAAAATAGCCCAGATTCAAGAAGAGTTATCACGAACTCAAAAGAATAAAGCCACGGAATACCACATTGGTCTACTCAAGGGTAAACTTGCTAGGTACCGAAGAGAGCTACTCGAACCACAACCTGGCCAAGGTGGAGGCGGCGGCGGACAAGGGTTTGAAGTGGCCAAAGCTGGAGACGCACGGGTCTCGTTGATTGGGTTCCCCTCGGTGGGTAAGTCTTCGTTCTTGTCCAAGGTGACCAATACCAAGTCGGAGGCAGCCAATTACGAATTCACCACCTTGACCTCGGTGGGCGGGATCTTGGAGTATAATGGAGCCGAAGTGCAAATTGTTGATTTGCCCGGTATCATCAAAGCTGCAGCCCAGGGTAAAGGTCGAGGCAGGCAAGTTATTGCGGTGTCGCGTACTTCCGATTTGATTTTGATGGTGCTAGATGCTACAAAAAGCGAAGATCAGCGACTGATTTTGGAGAACGAGTTGGAGTCGATGGGGATCAGGTTGAATAAAAAGCGACCCGATGTTGTGATAACGTTGAAGAAGACCGGTGGTGTCAAGATGAGCTCGATTATCCCACCTAAATATCTAGACGAGAAGCTCGTTACTGCCATTTTGAAAGATTACAAGATCTTGAATGCACAAGTTTTGATTCGAGATGAGAATGTCACCATTGATGATTTCATCGATGTGATTAATGAGCAGCACATCTCATACATCAAATGTCTTTATGTGTACAATAAAATCGATGCTGTTAGTTTGGAAGAATGCGATCGGTTAGCGAGAGAGCCAAACACTGTGGTGATGTCGTGCGAGCTAGATTTGGGCATTGAAGACTTGAAAGAAGAAATCTGGAGACAGTTGGACTTGTTACGGTTGTACACCAAGCGTAGAGGAGTGTTGCCGAATCTAAACGACCCCATGGTTGTGAGAAACAAGAGCACCGTTTTGGAAGTTTGTGACTCGATCCATCGCGATATGAAGAACCAGTTCAAGTACGCCATGATCTGGGGGTCGAGCGCTAAGCACTCACCTCAGAAATGTGGATTGAACCATGCCGTGCACGATGAAGACGTGGTGCAAATATTTACCAAGTAAACACATCTGACTTTTAAAACACTTTTGCATTCTGCTAGGGCCGGCCCGAGAGATGAATCTCTACATCCCCATCCCCACATCTCTTTATTTCTATCAAAATTTGGCATCGCTGAGTGATCTCCTGCTCAACACGTTTATTTTGCAAAGGGTGTTCAACTGCTGGAGAAATGAAAAATCAAAACCAACGCGCGTCCCATCGCGTGGTGATAATCCGTTACTCTTCGCCCTCCCTACCCTCACCACCACCCTCGACGCGATGAACGACAAATTCAATGATTTACCGGGGATAGATACAACAAGCCAAGAGGTGTTTGAGACTTCTGACACCGAGGCAGACCAAGCACCAGCACAAGTTTCAAACGAGGAGTTTCTAAGTAGCGCACGGTTTGATGAGTCAAGAAAACAATTTCTTAACCAAGTTGTCACCAATCGAGGGTTTGATTTCTCGGGCAATGTCACCAATCTCAGTGGGTACCAAGTCAAGGAAGTGAGCGAGACTCGGGAGGACAAGTTGAGCCGAATACGCAGAGAATTGGATGAGATGAGAGTTGAAGACGGAGAGGAGGAAGGTGACGATGATGGGGGTGATGAGGAAAGGAGAGTCCCGGTGGTTGATGAGTTGTATTCTGCCTTGTTAGCTTTGAAGCTGAATCGGCCGGTGAAACCAAAGATTTTCCAAGCCGATGACATGCGGTTGGACTCGATTTTCGAGTTGGATAGTCCGACGGCGGGCATTAAAGCTTCGCAATGGCGACAGCTTGGCGAGTTTGAACAAGAGTTGAGCCAATTGGAAAAGAGAATAGGTCCAAGCGACGCTTCATCACAATCTGTGCAGTTTGCAGTGAACGATCTTCGACGAAAACTAGACACTATAGAACACCCCGAAAATTGCATCACTGCAATTGAAAAGCAAATGGAGTCGCTTTTCAAAGAGATCAACAAGTTGGAGTTGAATAAAAAGGTATTTGGAATTGAAGAAACACCAAAGTTGAAAGTCGACAAGATTGACAACATCTATAACGTCTTGCCCAACTTGAAGCAGTACGCTGACCATGCGCCTATTTTGTTGGAGAGATTGAAAACTTTGAATTCTGTTCATAACGAGATTATCGATGCGGTTGAATTTGCAAACAGCCTAGACGCAACTATACACGATGCAATTGAAGATATGAAAAAGTGGGACCAATCAATTAACGGCTTGAATGAAAAGATTGATTCTTCAAAGCTGATATTTGAATCGAATCAAGCCAAGATAGAGGAGAGAGTTGATGAATTGGTGAACAAAGTGAATCTTTTGCAAAAAAAAAACAGCGCAGCCAGCTAGCATCAACGACATAGATAGATAGCATTATTATCAGCATCAGCATCAAATACATGTTATATCATTTCTTTTTTATTCTTTGGTTGGTTTCATTGACTCCTTTGACTTCTAGACAACGCCTTTGACTTCCAGATAAGAGTCGCTTGCATTGAACGTCTGCCGTGGTCTTGCTCGCTTGTGTTAACCTCGTGGAAGTTCACGTCGCTTGTGCTTACCATATTCGCGCCTTAATAATACATCAAATAATTTGGGATCACGTGATGCTGAACTTTCAATGCCCACTCGTCATCTCCGTCTTTCGTCCCTGCTCCCCCCACGATTTATATAAACCCTTTTAATTCTTCAATTGCATCCCGTTTTTCTTGAGTTTTTCCCAATCCCAGCGTCTGAAACCAAATCAATTACATATAATGTTGAGAAGAACAACGGTGCGCAGGTTGACAACGTTAACCAGAAACAAACCAATCAAACTCACTCCAAGGTTACTCCTTTCAACCCCACACAACGTGACGCCAGTTCGTACATTTGCATCGCAACTAGCTCAAGTTAAAACCCCGCCAAACCTCCAAAATGAACCAGTCAAGAATTTTGGATTCAACGATACAAAGGACTGGGACTTGCTTCGCGCATCCCTTACCAAATTCACCGATGAAGGCGCATTGCAAGTGCCGCTTGTGATTGGGGGCAACAAGATCCATCGCGACCAAACGTTGCCCCAGTTGAACCCAGCCAACCACTCGCACAACTTGGCCGATGTGTCGCAGGCTACCGCCGACGATGTGCGCGCGGCAATCGACGCTGCCAAAAGGGCCAAGTTGAAGTGGTCCCAGACGTCATTTACCGATCGAGCTGCGATCTTTTTGAAAGCGGCCGATTTAATCTCGACCAAGTACAGATACGACATGTTGGCTGCCACGATGTTGGGACAGGGCAAGAACGTGTACCAAGCTGAAATCGATTGCGTTGCTGAACTCATTGATTTTTTCAAGTTTAACGTCAAGTATGCCGAGGAGTTGTACGGCGTGCAGCCTATTCAAACTAGCGCCGGGGTGTGGAACCGTAGTGAGTACCGTCCCTTGGAAGGTTTTGTTTATGCTGTTACTCCGTTCAATTTCACTGCCATTGCTGCAAACCTTGTTGGTGCTCCCGCGTTGATGGGCAACACCGTGGTTTGGAAACCAAGTGCCACGGCCGCATTGTCCAATTACTTGCTCTTGACGATTTTGGAGGAGGCCGGCTTGCCCAGCGGTGTGATCAACTTTGTGCCCGGTAACCCCGTCGAGGTGACCGATGTTGTACTTGCCGATCGCGATTTTGCAGCGTTGCATTTCACTGGTTCCACCGATGTTTTCAAAAAACTTTATCATGAAATTAGCTCCAATGTTGCCAAGGACAAGTACCGCGACTTTCCTAGAATTGTCGGTGAAACTGGGGGCAAGAACTTCCACTTGATCCATCCTAGTGCTTCATTGCACCATTCGGTTTTAAGTACGTTGAGAGGCGCCTTTGAATACCAGGGACAAAAATGCTCGGCCACGTCGAGAGTCTACGTTCCAGAATCGTTGTGGCCCGAGTTTGTCAATGTCTTGAGCTCGAAAATGGCTCAGATTAGCATTGGCAACACTGCGGACTCGACTGCTCTCAACTCGTTTATGGGACCCGTGATTCACGAGCCCAGTTTCAACAAGTTGGCTGCTGCTATTGATCATGCCAAGGAAGACCCCGAGTTGGAAATCATCAGCGGCGGTGGCTACGATTCAAGCCAAGGCTACTATGTCCAACCAACATTGATCAAGACCACCAACCCCAACCACGAATACTTGACCAAGGAGTTCTTTGGGCCCATATTGACCGCGTACGTATACCCCGACTCACAATTTGAGCAGATTATGGAATCGATTGACTCCGTGACAAAGTACGGATTGACCGGCTCGATATTCGCTAGAGATAGAGATGCAGTTAGAGCAGCTGAAGAGAACTTGAGGTATGCTGCAGGTAACTTCTACATCAACGACAAGTCCACTGGTGCTGTTGTTGGACAACAATGGTTTGGCGGTGCTCGCGCTTCAGGTACCAACGATAAAGCTGGCAGTGGCAATATCCTTTCGAGATTTGTTTCTGTTAGAAACATCAAGGAGAACTTTTACGAGTTGACTGACTTTAAATACCCTTCAAACTATCAGTAATAGTCACAGAATATTAAACCGGACATTCGTATTTTAATTTTTGGAAATAAAATGAACCTGAATCGTAGAAGGACTCTGGACCCCTCATCCAAAAATCCATCATGTTTTCACCATGAAACATCTCATAAAGCGTAAAAAAAAAAGAAGCAAACAAAAACTAGAACAATCAAAACCTCTTCTTTGCCTCCCTCTTTCCTCTTGTTGTTTTTTTTTTTCAGTTCTTGAAAGGACGACTACTTACACGCGACATATAAGTAGGACTACCCTGTTGTGGCACAGGCCGAGGCAAGTTCACCACCCGGCCCAACCCAGAACAAACAGGACACAACTCCATATCCAACAAGAAACGAACCATGCCTGAGCCACGACATCTTCCGCACAACACTCCTCCTAGTCTCGGATCACCGGGAGAGACCCGCAAGGGAGCAGCCAGTGGGCCCGGTGGTGGTCCGTAGCCTTGGTACGGGACATAGGTGGTGCATCCGAAATAGTTTGGAGCATAGTTGGTGCTCACGTGATTATATGTATTTCTTGGGGCAAGCGAGTCCCAGCAGTCTTTGCAAGTGCGGCCGTTTTTGAGCTTGTAGCCTGTGTTATTGCATTTCTTGCACCTGTAGTTGCGTGGATATGTGAATGGTAATTGCGGCTGGTCTTGTGGTGGGAGTGGTGGCGCCGATGAGTGTTGAAACGACGAGGGCGGTGAAGATGATGATGCCGGGGGAAATTGGGATGTGTGTGAGTATGGCAAGGACTGGGTTCTTGGTGGCATTGCTGGTGGCGGTCTAGGTTGTTGTGGCCTGGTATGAGACGACGATGATGACGATGAGGGTACACCAGGTGTGTTTATTGCCTCTTGATAACTTGGTGGTTCATCCTCTGGTCTCCCCATTTTCCTAACTCTCTATTTCTTGATAATTTGCTATTTCAGTGACGACTCAGTCAACAGTGGTTTGGGATCAGTTGAGTTGACGATTGGCGCAAGGTTATAAGAAAAAAGTGGGTGGTTGGCAAGAGTGGGTGTTGGGTGGTTGAAAAGGGTGTGGTGCAGAGGATATCAAGCAAGATGGAGTGTAGAAAGTGTGACTGGTACTGATATCCAAGAGTGTTTTGCGGCTTAGCAAAGTTCGGAGATGAGATATTTCAGTTACCATCGCCATCCGCCTCCACCAACCAGCCAACACTCACCAGCCCACCTCCACCCAAACCCGAGCCCAGACTTGTATCGTACTGCAGGAACAAACAAGAGAAATTTCATTTACATTGTTTTGAAGGAGTAGCAAGTAGGTAGAAAGGCAGTGCGTCGCTCTTGTTAACAATAGGCTGACAGCGGTGAAATGATGTGCATGTGGTGCGTATTTCTTATCGCGAATGTTGAGCCGATCACTTCGATGGATCTACAGTCTGGCACGGCATTCCTGCTGGAGTCGTCTTGACAAGGTCCGCCATGAAGTGAAGGGAGGCCACATTGAAAAAACAATACAATACGAATTTGCTGCCGTTGTCCATTCTACACTGTCTCCATCCGTATAGATATGGCCCCTTTTTCTCATTTTTTTTTTGTCTCTTTGGTTCGGACTCTCTAGGTCTCCAGGGCGCTGACTCTGTCGGATAAAGTGGGTATTATGCCGAGTTTCGTGGTAGTGGTGAATGAAGGGGGAAGGGGTAGGGATCTAACTCTAGGTAAACTCGCTGCACTGGCATCTAAATATGCATATATAGAAGCTCAAAGGCACCCGGTAACGGCATTCGCGACTTCAAGGTGATTTTCCACGAGATGCTGTTTCCTTGAACCAAGTCTATCAGAAACGGCAGGTGGGAAAACAGCAAAAGTGAATATTTCTTAATAGTAGAATGGTTTCTAATGTGGGAAGGGAGAACACAAGCTCACATTGATGAAGGGTCTCACGGCGTGCTGAACTATATTGTCTACTTCCAGCAGCAGCCAGAATCCCTCCCACTGAGCCCCTATATTGCACCCCGTTTCTGGCTTTCGTTATGAACGTTTCGTTGGTCGGCCCTCCAACCAATTTTGCCAGTCGTGATCGTGGTGTGAAGAAATTGACTATTCTCTCTTTGGCTTGGTACCCTTGAACTTCTCAGTCATTCGGCGGATGATAAAAGTAAACAATGCCGATAATACACCCACGGGCGGGAACAAGTCAATCAACGTCCAAAGTTTGCTCGGCTTGACTTCATATACAACCAGCTCGATCTGTTGATGCAACTGCTGCAAAGTACCCGAGTTGTCAATGACAATATCGCTTCTATAGTTTCGTTCGGCATTGGGCATCTGAAGGCCAATACGGTTCTCGGCGTCCTTTGCTGTCAACTCGGGATTGCGTTTGAGCAACCTCTCCACCTGCAACTCCGGCGTCGTTGACACTGTGACTATTAGCCCGCACACTAGATACAACTGCGACTCAAAAAGGAGAGGCACGTCCAAGATGACCAAACTCCTGAGACTGATGTAGGCCCGCAAGATCTGCTTGGCGATTTCCCACTTCACTGCCGGGTGCACGATCGAATTCAAGGTTCTCAATCTGCGCCTGTCGTGAAACACCACCTGTCCCAACGTTGCCCGATTAAGGCTCTTGTCCGTCGCGTTGACCAAGTCGGGCACGTCTTTGAACGCTTTGACTATCTTGTTGTAAGCGGGCCTGCCTGGCTCGACAACTTCCCTAGCGATCAAATCGGCATCTACAACGGTAAGCTTATACTTTCGTTGCAATTCTTGCGAGACTGTAGATTTACCGCATGCTATCCCACCAGTAAGTCCGACTATAAGCATGGTTGTGGAATCTTGCTTTGCCAGTGGTTGAGTTCCTCGTACGCAACTACACACGAGATCAAGTGAGTGGAAAGAGACGCACATCAGGAGCGCATATTTTTGGAGCGAATTTCTTTCAACGCAACACACATATATATTCATCGCGATGCCCTATTATATGCAATGAATGGGTTCGCTTTGAAGGTTCACGTTCTAGGAGCCGGGTCAATAGGATCCCTAGTAGCCCATGAGCTAAGGCAGCAGTTCCCCAACACATTGGCAGCGACGGTGCTCGTGCGGCCCGAGCGCAGGGTCGAAGAGCCCACGCATATTCGGTTGAAGCGACTATACGATTTATCGATCCCCGACCTGAGCGTCGAGGTGCAAACGGCCAAACCCAGCATGAAAGACGACGTCATAGAGAACTTGATCGTGACTACCAAAGCGTTCCAGACTCAGGCTGCGATCCTGCCGTACATTGACCGACTAAACTCGGAGTCGAATGTCTTGCTCATCCAAAATGGCATGGGCATGGTCAGCAATTTAACCGACAAGTTTTGGAAACACTCGCTCAACAAGCCTCGTATTTTTGAAGGCATCACCACCCATGGCGTGTTTATGGGCCCTGGTGGGATCGTGAACCATGCTGCTAGGGGCACGATCCAAATCAGCAGCCCTTCTTTCGACTCTGCTTTGAATGAGTTGCCGCTCGTGGTGCAGACGTTGCTCGAGACCCCGCAGCTAAACGCAGAGTACTTGCCCTACGAGGACTTTGTCTTGCGGCAAATGGAGAAATTGGTGGTGAACTGCTGCATCAACCCCTTGACGGCGATCTTTGACGTTGAGAATGGCCATTTGTTACTGGGGGAGCAAGTGCCTAGAATCTGGAAATCAATCATCGCCGAGGCTGTCGATGCGCTCTTGCAGGAGTATCCAATATTGGCCACCATCCCCACCGCCGCGGCGTTTTTGAACCACGGTAGACTTTTAAACTCGGTCATTTCGGTTTGCAGTCTCACTGCGAAAAACAGTTCATCCATGAGACAGGACATGCTAGCGTTGAGAACAACTGAAATTGAGAGCATGAATGGCTACATTGCATACTTGGGGAGAAAACACGGCAGAAACACGCCGACCAATAAGTGGGCGTCGAACTTGGTCCGATCCAAGCTTGACATCGATAGAGGAATCAACAATGCAGCTGCAGATGCACTTTTAAGCCAATAATCCAGACTTTTACTTTTTTTGTTGTCTATTTGGTCTACTTGTCTACTTGTCTAGTTTCTGCTCGAGAACTCTCCTGGCAAGCAAGAGTCTATCCTTATAGAGCGATCCGATTGCCCGCATTTGTGCCTGCTTCACAGGATCAGCATCATTGGCAAACTCCAAGTACTGATGATTTTCGGCTTCGTGGATCACTTTCTTTAGAATTTCAGCAAGCACGATTTGTGAGTGTCTCTTGTATACTGTACTGTCTATATTCCCATTTATAAGAGCTCTCAATCGCCTCGACTCTGCAGGGTTCGATTCCTGGAGTGTAGCCAAGGCAACCTCGGTTCTAAAAGACAACCCGTCTCTATTCAACGTGTAGGTGTCGTAGTAATCGGCATCTTTCAAAAAGTCCACTACAGTTGCAGGCTTCAAAAGCGGTAGGATGTACCGCGATATGTCAAGGTCGTTCCATTTGTTCTCGGGCACTGTGAATCCATACTCCGTCAACAAAAAATCATTGGAGTGTGGACCATAGCTGAGGAACAATTGCTCATCGCTAGCGTATGAGTTTGTCGTGGTGATCTGGAACCCTCGCCCGTCTATTTTCAACGTGCAATGGTCATCGCACGAGTGATTAATAAAGTCAATGTAGGGAGCCATTGTGAAATTATCCAGCGACTCGTGACTAGTGGGGAGGTCCATGTACAAGCAACGCGAGTTAATACATAGCCACGATAACAAGAACTCTTCTTTCGGTAGTAGCTTCGAAACGGTCTCAGCTGTTGTTTTTGAGCTGAGCAATTTTACAACCATGTCGTAGTCGTTTTCAAATCTCTTTTCGAGCTTGTCATTCATCTGCCTCGTGGTGTCTGGAAGTAGCCGTTTCAAATCTTGGCTGTATCTAATCGGCATCAACTCAAATTCACCCATCTCGGGCAACATGTCTATGAAAGGCTTCCAATACGAATGCGGCCTCTTGCGCTCAAACGTCAAGTACATCCCCAAAAGTTGAAACGAGGATAGTCGCAATAGCTCTGGCTTTGTAAGCTGCTTGTAAATTTCCGTAAACTCGTCCTCCTTCACGTCGTACGGAACATAGACATGTCTATCCAACTCCATCTTGTTGAACTTGGCAATGTGGTTCAACACGGTGGTAAAGTTGAGCAAAAAGGCGTGAGGAATGTTCATGATGAGCTCATGGGGCGAAATGCCCGAGGCCGTGGCGGCATAGATACCCCTACCGGAGTCCTCTACATTTTTAACTGTGATTTTGGGAGATATGAATGAATGAGTGGACGGTTTCCTGTCGTCCTCGGTGTATTTAATCCATTCGAGAAGCGCCTCGACTCGCTTGTCGAAATCTAGCATTGAAGGGGAGGGAGGGGGAGGAAGAGTACTTGGTCTGCTTGATCTGATGTGCCCAAGCTGAAATTTTTCAAATGTGCTCCTGCTTTATTAAAACCCCCTTCTCCTACTGATGCCGCCACTTATGAGCACCAAATGAGTCACCCAACCAATACATACACACACCAATGCTGACGTGGCTACAAGATTTCGTTGATGATGGGTTTGGTTTTCTTTTTTAAAAGAAAAAAGATAGATACTGTACTTATATAAATATAACTTTTCCACCCCGCTTAGAACATGTTCAACGTCAACGTGTTTGCAATCGAATTGCTGTCAACTGCATTTTTGAACTCCTCGAAGTTCAACTTGCCATCACCGTCCTTGTCGGCCTCCATCATTGTTTTGTCTACAATCTGCTGGAGCTCTTCGTCTTGTAAATTCTTGCCCACCATCATCTTCATCACAATAAACAACTCTCCGTTTCCGATATACCCGTCTCGATCAATGTCGTATATGTTGAAAGCGAACTTCAACTTGTCCAAATTGGGCGACTTACCGCTGAAAGCAGATAGCCCCATGATAAACTCCTGGAAGTCTATTTGGCCGTCGCCGTCCTTATCGAACACATCCATCAACCGCGCGGCCAAGGGGTTCGATGATATTCCTGGTATCGACAAAAACTCGTTCTTGTCTATTTCTCCCGACCCGTCCTTATCTAGCTTCATGAACCTCTTGCGCAACCGGTCTATTTCCTCCATGCTGAAGTTGGTGTCCTCCATGAGATCACTTAGTAGACTTGACGATGCACCCATCCTCTTGACGTGCGTGTTGCTATAAAAAAATTAGTATGCGTTGAAGATCTGGAAGTCAAAATTGATTCTGCCGAGGTAGGGCAAAAAGCAAACACAGTGGTGGCCGTTGGTTTCAAGATCAATATTAGAGCAAACTGAAGGATGTGTTCTGTTTGAGGCTTGTCTCCACTTCCAGGCTCCTTGGGGTTTAAAAATACATCAACATAATTCTGTCTTTTTTTTTGCTCACTGATTACGGAGCTCATCACACGAGGATCACCACCGTCATACGTCCCAGCAGCAGCAGAAGCAGAAGCAGTAGGGACGATTCCAAACATCCAGAGACTAAGCAAAAGAGTTAAAGGTCTCTCCATTAACTTCATACATTTTTTAAGAATTTTTTTTAAAAAAAAACCTATATTTTACTTACTAGTATCGAGCACGTATCTACCCATGATCTTACCTTCTCCCATCAACTTGAACACTTTTGGCAATTCGCTAAGGCCGACAACTTTTATGGGGCAGTTGACCAAACCCCTGGCAAAGAAATCCAATGCCTCGGAGGTGTCCTGTCTGTTACCGACATAAGATCCCTTGATTTGAATAGTCTTGACAATGGCGAAAAACACCGAGGCAGACACTTTTGAGCCGGCGGGCAAGCCCACCAAAACGACGGTGCCCAAGGGCCTCACATATTTCACAGACTGGTCGATTGCCTCCTCGGATACAGCAACGTTAATCACGGCATGTGGTCCGCCGTTGGTCACTTTTTCAACGGCAGTAACGAGATCTTTCTCCTTGGTGTAATCGAGGTAGGCCTCGGCTCCCAACATTACACAGTACTCTCCCTTGTCGGCACCGCCGTCTATGGCGAGAACCCGGTAGCCCATGGCAATGGCATATTGGATTGCCAAGGATCCCAAGCCGCCGCCAGCACCAGAGACGCAGACCCAGTCTCCTGCTTTCACATTGGCGGTTTTCAAGGCCTTGTACACGGTGACACCAGCACACAAAATGGGGGCTGCTTGCGCCAAGTCTGCATTTTTGGGGATCCTGGCAGCTTGAACCGCGTCGGCCGTGGCATATTGCTCAAACGACCCGTCGTGGGTGTATCCTGATAAATCCGCCTTGGGACAGTTTGGCTCGGCTCCTTGTTCGCAGTACTCGCAGGTCAAGCACGAGCCATTGAGCCACTTGATCCCAGCGTAGTCTCCAATCTTCCAGCCTTGGACATTGTCTCCCATGCCAACGACAACACCAGCGCCCTCGTGGCCGCCAACCAACGGCTTCTTTGTCGGTAAGGGCCAGTCGCCCTTCCACGCGTGCAAGTCGGTGTGGCACACACCGGAGTACTTGACGTGGATCAAAAGTTCATTGGGTTTGGGGGTGGGGACTGGGATATCCTTGTACTCCAACTTGCCTCCGTTGTCCTGAAAGACAACAGCCTTTTGCGTTTTGGGGATTGACTCGGACATGATGTAACTATGAACAACTAATGATACGGTTACTGAAAACTTGTCTCCACTAAGAAGAAGAAAAGCTGCGATACTTAAATGCTGGAGAGGTGTTATCTTGGGTTAACAACAAGCAGGGGCAATCTCCGGTCCCAGCTCTTGCCACTTTTGTAAAAGAAAAGTATGCGGTGGCATGTGTAAACGTATACGATATCACGCAAGACCCGCCCCCCTTACCCCCCGGTGTTTGACCGTAAAGAAGAGGATGCTTGAATCTACCACATGGATCCTTATCTAGCCCCTCTAAAACCCAGATCCCAATTTTTTTTCCCTATTGTTTGTTGATTACCCCTTGCAGAATGCAAGGCCCACCACCCATCAACTCGCGCACAAGCCACCACCTCTTGAGCAAAGAGCCCAGGGCTAGTTGGTCTTCTTCGTCGCTCTTTGCGTTGTGTTAAATTTGCACACCATCTGCTTCCACTTGTGTTCTTTTGCAACCTGTCGAAAATGCAAGTAGATGCGAATGTGGCATCACCAGCTGGGCCGTTTTGGACAGCGGGCTGATTTTTCTTTTCTTTTTGCAATCTTGACGGGAGAAGTAGCCTTACTGTGTGAACGATTGACAGCGAATCGGTACACTTTCTCCCATCTAACACACGTGGGAGGAAAATCTGGCGAGCATTACACGGGCCGGCGGTGTGCTAGAATTATTAAACTTCCTGATTTATGTTCACCACATCGGTGTCGGATTTGATCCCTTACTCGGATCCCTGATTTTAAAGGGGGGTGGGGGGGAGAAACCATAAAAAAAAAAGGAATAGCGTCGAGAGATGTAGTTTAACTCGAATCACGCAAGAGGGTAACCTAAGAGCTCATCGTCATCTTCATTCATCATCATTATTACTCGTATCTCTATCTATCACTCTATCGACTTGCATGCCACCGGATTATTGTTTGGTCCAAAATTTATTTTCGCATCTATTTGCTGGTGTCAAGAACGTATCTGCCCATGATCTTGCCTTCTTCCATCAACTTGAAGACGTCTGGTAACTCGCTGAGACCAACAATCTTGATCGGGCAGTTGACCAACCCTCTGCCAAAAAAGTCCAACGCCTCGGACGTATCTCTTCTGTTTCCAACGTATGAGCCTCTGATTTGGATTGACTTGACGACGGAGTCAAAGACTGGCGCAGTAACTTTCGATCCCGCGGGCAATCCAACCAAGACAACAATACCCAAGGGTCGAACGTAATCGATCGATTGGTTGATGGCATTCTCTGACACCGAGACATTGATGACACCATGAGGTCCGCCATTTGTAGCTTTCTTGACTGCTTCGACAATGTCTTTCTCCTGGGTGAAATCGACGTACGCTTCAGCTCCTAGCTTTTTAACATAGTCTCCCTTTCCGGCACCGCCGTCGATACCAACGACTCTATAGCCCATTGCAGTGGCGTATTGGATTGCCAAGGATCCCAAGCCGCCGCCAGCACCGGAAATGCAGACCCAGTCTCCTGCTTTCAAGCCCGCGGTTTTCAAGGCCTTGTACACGGTGACACCGGCACATAAAATGGGGGCTGCTTGCGCCAAGTCTGCATTTTTGGGGATCCTGGCAGCTTGAACCGCGTCGGCCGTGGCATATTGCTCAAACGACCCGTCGTGGGTGTATCCTGATAAATCCGCCTTGGGACAGTTTGGCTCGGCTCCTTGCTCGCAGTACTCGCAGGTCAAGCACGAGCCATTGAGCCACTTGATCCCAGCGTAGTCTCCAATCTTCCAGCCTTGGACATTGTCCCCCATACCAACGACAACACCAGCGCCCTCGTGGCCGCCAACCAACGGCTTCTTTGTCGGTAAGGGCCAGTCGCCCTTCCACGCGTGCAAGTCGGTGTGGCACACACCGGAGTACTTGACGTGGATCAAAAGCTCATTGGGTTTGGGGGTGGGGACTGGGATATCCTTGTATTCCAACTTGCCTCCGTTGTCCTGAAAGACAACAGCCTTTTGCGTTTTGGGGATTGATTCGGACATGCTTATTAGTCTGTGCAATTGAAGCTGGTGAGCTTTTGATCTTGAAACTTGACGCTTCAACTGGGCAAAACCCAAGGCTTTTATAATGAACATCTAGCCAAACTCCAAATTTAAACACAAACATCGTTTTTTGGTTAAAAACGTGTCGATAAGCCCCCCATCCCCCCCCCAAATAACTCAAACTTTGTCCATTTAGAAAGATCCCTTGGCGGCGTGGACCAGTGTTGCCCAATTTTTGGAGGTTGAGGGAAGGAAATCATGCCTTTACATCTTCCGCTAGTAAACCCCTAACCCCCTTCCCCCCAAAAAATAAAGTAGTGGTGGTGGTGAATTTCAATCCTGGGACTAAATTAGACCCCCGCGCAGCAAACAATCAGATGTTTTTATCGGTGATGATCAGACCGTATCAGACCGTATCAGTGGTTTTACACCATGCAAAAACAAAAAACCAAAATTTAGAGAAGTTCACCATTGCGATCGACAGCTGACCATACTCCGAATCCCGGTTCACGAGCCAATGCCAATCCCGGCATGATCCTCTTCCTCTTCTCCCCCCCCTTTCCCCTATAATCGCAAGGGGAAGTTATCCCAGGTAGCGTCGTGGATTGAGGGTTGGAAAAACGTGCTTGCATGATTTCCTGCCATCTGCGATCAGTGTGTATCATATACAAACTTGCCCATACTTCTCAAGCTGGATGTACCAACAGAATTCACCTTACAGCTTCATCGAACGTGACGGCCCTGGAGTGGCCCGGAAACGCATCAAACTTGAACAACGCCATGAAAGCATGCCACAAGCCGCCTCTTACACACATACACACACATGTGGATCACGCCCAATACGTTTCGCTCTTCTGATCAACCTCGAATCTGTTGCAGTTGCTGCTGCTGCTGCTGCCAGTCGAGAGTACGGGTGAGTGTGCCTCAAGTTTGGCAACCAAATTTTGCCAGATTGCCAGATCCTTAGAGTGATAAGATCACTACCTTCTTCACGGAAGTACACGTCCGCGTATTTGTTTTCTTCCCCTGCGTTCGCGACGCGCGGCTGCGTGGCTCGCGCTGAGCGTCGCCGGAGATTAATCTCCGCTGAGGCATAAGCGTCAGCACCTGTCGCCTGTCGCGCAATCCCGCATGGCCTAGACGCATTGGTGGACCCTCGCTCATACCCTCTACGTTCAAAGAAATAAAAAATGGCATTTCCCACGTCATAACTCGTCATCATCGTCATTGTCATACACCTCTGTAGAATAAAATTTCTAATTTCTAATCTGTTTGTTTGCTTCTTTCTTTTATTCGTCAAGAATGTTCAAAAGATGGCTTTATTTGCTAGTGTCAAGGACATATCTTCCGTTGATTTTACCAGCTTCCATCAACTTGAAAACCTCTTCAACGTCTCGGAGTTTGCCAATCTTGATAGGGCACTTGACCAAGCCTCTGGCGAAAAAGTCCAAGGCCTCGGCGGTGTCTCTTCTGTTTCCAACGTACGAGCCTCTGATTTGGATCGATCTAACAACAGAGTCAAACACCGAGGCTACCACTTTTGACCCCGCGGGCAATCCAACCAAGACAACAACACCCAAGGTTCGAACGTACTCGGTCGACTGGTTGATGGCCGTGTTTGAAGTGGAAACATTGATGACGCCGTGTGGACCGCCATCGGTGGCGTTCTTGACGGCAGCAACCACATCTTTTTCAGTGGTGAAATCGATAAAGGCATCGACCCCCAAGTCGTTGGTGACGTAGTCCTTCTTTTCGCCGCTATCAATTCCCAAAACTCTGAAACCCATGGCCTTGGCGTATTGGACTGCAACAGAGCCCAAACCACCGCCGGCACCAGAGATACCGACCCATTGGCCTGCGATAACGCCAGTTGTCTTCAACGCGGTGTATGCAGTGACACCAGCACACAAGATGGGGGCCGCCTCAGCCAAGTCGACACCCTTGGGGATTCTGGCAGCCTGGGTAGCATCGGCAACTGCATACTGTTGGAAGGACCCGTTGTGGGTGTAACCAGACAAGACAGCGTGGGGACAGTTTGGTTCAGCCATCTCTTCGCAAAACTCGCATTGCATGCAACAGCTGTAGAGCCACTTGATGCCGGCATAGTCGCCAATGTTCCAGTACTGCACGTCGCGACCCATACCAACAACAACACCGGCACCCTCGTGGCCGCCAACCAATGGCTTCTCGGTCGGCAAAGGCCAGTCTCCTCTCCAAGCGTCGATATCAGTGTGGCAGACACCAGTGTACTTGACATGGATAAGCAACTCGTTGGGACCGGGGGTAGGAACGGGGATTTCCTTGTATTCGATCTTGCCCGCGTCACTTGCGTAAACGACAGCTTTTTGGGTCTTGGGGATGTCTTCGGACATGGCTTCTGTTTGTTATTGGTGGTGGTTGATGGACCCTTAGAAATATGATTGACTGATGAGGAAGGGCGGAGTTTCCTGTGTATTTATACTACTTCAGAACAGTTGATAGCCCTGCCCCCCTCCCCGTCATCGTCGAACAGAATGCGATGGAAACCTGGTGTCCATACTGTATATGATAAATGGAAAATTCCATAAAGATATTCCTCCATTCTTTTGCAACCCCCATCCCCCTTTTTTTTGTTCCTCCTTCAGGGTTAAAGTCACCCATGCAAAGCATTCTAAACATTGATGGGGAGTCTCACTCCGGCTGAACCCAGTGTGGCCAATATACACTCTTGATTATACCCATGCCAGCTGGCTAAATTTTTCTGTTGTTTTTTGGTGGGATTTTGTTGTTGCTGGATGAAAGCAATCCCACCAGTGGTTGCGAAATTTTGGTCTCGATTATAAATTTGCCGGAACAAATGCACCCGTTTCAGAGCCCCCGTGGCGTCATCTAACCCTCTGGCAAGTGCAAAAGAAGTTGTAGGAAAGAAATTGAACCGTCAGAAAGCAAGGTAACGGGAAGGAGGTCGTATTTGGGAGCTTATCTTGCCGTCGAGCGGCGTAGATCTGGGATGCCGTTTGTTCTTGTTCTGATAAACTTTATCTACATCTCTTGCAAAAAAAAAAAAAAAAAAAGGGTCCTGAAGTGTAAGAACCTCTCCCCCCGCCTTATCTACAATGAGTATATGTTTCCCAATCTTGGAGGGTATATTGCTGCTGCTAGGTCTTTCTCTACCTCCCTCACTCCCTCTTCAAACGATGTAAGCTGCTTGATCTCGAGTCTCCACAATCAACAGGAGTTCATGTGCCTCCCTTTTTTTTTATCTCGAAGCGCGCGAGAACCACACCAGGAGGACAATTCGCTCCCGGGTGGGAAAAGATTCAGCCGAAGCACACACGTATATATCTATGTGTATATATCTTTCAGCATTGTTTATGACCGTTGATGTCTTTCCCCCAGATTTTGGAACATATCGAAAAGAGCCATGTCTTTGTTTCACTCGATAAGCTCGACCAGGCGAAAAGCGAGGTGCTGAAAGCGTCCAAGTTGATAAACGCCCTCCTAACTAAACAAAACGAAGCCGACCCCGCAATTATCAAACTCCTTTCGAAATATATACTTGATCATTATGATGGACTCAAACGACAGCAGCAGCAACAAAGACAAGAGAACGCAGTCTCGACGTCGACAAAGCTTCTATGGCTTTCGTCCAAGTTGGCGAACGAGTGCGTCTGCTACCCGGTGTTGACTTTCGGCCCTGGCCTCGATTCGACGTGCTCGATTTTCATTGACACCAAAGCTAACTACGAGGACCCAGATCTGTCATTGATGTTGTTGCCCACTGGGATCGACGCGGTGTTTACACGGGTGAGCGTGCGCAATTGGACCACCGAGGAGTCATCCCTCTCAAACCTATGCCAGGACCTACTAGAAAACTGCTCGTTTGTTTCCTCGTTCTTGTCCTTGATCGACCAGCGTTTTGACATTGTCGACAGCATATCTCCCAAGCAAGAGTCGCAGCATTACTGCGTGGTTCTTCACTACAACGGAGCGCGAAGGAGAGTCAACATTGACAACCAGTTGCCCATTATCCCCAACTCGCAGAGAAACCTCTTCATGAAAGCGCAAACCGGCGACGAGTTGTACTGGCCGGCATTGATCGAAAAGGCGTATCTAAAGATTATAGGCTCCGGATACGCTGTCAGCGGCTCAAACATGGCTAACGACACCCACATCTTGAGCGGATGGCTTCCTGAGATCATAAGATTGAAACAAGGGGAATTGCCCGGTTTGTTGGCCAAGTTCTGGCCTCTCAAACAAAAGAAGCAAGTCATCTTGGGAATCGGCACGGGCAAGTTGAGCAAGAGGCTCGGCTCGCAACTAAACCTAATAAGCGAGCACGACTATATGATTGACAACGTTGGCCAGGGTCACGACCATGACCAGGGCCAAGGGTCAATCACTTTGAAAAACCCTTGGCTCGACACCGATTCCAAGAATAGATACATCACCACCGATGACTTGTCGCAATTTCGTTATCTCTATGTCAACTGGCGGCAACCTGACGTTGAGCAGTTTACAGAGAATTTCATCTACTCCAAGAAGAACATCATGGCCGACTTGCCCCGGTTTACACTCGAATGCACAAGCGAATGCTGGCTCTTGTTGGAGAGGCACTTACCGCTGGAACGTGGACACTGGTCCAGTATTGACGTCTTTGAGTCAAAGTACCGCGTGCTCTCCCCTATCCAAGCTATAAACTTCATGTCGTGCGAGACCAACAACAGACTTCAGCTACTCAAATTGAAACCCGGAGCATACACAGTTGTCATTTGGTCTAACCTTGTCGGCAAGTTTTCATTGACTTCCTACGGGTTCCCATTGCAAAAGCTGGTGCTGCAGTACAAGTTTGTTAGCCGCATCAAGGGGGAATGGACCACTGAGACTGGCGGTGGCAACTGGTCACAGTCTAGTTTCCTCGACAATCCCATGTATGATATTACTGTACGTGACGCTTGCGAGCTCACGATTTGCTTATATGGAGAAGGCCCCGTGAATTTCCACTTTCTACACACTGACTCTCATCAGCAGGGCAAGAGGTTGAGGAAATTTATCATGGCAAAGTCATTCACGGGCGATAATTACAATGAAAACTACCAGTCGGCGTCTTTGTCGTTGAATCCCGGAAATTACAAGCTTATCGTATCAACGTTCCAGTGCCGTACTGGCGAATACACGTTGTTGTTCAACTCCTCGACTTTATTGCAAGTGGAAAAAATATCAAATACAACTGCCTTGTATTCGACAAAAACAACACTATCGTGGAACAATGAAAACCGATTCAAGTTGTACTTCAATGTTGAAACCCGCAACACGTCGGTGACTTTTAAAATCCAGCATTATGCCAATAGCAACACCATCCAGCGACAAACAGATTACCGTCCCAAATTGCGAGCCTCTGTGTTTGATGCCTCGACAAGACAGCCAGTTCAGATCAACGAGGAGTTTGATGACGACACCTTGTATGGACTATACGTTGACCAAAAGTTTGCAAACCCGGGAACTTACATATTGCTAGTCGAAAGGTTTGAGATTGGGTTCGGTCTGTGCGTTGTGCAAGTGGACAGTAACTACAAAGTAGACATGCTAGCCGCCCCCCAAACCAACAACAATCAATAAAAGAGTGGGTGCCCCATTTATTTTTTCAACTTTTCTCGAAGCACATTATTCTGCATTTGATAAGTAAGCAACTCGTCATTGACAAACTCAATTGTGCGGTTTTTTTCCTTGATTTCGAATTTCAACGACTCAATCTTTTGCTTCAACTTGCCGTTGATGCTCTGGAGATTCTTAACCGCGCCGTCTCTTTCACTCACCATGCTCTCCAATTTCTCATTTTTCAACGTGGCAGAGTTTAAGTTTTCCACTAACTCGGTGATTTCGTTGGCCAATTGGTGGTTCTGCTTGATGAGAAGCGCGAGCTGCGTAAGGCTTTGCTGGGCTTCGGGCAACTTCTGCGTCTGCGACGAGGCCAATTTGGGGTCCACAAGCGACGGCGACGGCGATTTTGAAATTGTGGATGAGGTGGACGGACGCTCTATGCGTTGACCTTGTTCCTGATCTTGAGCTTCATTCTGAAGTTGTTGCTGCTGTTGTGCCTGGAGCTGGAGTTGTTGGCTAACCTGTTCAAACGCTCGGAAATATCCCAAGTCTTTCTTCTCCACCTCGTCCCTTATGGCTAGACTCTTGAGTATCTCTTGCTCCCATGACGGTAGACTCATCGTTTATGCGAAAAAAACCAACCTTCAATTATTGTTGGGTCTGGTTGTTGCTGCAAAGCATGTGATCCAATTTGGCCCTTGGAGTTTTTAGAAAAAAAAAGGCGAACCATATTGAGATCATCAGCGGCATCTGATTAGAGAATAATATAATCCTCTTTCCCCATACTGGTATTAGATACGCGAGGCCTACGAGTTGCCATCCAACCACCACCAAACTGTTGCCTTCGGTTCACCAATGTCTCTACACAATGGAGACCAGCAGCAGCAGCAACCACTACTAATACCAAATTTACCACGGGAGCGACTGCTAGCCCCTTTTAAACACAGTCGCAACGCCACGCGCTCGAATAGCCCCACCAAGAGTGCTCCTTTACAGCTGTCGCCACGTAGAGCAATCACGCCGCCTACGGCGAATAACGGATTCTTAACTCAGACAAACTATCAACAGTTCTCAGTGTTTTCGGCATGGAGCAATAAGCAGAAACCTGGTAATGAAACACGAAACAATGGCGAGAACGGCAGCAGCGACGATGCTGCGGATCCTAGAACCCCGTCTCCGCCGGTTGCTTCCCAGCTCATTCAGAGAGACGAACTGAAGCTAAACTTGAAGCTACCGGCTGGTGGTGGTGGCGATTGTGGCGGGGGGAATAACAACAGCTCGAGCTGGTACTCGTATTACTCATCAATTTTGTTCCCCAGAAACGAGAGCTTGCTACGGATAGAAGATATTCCCTTGCTCAGTCCCGAGCGTCCTGCCTCGCCGAAAGAAAGCACGAATTCGGATTTCTCACAGGCCGTGAATAGCGAGCAGTCGTGGTTTGGCTGGCTTTTTTCGCACAACCCGTTTGCATCAGCAGCTAAAGTTGAAGATGGGCTTACCGAGATGGAGACCACCAACGAGGCTTACAAGAGTGCGAAACTGGCCATTGAAGGGGCCAAGGACGAATGCCATTACGTGTACTATAGCGGTGACGGTTTCAAAACGTTTGAGCTCGCGGTGTTTGGCACTATGAGCGAGCAAACCCCAGTTCATGTTTATTCGCGCAAGGATAGACCCGTGTCGCCCAATGAGCTATTTGAAAAACTGCTACGGCGATCGCTGTCTGTCTCCGTGAATGAGCTAGCTGCGTTGAACGAGCCACCACCTCTTGAGGCTCTGCGTTCCCCGCGAGTAGTGCCCACGTTTGAAGAAAACTACCGCGAGCTGACGCTCAAGACCAAGCTCCGGATTTTTTCCAAAGACGTCGTATGCGGGATCAAGACTGAGCATCACCTTTATCGAAAGCCCAGTGTCCATATCAAGAAAACCGTTGACAAGTTGAAAAGAATCACAATTATTGGAGTACACAATTTCTTACCTACAAAGATGGTGCGGGCACTAATCGGCGAGAGCACGGGTACTTCGATCCACTATGCGAGAAGGGCGGCGCGGGCAGTCAAGCTGTGGCTAGCCCACAACGGAGCTGAATACGAGTCCGAGTATAGCATTCGAACAATTGCCATCGATGGCCAGGGCAAAAGCCACAATTGCGTTGAAAAGTCGGTGGAGTTGCTAGCCAACTGGAAAACAGTGTTTGAACAGAGCGATTTCATTTTCTTTGTGAGCTACTCGACCTCGGTGCCTATCGCCGTCAACATTTTCGCGAGACTTTTCCAGAAAATCCCCCACTTGAAACATAACCAAAAGAAAAAGATGGCGTTATTGAGCATGCTGGGTAACTTTCTTGGTCCAGTGCCTTCGCACATTTTCAAGATCGTGTATCGTGCATACACGCAGACGGAGAATGAAATTGTTCGCGAGCTGTTTGAACTAGAAAGGAAAGATTCGCACTTGGCCGAACAGCTCCATGAGCTGATGCAGTTTCTCGTGGCGCAAAATGTGAGGTTTGTGTTTACGAGCGATTTAGACGAAGCGTTTTTCATCCCGCTTTACTCGTCTTGGGGCTTGCAGTTTCAGCACCCCAACATCCATCGCAACATGTTCCAGCACAACAATGACGCGTCGGTTTCTTTTATTTCGTCAACGTTTAAACTTATTTGCATGATGAAGAACTTGGGCCAAACGAGCGACTACAACATCATCAAGGAGCTAGGGGACAAGTTGGACGTGGCTGCGAAAAATCGATTGTCACGGATGATGATCTATGAAGAAGAAGAAGTTTATTTCGAAGCTCTCAATTTTGCATTGGGTTCAACGAGCTTGAATCACAAGCGCGATTTGAAAATCGTCTATCCTCGCATCCTCACCAAGCCATCGTCGTCTTCGTCATCCACGTCAGCGACGGCTTCATCGGCTGACTCGTTATCGCCCGCGGAGTTGCAGCTCAATTTCCAGAATGTGCTACCGTGGACCATGCGCGGGTTGTTGCAGGACTTGGTGCAGTATCAGCACATTGATGTATATGCAAGGTTGCGGGAGTTGATTAGACAGTTTGACGAGTGGAAGCCCACGTCGAAGCCGCATAGAGACGTTAAATATTGCCTTGATGCGTTGACTGATTTTGACTTGGCCGAGTTGGTGCAATAAACAGCGAAATAGGAGAAATCAAAGTATGTATCGCATGAGAGGCTGAATTTCTATAACTTGCGGTACGGTTGAGCTAACTCTTGTCTTGTTTTGTCGTCTCTACAATCTGATCGAGTAGATTCATCACTTATGGTGATCGTAATTGATCGTATTACCCCAAAGGTTTTTTTTTTTTTTTTCGCAGTCGTTGTTTCTTGTATTGTATTCAAAATGGCTTTGTGGCGCGAAACCATTGCGACTCGCGATAACAGATGAACGTGGCTCCTCGGAGGCTTCTGCCAAAACACTCAAAAAAAGAACTCACCGCGAATAGATGGTCTTTTCCCCCGTAATAGTCAGGGATGCTGAGAGGGTATACAAAGAGGGAGTTTATAGAGTTCTGAGTTGGTGAATCACGGATATGAACTAAGCTTATTCCCAAACAGACACCTGTAGACAACGAGGCTCTCCTCGCTGCTGTGCTGCGCTACGTTGCGGTGCTCGTTTGGTTGGGGGTCGAAGTCACCCATATCGAAAATTCAGCAAATTGTACCACCTACCATGGCAGTTGAAGACACCCCCCCCGAATTATAATCTTTTTCACGCCACCCCATCGGCGGTGCTGCATTCCATGCTTTTGCACGGGCAGGACATTCGCAGATGAAACGTGGAGGAGACAGGTTTGAGATAAGCCCCTGTCCTCTCTGCTCTTGCGCGAATGTTTCATACAATCTTGACTGCACTTTAGTTGCCGCTTGTGTTGTATCTATCAGAAAGGAGTCGATTCTCGCCTCTCTGTGGAACTTGTGAACCCCAGTGTGCCAACACCTTAGCCGTTCATTTTATTATCATCAATGCTGTTGTTTTATTTTATTTTTGTAGCGAAACCGGCGATTCAGGGTCTTGCTACGACAAAGACATCTATTTTGGTGGTGTTGTGCGTTTCTCTCGATGGCATTAGCTGACAGGGAGTGAACGATTGAGAAAATAACTTAGGGCATTGCACTAGAGAAGTTGCGTTTCCTAGTTGAAGTTATTTCGAACTGGTTTGGATGGCATGCAAACTCGAGGACGGAACCTATCTTGGATGGTTTGCCTAGTCTCAATCAAGGTCGACCTAGAAAAGTACAAAAAGCTACGAGGTTCGACATGTCGGCAACGAGTCGATGGGTATACACGGGTACGTGAAAACCAAATAAAAAAAAAAAAGAGAAGGACTAGTTTCAACACTTTGGAATTGTCCTGCACTGCGCAATCTGGAACGATCAGCGCAATTAGGCTGCAAAAAAAGACAAAGAGGAGAAGGAGATGTGTCCGCTCCCAAAACGGAGATAACGCGGAATTACGTCGACCAAACTCTACCCGAAAAACAGCCAAAAAAGGAGCCCAAAACGGGTGTAAAAAAATACTCACCCCCTTAACGAGCCCTTGACTTTGTACCAAGAAACATTACTCGAAAAACAAAAACAAATGCTAGCAGGTTGGAAGAAGAGTCTTGATGAGATTCTGCAGACAACACAGCGTAGCCCACGTCAAAAAACAAAGCGATACGAATGAACGGGCGTAGGATGGAGGGCGTAGGACGTGGGACATAACATCAACCTATTTGCTATGGAAACCGGAAAATAAAAAAAGCCGGAACTCCAGAGTTTCCGCTGACATAACAACGATAGCTCGACTTGCTATCACGTTCAACAGATAATATGCCGTTCGACGCCCTGGCTCAGTCGTAAGCAAGCAAACGCCAAAGCCAAAGTTTTTCACGGATACGCACAGCTCCCGCCTAAAACCGCTTGAAGCACACTGCACTTCACTACAGTGGAGGACGACTGGAGGTAAAAAGAGGGAGAGCCACAGGAGGGGGGGACAAACAAGCTCAACAAGCTAAACATGCTAAACCAGAACAAAGGCCCCAAACCCTGAGCTCTCTTTTCTTTGACCAAAAGGTTTTCCCTTTGTTGTTAAATGCTGCATCGTGTGGTAAGAAAAGACACAGCACAATATAGGATCTCGGCCTAAATATAGACAGATATCAAGACTCACAACGCTTGTACGGCGTTTTGAAGAGAAAACATTAGTTAGGATCGGCCGATGAGACTTGTTTTCAATCAAGCGCTGATGCATCGCGACAATCGAGAAGGGTTACTTTGTTGAAGTTGAAGTTGAGGTCTTTTTTTTTTTTTTGAGGGGTGGGGTAGTCTGGGGGGGGGGGGGGGGGTGCGATTTCGGCTTGCTGCTACAGGGTGGCTTGGTGAAGTGAAAAACAACAAAACCAAGGTCAAGTGAGCGCAGCAGGTAACTTCTAGCGTCGTCGATGCTAGAGTTGGGTTTTGGGTTTCAAAAGCGACGGCCGATTGTTGGGAGTCGAAGAATTCGAGTTTGCTTCGCTTAGTCTTCCATTGGCTCAATTTGTAAAAATTTAGTCAATCTCCAGCACCTATGAAAATCTGACATCAAGAAATTCGTGAGGCAAGCGATGCAAAAAAGGAATATGGATGGGCTCTTTTCGTTTGTCTGAGGATTAATGTTGACGGGCTGTCAAGTTTTTCAAGACAAAACATTGTCGTCATGCGGGGTGCCGAATCGAGTCGAATCTCAATGCAAACTCTTTACGATTCAGAAAGATACGAAAATAAAAAAAAAAAGAGACGAACATCGTGTTGTTGGCTGTAGTTTTGCTAGAGGCGGAGGGGTTCTTCGTGGACCAGCTGACGACACCAAGTGGGCAGCATTTTGGGAATTGCGGATATTGCAAAATTCTACGAAAATTGAAGACTTATCGCAAGCAAGAGGCACGACATCAAGAGAAAATCCAATGATGTCAAATATTGATGACAGAGAGTTGCACAGCAAGGCACTCTAGGTTGACCTATAGTGTATTACCTCTCTTCTACCTGATCCAACTTCGGGAGCAAAAAAAAAAAAAAAGAACATGGTGCTTCTAATCCTCTCCTCTCACCCACACTCTTTTTCAAAACTGGGTTATCTCACACGGCATTTTGAGCTCTATTCGTGGGTTGACTCCGCTGAGCTGACTTTACTGGGTTTCGCAAACACAACGCAAATCCAGACGAAAAATATACGAACACCAGTAAGTTTAAACGCGAATAAATCTATATATATTACACAACTGAGGATCTCTTTCCTCCTGCTCCTGGGATTTTTGGCGGGAGCCTACGAATCGAGCGGGCTGTACCTGAGACGAAAGTGCTGTCGGTTGAGTGGGTGCTACAGCACAAGCCCGTCAAAATTTCAATGTTCTTGGGGAGAAACTAAAGGGATGTTTTTGTTGTTGTTCTTGAACAATAGATCCTGTTTCGCTCAAGCTAGCTTTGTTTAATTTTTTTTCTACCAGTTGTATTTTGACATGAGACAGCTATGGCACGTCAAAATGTGAACATGACGTAGGTTTTCTTGATTGCTTTGCGAGTGCCAGCTCCAGTTTCATCTGGGTTTGGCATTCGAGATCTAGGCTCGTTTCTCAAATCTCACTTGCCCTGCTCGCAGACCCATGTACCATATCCAAAATTTGTGTAAGGTGAGGGAAGAGCGATGAAAAAAAAACCTTATCAGAACGCTAGTTTTGAGAATGAAAAGACATTCCGAATGGGTTTCCTTTTCACCGATCTAAAATACTCTACTATTTTTGAGAAAAAAACCAGGACGGTGCTCTACATGAATTCCCAACTGACAACCGACAGGACAACCCGTTTCTGTTGAGAAGGGTAATAAACCCGACTATGTTCAGGTTAAATCCGCTGTTGTCCTATTGTTCAATATGCAAAACAGAAAATAGAAAACAACGCAAGTTTGGGGGGGGGGGAGGGCTGCTCTCCGTTTGGTTAAATGGCACAACGTCTAAATGTCTTGAAAAAGCTAAAAGCTTACTTTTTAGACTCCCTGAGGCGGAAGCAGAGGTATCAAATTGATTCCTGTAGGACAACCAAGTCAACCTGAGTTTTGAAAAAAAAAAAACTCACCAATCACCAGCAGGTTAAACACAAGACAAAGTCTGTTCTAACTATAGTAACTTCAGCTACGAGTTAAGCAGCCCTTGTTTCACTATTTCGGAGGTATTTTCCAACTACCAACTCGATAGTGAATGTTAGGATGTCTCTGGTGTGTAGGAGGAAAGTTTAGACCCACTAACCATCGGAGTAGAAGTCACGACTAGCTGACCTTGGAAACGCTCAGAAAAAAGGGAGGACCAAAACCAGCCCCCAGTGGATACCTGGAAACAACGCTGGAGGAGCTGTACGATTGTATAAAATCTCGCCCATCAAGTGACTAGCGGACACCAAATCAACCACAACCGTCGAGACAAACAAACAAATGCTCTCCATCCGTCACCTGGAGAGAATATCTGCCCAAGAGTCGTCTGACTTGATCAACTTCTTCCACTTTAACCTTGATGATCCCTGTTGTAGTTTTTTTTTTACTTGCATTGTCTCACATTCCTCACCTCCGCTTGCTTGCTTCCGGTGGCCGTAGATCAGGTCGCATCCCACACCACCACCACCTTGTCCTCCTCCCCCTTTCCCAAAAAAAAACCCCCCCTGGTGGATATTACCTGACTACACGATAGGAGAAAAAAGCTTGCAAAAGTAGCGGAAATTGCAACCTAAAACAGAAAAAAAAACTAATCGGGGGATCCTTTGTTCCAGAGTTTGAGGGGGTGCATTACACAAACGCACATCTACTTGTTTTACTATTGTGTAAGTTCTGAATATGAACGGTCCCCCCACTTATCGGACGAAACCGCAATACCGGCACCTAAAAACACTCACGCGGACTATCTCCTGAATCGTGTTGACTCCAGAACCACTTTTCTTTTCTTCAACGTCCTCGACGCCAAACATACGCTGCCTTTCTTCGAGTTGGTAAAAGAGAGAGAGGGAGAAATAATGTGTCCGGTAACCCTAAAGCTCGGGGAGATGCGCTTGCGGCCCGTTTTCTCGTTGCGTTGTTTTACAGTGCTGCTGTTAGGTGGAAGGGTCTTTAACTCTGAAAAAAAATTAAAAGCGCTTTTGGTTAATGGTAAACCGTGCGCCTGGTAAAAGAAATAGATAGACTTAGCCTGAGTCCAAGACTAACGGGTACTGAGTAAGAGATAATGAGATCAAACCTTGAAATAGAGTAGGGAGAGTCTGGAGGGGGGCCGGTGGCGGGGACATAACGTTCCGGTTTCTTTCTTCCCTTCCCCTCCCCCCCCCCTCCCCCCCCCCATGGCGATGATAAAAGTGTAGAAGCTTGGCTAAGTTGGTGCATGCTGGCAACGCCTCTTGACGACGAGCAGAGCTAAGCAAGGGAATCCCTCTTTGTCCTTTGTAAGAATGAAACAGAGTAACATTAGATACACACACTGGAGACATTGAGCAAAGAAGTAAAAAACAAGAGAGATGAGAGAGATGAGAGAGATGAGGGAGAGATGAGACATTGAACACACAAAGCTCAGACTAAAATTTGAAGATGTACCAAATTGTAGATCATTTTCAGGTTAGTGCTTTTTTCCATGTTTATTCAACTTAGCCGGCTAGAGAGACCCAATTTTCCAACAATAAAACCTAAAAAATGAAAAAAAGAGTGTTTAAATTCTTCCAACATGGTTGGAATCATTATAGCCTCAATGAGTCGTTGAGCTTCGCTAGTTTCCCCATTTGCAACTCCGTGGAGATGAAATTCAAGCTCAGTGACGTTTGGACCGTAGAAACGCAAGCGCAACGTAGCAAACGAATCCTCCCCCTCTTCCTCCTCCTCCCCCCCTCTCTTTTCCTCTCATCTGCCCATCTACCCACCTGCAATGGTTAAGAAGAATCCTTCTTCTTCTTTGGTTCTGATACCACCGCAAATCGACCTAAGCCCAGATTTCTCTACCATCGCTCAAACAAAAGAAAACAAGAGGCCGTCGCCATTACTCCAAACCTACATCTATATCTCTCTTTTTTTTTTTCAACATGTACAACGTTCTTTTATTTATTGAAAAAGAAAATATCCCTTCTCTTTTTTTGACGCCTTTCTTTCGCCAACTCTAGTCTGGGAACCGGGCTAAAGCAAAGTTGTTCAGGGTGATGAAAAAGAACAACAACACTGACAAAGCGCAAATGGCTTTTTTTTCACTTCTTGGTTTGGTTTGAGGTTTTAATTTAGTAGAACTTTTATGGGAGCACAAGAGCGGAAGGCACAGGATCAGGTTCTAGCACTGGTTCTGGTTCTGGTGCTGGTTCTTGTGCTGATGCAGCTACTGCTTTAATGTCTCTAGCGTGCGGGATCGCATTGCTACGGCACTACAACAATAGATCCGCCCTCATTTCTCTCCCCCTCCCCCCCCCACGCTGTGAGACACCTTGCGTCGACGAACTTAGTCTACCCTTGTGTTTAAAAAAGGAATAGTTGTTGTTGTTGTTGTGTGGGAGTCCGGATTTGTTTCACCGTTGCTCGGTATTGTCACCAGACAATCACCCAACGCAGAACCACTTCTCTTCTCATGCCTCTTGCCCAAAAACAAAGAAAATTATTGGCATTTAGATCCGAGATGAACGAGACACACCCAGGGTCTAACTCATAGCCTACGACGAGACAGAGTCAAAAAACGTTTGTAGAATGTGCCTGGGGAAGAGAGGGAGAGAAGGTGAGAGATTATTCGCTTGACGTGTTTCTAGCGAAACTGCTCTTAGAGAAACGTTTGACGAGTCAAATGGGCCACAGCCGAGAGAGAGAATGTTGAAGCCTGTGGGTGACGTCTTGTCACGAAGCACATTTCCATGTTTCCAAATTCTAGGAACTCTGCCACGGAGGAAAGACGGGGTGAGTGGATGTAAGTGTTGAGATCAGGAGATAGCTGAAATATGGTTTGGTCATCGCAAAGCGTGCGCTTAGTCTGGCAGAAATGGTTTGCCAGCAGATGTTTGGAAACCTTGATTGACGACCGGAACTCAACGGGGGTTGGGCAAGTCTCAGGGTCACGGATCCTCATGACATTTGCCTAGTGTTAGCTGCCGCTCTTGCTGCTGACAGACTATGAAATTTCAGTTGCTGGCTGGCCAGAGGCAACATACAATCGGCCAAGCTGGTGGGATGTTATACTTGCTCTTAGGCTCCTTCTTCACCTCCTTCTTCTGTTCCTCCTGACTTATAGCCACGAGGACAAGGCGACGTCCCGCCCTGGAAACAATTATTATTTTACTCACGAGATCGATTCCAAAAAACACCCAGTCCGCCTGCCCTTGGGGCAAGAATGTCTCCCTGGTGCTTTAGCACCACACAGTACGGTTCCAGAGACAAAGAGAAGGAAAAAGCAGCATTTCTTGCACGCTTCATCATGCCATGAGAATGCAACAAAACTTGTTACTTTGCTGTGAGCTGTATGAAACTGTATTCTCGTTGGAATGCATTGCTATTTTTTTTTCTATTTTATGGGTTGAGCTCGAACTCTGTAGGCTGCCTTGTCTTGGGAATGAAAGTAGGAGAATGTACATGAGCGAGTTTTAGCAAAGGCATATAGCTCGATATACGTCGGTTACAATGCCAATCCGATTAAATCTCTCAAACCATACAAGCAAACAACAAACACAACAACAACAACAACACGGGCTCTCTCAACATGCATGTGTGTGCATGGTGAGTGTACAACCGGCAAAGCTGAACATTTCCAGAGAAAACAGCCAAATTCCCACCACCAAAGGCTATCCAAACGTACTTTGCCGCCCCATGTCCACCACAGGTAGATGGAATGCGTAGAGAGCTGAGCTGAGACACTTGTCAAAAGGTCCGACCACCAGATTGCTCAAGAAACTGGACTTGATTGAAATCGAAAGCGCACCCACCATAGGTGCACCAGTGGCTGCCATGACATATTGGCTAAGCCGGGGCCTACCTACACCCACACCCACACCACTGCCCTCACTAGCAGTAACAGCAGCGAAACTAAACATCTGATCTGGCAAAAAACAAACAATAGCTTCGGCACTTATGAAACCAGAGCCAGCCGAGCTGTGTATACCACAATATACTACTACACCCCTCAAAACACACACCTGGTTCCATAAACAAGCAAAACGCCCCCGTAAGAACGGGCCAACTACAGTGTGATCCCTTATTTGTCTGATTTGCCTGAGACATGTGACCACGGGCCGCGGCGACCCACACTTTTATCACAAGCAGATTTCTCCCTCACTCAGCTTACAACCGAAACCCAAGCCCAAACCCTAGCACGGGAACCCAAAATAATTAATTATTATTCCAGTTGACAACTTTCATTGCAACTTCAAACAACTCAACTCGATGAAAACCTACCAAGAAAGAGGAAGTCGAGGGTGGTGCGGTCTCCCTCCCGTCCACCTTGCAAAAACTCCTAAAAAGCTAAGACATGTGTTGATTCGTACACCTTATTCTGCTTGACAACTTCCACCACCCTCAAAAATACACAAACCTTCGGTTATAACCCCCGAACAACTCCATTTGATAGCCAACAGTTACAAACTAAAAAAATAGAGCTCTAGCCAGAAGTACACTACGATTTGGGGAGGTTCCTATCCTGTGCTGGGGGCTCTATCCTGTCCGCTGTGTGCTGTGCTGTTTGCTTATTTGGTGGTTGGTATACGAAGCAAACTAAACCAAACTAAACTCATCCGACCCAGCGGCCTAACAAAAAGCATTTTTAGCCAGACAAGCATATACCCAACATGCCTAAACGCAAGAAAGATTTGGGGGACACCCTTGTTCGAACAATAGAGCCCACCTCCCTCCCTCTCTACACTGTACACCACACCTGTCCAACCATCACCGACATCATGTTCGTCTGTTACCGCCGTGAGTAGCCCCCTGCACAGCTCTTCCCAAAGCCAAAAAAATACTAAATAAAAAAAAAATTAAATAAAAAAAAAAGGAATTTTTAAAAAAGTCAACAGCTGTTTGCAGTCAAACCAAACCGAACATAATCCCATATACTACGCCGGTGCCCACATTACCCACCCACACACTCACCTTAGAGGCTGTAAATAACGGAGGTTGAGGTTGAGGTTGCACCAACTACATCAACCGCATGTTTTTTTTCTTTTATGGCCAAGTACAAGGGACTAAAAAGACACACTGGCGCATATACTACAAAAGTTTTTCACAGCCGCCCCAAGGACTTACTGAACAGGATACATCCGAGCTTTTATGTATATATATATAATCTTGCAAATCATCCACCGTCCGTTAGCTTCCGACGATATAACTGAGCTAGAACCCTAGGCACCCTTTCCCATCAGCTTAACCCCCTACTCAGAATATAATTTAAACTTAGAAAACCTTTTTTTTAAAAGAAAGTAAAATATCAACGGTTTCACCCTGGGCTTTTCTTGTGGGAAACAAGCCCTTGCATTGATTCACATATACATAAATATATATATTGATACATTCTCCATCATTTGCACGGAAACTCTCAAGCAAAGTTTCAAACCAATTCCACTGTTTTTCCTTTTTCTTTTACTTGTTCTTTCTTGTTCAACAGAAGACCATATTCATCATTCATTCATTCCTACAATAAAGTCCTGCCCCCCTTTCCCCACAATAAATCTCTCGGATCATGTCTGAACGAAGTCTGAGCCCCTCCAGCGTCAACAACGACGTCAAGGATGCACAACCACAGAAGAGGATTAGAGCCTCGGGGGAAGTGCTCAACTTTCTAATTGAAGAGTTCATAAAGAACGCCAACCCAAGCCCCGATAGACGCAAATTCATCAGCGACAAAGCCTCCATGAGCGAAAAAGCCGTGCGCATTTGGTTCCAGAATAGAAGAGCCAAGCAAAGGAAATACGAGCGGTCCAAAAGGCAGGACTTGAATGGGTTCCATATTCAACAGCACCACGCTAGCACCTTTGATCTAATACAAAAGCCCAACGTGCCCATTGAAGTCAATGAAAAATACTCGTTTATCGACTGTTCGAGTCTATCTGTGGGGTCCTGGCAACGGATCAAGAGCGGCATCCACCTGGCGCTGTTGCTCCAAGATAATCTAATCAATTTGTCCCCTTTCAACCTCAACAATATCATGACTCAAGTGGACTTGTTGGTTATACTATCCAAAAAAAACCAGGAGTTGAACTACTTCTTCCTGGCGGTGACAAACAAGGACTCGCGGATCTTGTTTAGAATCTTTTATCCACTCAGCGCCATTTCGCTGTGCTCGCTACATGGGAACTCAATTGAAGACAAGAATGGGGGTCATGAATTGAGGATCAACTTGTGCCACCAGCCCAAATTCTCGGTGTATTTCTTTAATGGGATCAACCTGAGTGCCAACCAATGGTCCATCTGTGACGATTTCAGCGAGGGCCAACAAGTTAGCCAAGCATACACTGCCAATTCAGAGTTTCCTCACTACAATAAAAACCAAAACCATAGCCATTCGCCCTCGGGTGTGCCCCACGTCATTGTTGGCTCCAAGGCGTCCTTGAGCTATTTGAGTCTATACATCAACAACATTATCGGCGACTCTTGCAACGTGGACTTTTCGGCAAACCAATTGGCAACAGTCGCACCTACAGACTTTATCTCATCAACTCAACCACCACCACCGCCACCACCATTCAAGCAGCATCATCCTCATTTATTCGATGTCAACGCCAGCAACTCGCAACATCCACAGCTAGACTTTCAGGATTTGCAATCGCTCTGGCCAAACTCATCAAACCCCAACTCCAACTCCAACAACAACATCATCACCTCAAACATAAACACATCACCTTTTTCCACCACTTCGTCGTCACATCCATTCTATCAAAGTGAAGATACACCACAATCAACGCAATCCCTCACCAACACTACCGCAGCCACTTCCATCACCACCACCACCAACAACAACAATGCCAAGAATAACAACCACATGGTCAAATCCTCGTCGTCACCAGAAGATAGCTTCCCCCTCCATGAAATGAAACACGCATACACCCACGTGGGATCGACTGATTTCATGGGTTTAGTAGATCCAGCACTCACCACCTTTGCCACTGGCATCATCAACAACAACAATAGCAACAGTAACACGGCTGATTTCGATTTGGGCGGGTTTGGCGTCGATGTGAGTCTAACGGGCGGAGCAGCACATCCTTTTGATCTACTTCATCATGGCACGGCGGCGGCTACTGCGACAGCATTGGACTTTATTGATTTCAACAGCTAGAATTTTTCCAAAAAAAAAAAAAAAAGAAAGAGGCGTGAGAAATTAGGGTACGAGGGGTGGTCAAGGGCGGTAATGGTCAATATCATACAAATCACAGGAGTTTTATTAAGCGAGTTTTTTATTTTAACAAATAGACTCGACTTTTTCGTTTTCAGTTCTTTCTTTTCCATAAAAAAAAAAGTCTTTTTGTTTTAAAGATGTTTTTGTTGTTTCATTGTGTAACAATATAATTAACAATGTGTGATTCTTCGTGCTTCTTGATGAAGATTGTGATTTTCTTATTTAAGATTGTAGAATTTGCACTCTTTGTAGAGGGGACTGAGAACCAAGACTTCGTGAAAGGTTTCGGCATGGGCCGACTTGCCCTGGGCATGAATTTGGTCACGTGCAAAATGTTGATGATTTTTCTCGTTTTTCAGGTTCGCCAGATTGGCACCCACCGGCCTTCAACCTCGATTTGATGCGCTTGTTAGTTTGAAATCCCCCCTCCCTACACCCGTATACACTTTTTTGTTATTTTTTACTCCGCCGAAGTTCCTCCAAGACATTACCAATAGAGAATGTTGCGACTAGTACGACTAGCGAGCACAGCAGCTGCCCCGACCCCAGCACAAGCACGCCCCGAGCTCCGCTCGATCCTCCCTTCGAAACGCACCATCAACCGTCTTTTATTCGATGAAAACTCGCAGGTCACATACGCGAAAATGATGCCGGTGCTCGAACAAATCTACACCAACTTATCCACCCCTTCCAAGATCGAAATCCCCCCCACCATAACATCAAACGACCTAATGACCTTCCGCTCGATGCTTAAATCGATGCGCACGCAAACGCAGTCCATCAACACCCACCTCGCGGCGCTCGAGATGGAACTCGTGGAGCAAAGCGCCGAAATGGGCAACTTGGACGCGATCACCATCCTCGCGTACCGCACCATCCAATCGCATCTCAAGCGCGACACGGTGGTGCTGACGCAAGACAAGCGCGACTTCCAACATGCAAATGAGCTCGTGCGCCAATTGACGCAGATGAAGCATCCGCTCGTGTTCAAGATGGGCGGCGACCTCGCGTTGCTGAAGCTGATGTGGACCCAGGCGCATGATTACTATACGCGGTTCTTGGCGTTGGATAAGGATAGTGTTGACGCGGGGCATGTGCATTATCAATTGGGGTTCTATTTCTACAATTCGCCGAGGGACGATGTGCGCGATCATGATGTGGCACGCGCGCATTTTTTGAAGTGTATTAAGCTTAGTGATCTTGATTTGTCGGCGACGAAGGCGCATTATTATTTGGGCCAGATCTATTTGCAAGGTGGCGATTTTGCGAGGGCCAAGTATCATTGGGAGATTGCGGCGTCGAAAGCGCTTTTGGAGTCATTCCAGGCGTTGGGGTTTTTGGAGATGAACAAGTTGGGCAATTTGCATTTGAGTGTTGAGTGGTTCAAGTTGGGCATCGAGGCGAACAAGTACGATGCGGTGTGTCTTGTTGGCTTGTTTGATTGTTTGTACAAGATGAAGCGGTACGATGACGCGGTGAAGCAGTGGAATAATTTGAAAAACTTGAAAATGTATTTCGATAAAGCGGGCAAGATGACGGTCCTGGAGAGAGAGAAGTTGCCCGGGTGTGAAAACTTGCAAGAGAAATGGGCTATGGTTAGTGGTATTGTTGGTGGAGGGAGGAAACTGGAGATTGAGTCTTTACGAAACTTGGGTTACGACGTGTAAATAAAAAAAATGCTAGACTTATTTAATCACTGCCCAAAAGTCTATATATATATATGTATCAAGCGGGGCAACATCAACCACGCTGCTGCTGCAGTTGTTGCTACTTCCTCTTCTTCTTTTTCACCTTATCCTCAAAATCAATACAGGAAATGGGCACCCCTTTACTTTTCAACATTTCAACAATGAGAGCACCATGTGGACCTTGCACTTGGACTTGATCGTCGATAATAGTGGACGAGCCCGAGCACTTATTCCGCAACTCCTCAGCGAATGCCCCTTGCTTGATGAAAAACTTGTCATAGTTGGATACACGAGTCACGACTTTTCTGCCGATTTTGAGCTCAGTCACAATGTGGATCTTGGGAGGCATGCCACGCCCCAATTCGCGTTGGCCTTCATTTTGAACCTCATAAAAGGGCGTGAAATTGGTCATGAATTCCTTGAGGAATTGGTCTCTTGCAATTACAAACCCCTGATCTTTGTTTATTGGTTTAGACAAGATCTCGTCCAAGATGATGGTTTTGGGGTTTTGTGGGTTGACAAGTTGAAACTTCTTGACATAGGTTTCATACATTGATCTGAGTTCGACTTGAGTGTATAGTTGATCAAAAATTTGGTCGAGTTTATTGAAAAACATGCGTGATTTGCTAGTGGGCTTGTACAACGTGGTGATATTCATTGCGGCATGTTGCGAAGAAGAAGAAGAAGAAGATGATGATTTGCTGCCGGTTTGGTTATTCTTGGGTTTATTGATCTTGTGAGGAACAAAGTTTTCAATCTTTGGGTCTTGCTTCGACATGAGCTTGGTTACCGAGAGGTCCTCGTCTTTACCCTTGGTGTCCAAATAGTTTAATTTGGTCATTGCTTTCAAGAACTTTGCAGTTTTCTTCCATGATGTTTTCTTGATGTTGGTATACGATGCATCCATCAGGGGCAAGTTTTTGTAGATGTACGAGGACATGAACGTAGAAGCCGAAATGGGGAGTTCAAAAGTTTCAAGTTTGATGGTTTGGAGGAGCGAACGGATGAAGAAGTTGTCGATTTCTTCTACCGTTAGCCGGGCCATGTCTTCTTCCAATGCGTCCACGTCCACACTGTCACCGCCAGCGTCACCTCCATCTTCTTGCTCCTGCTGCTGTTCCTCTTCCTCCTTTACCTCCTCGGTTGTCTCCGCGTCCGGCACAGTCTCGATCCGGGGCATCTCGGCATCAATCACATCGGGCACCACCACGTCAACCTCCTTATTCAACTTCATCAACTCATCATCATAATGGTGCAAGACCTGCACCGCAGTGCCCGACCGTCCCAACACACTATCAAACTGGGTCAAGTCCAAACCGCACAACCCCACGGCCATGATCCGAGTTGGATCCTGGCTACTTACAACACCAACCACGGCATGCTTGGTGCACCGCGCGTCGAAAGGCGGGATCGATCCAGGCAACATTAGGTTTGCACCTCTGGCCAAGACTTCAATCACATGGGGATGCGTCTGGACTCGAGGCACCAAATAGGGACATTTCCAACACGTCAACACGGAAGGGTACAACTGCGAGTCGCGAGTCTGGAACCACGTGGGCACTTCCTGAGCATCAAAATAGATTGTCCCGGAATGAGGGTCACCGGTGCTGGTGCTTATATAACTGGCCTTTTTGCTGATTGCCGGCAACAATTTCTCCAACCCTTCCTTGGAGATTTCGTCGATGGGGAGGTTATAAGTTCGACATATCGTGGATAGAAGTTTCCGTCTGTCTGACGACTTTATGTTGGCTGCCGCTTTTGCCTGCGGCAGTTTCCTAAACATCCTTGCTTGCCGGATGAAAGAAGGCAAGTGAAGTGGTTGCTGCAAATGGCGCTGGTGGTCAGAGAATCGTGTGCGCAGTTTTGGCACCAGCTTTGCTGCCCAAAAAGTTGAAAAAAAGCGAACCACTGGGGCAACTCTGGTGTAAAGGGACTGAATTCTACCAACTACAGCTTTCCCACAGACCAGTATCTCTCAATGAAGGTCCCTCTCTTTGCAAATTGAGACTGCCCACTGGTGAAAGCCATATTCCTCTATTGCTCTTCATTCAAAGGGTCATTGGCGATGATCACCAGCCGTATCACGTGACAGAGGCAGCGGAGAAAAAGAGATCGCGATGTCTCACTGGAAACGGAACATGAACACGTCGAGGTTACTCTATTCCAAGGAGCTGAGGGCCAAATGCCGGAACCCGTGATTGAGCAGTCCAAGGAGTCTCCCACCACGTCGTATGTACGGAACTTCATCAATGCGTTGATAGTGGTTCTAATTGTCATTTTGGGGTACCCGTTATTCACGTCCACCACGTCGATATACCGAGCTGTTTTGCCCATTGAACGCATCAATGGGTTTGACATCAATGATATCGCGTTTGAGATACCCGTGACGATTTTGCTGTCAGATCGTCGTGAGGAGAAGGAGGAGGTGGTGGTGGTGGATGAAAGCTATATACAGTCGCAGGTCAGCGAAAGGTACCCCCAAATCGATTTTTGGTCTTTGAAATTCACGACGCTGCTGGAGCATGAGGCCCCGGGCTACAAGGTCGTCATAGTTGATGGGGCCTCAACTTCCAAAAAGTTTGAAGTTGACGGCGACACCATCTCGATTTTTACTACGCCCGACACCAATGTCGACGAGTACATAGCCGAGGTGTTGCTTGACCACGTGTTCAAGGCGGAATTGCAGAGTCTATCGACGTTGGCCCGCGGAGAATCACTTCCAGGAGTGTCGCTCCCCTACAGCGCCAACTACAACTTGGTTTTTTCGCTCTTTGTCGAAGGCGGCAAGCGGATCAGCTGGGAAATCGGACAAGCTCTTGAACAATTCCAGCCTGTTCTCAGCGCGTTGTTGCGTCCCATTTCGTCGTTTCAAGTCAGCACCCAGATCCAGTACTATTCGAAATTATCGCAACTATACCCAAACGGCAAGATCCCCCAGGATGAGCTAGCGACATTTATCAACTTCGGAGATTGGAATTTGGGAAGTATAGATATAAACCCAACTATAAATTTCCTCATCTACATCCCACAGAATCACCTTGAAATTGAAGAGTCTCCAGATAATGCATTTTTGGTTTCGCAATGGGGCGGGGTCAAGATTATGAATCGGATGCCCACCATGTCGCAATCGACAATTTCGCAGGATGAACTTGTGCCGATACTCGAGATTTTCGCAAACCACTTGTTGAAGCTCTTGGGGTTACCTGACTCGTGCATCGATTCCGTCCCATTGAGACTAGAGTCCTTGCAACGAATTATTACTTTTAAAAACTTGCGAGACTCGCTCGCCAACCTCAAGTCGCTCGTGAAGTTGTCTGAATCACTAAAGGAAATCACCGTGCCCGAGGAAACCAAGCAGCAGATCTTGTTAAGTTTGGACCGCATGGACCAAGCTATACAAAGCCAATCTGTGCTGGATTCAGGTGAAGCTGTTGACGCGTCGAATCGAGCATTTTTTGAAAAGAAGATGGTTCAACAGGCTTATTTCCCTAGTGAACACAAACTAGCGGTATTTTTGCCGTTATTGGGACCCGTGGGTTCAATTGTGATATTTAGCATCTTGAAATTTATCAAAAAGTAGATAAATCAACAGGTTACTTGCATTCTATTTTTCATTTTTTTATTCTAGATCACGTTCATTCATTTACTCTATTTGCTATCTAAAGGTGGTTACTCCAGGTAAAGGAGGAGGAGGATACAGTAGGTTTTGTTCTTTTTTTTTCATTTCAACCAGCTTCTATTCAATACGTCGACAACTTGTGAATCACAACTACCAACCGAGGAAGAGGCTACATGGGTTTTACCATGGTTGACATTGTTAGGTAAAGGCAAATTCATCTTGGGCCAGTTGTAGTCTCTCATATCCTGCAGTAGATTATTTGATCGGTTTCTAGCCAAGTCATTCTGGAAAGGTTGTGGCAGGATCAACTGCTGCGGTTGTTGTTGTTGTTGTTGTTGTTGCTGCTGATCAGGTGCGATTCGCATCAGTGGCTGCGAAAAACTCTTTCTTGCGTCACTATAAGGCGAATGAAGTTGCAATTGCGACGGAACATAAAGTTGCTGTTGTTGGGACTGTTGATGCTGCTGGTGATGTAGTTGTTGGTTCTGGTGCTGCTGCTGCTGTTGTTGCTGCAGCTGTTGCTGTTGCTGGTGTGAAAGACTCTTTCTCCGATCAGCAAATGGTGAACTGAGCTGAAACTGCGGTATAGAATACTGTTGTAGTGGCCCAGGAGCTAGGCGTTGCTGCTGGTGGTGGTGATGGGTTGCATGAAGCTGGGGTGATGGGGAGGCAAGGTCAGATACGCTCAGCGCCAGTGGTGGATGCAGCGACGCCAGCATTTGCAACAGAACGGGGGTCCTATTGAAGCTCACGGGTGAATGCAGTCGCAGCCGCAGCCTCATCCCCGATGCCACTGAAGACGAGGGTCGCAATAATGGGGTGGTGGTGGTTGATGCCGACGATGGATTCTTGATAAAGTGCTGGTTATACACGCTTTGCAACATTGTGCCCGGGTAATGGTCATTGGATAGCTTCAAGTGTGCCAAAGCGGCATCTTTACTTGGTACTTGCACGTCTCCGTCTACCCCATCCACCATATTGACATTCTCAACTGTTGTTCCCGAGCTGTTTCCAGCCTTGCTGAATATGGGGTTGAGGTAATATGAAATAATGTGGTATTTTTGCTCGTCTTTTGTAGTTAGTGAAAAGCTCTGCTTGATAAGTCCATTTTCTTCCAACTTTTGATTAAACTTGTTCAACTCCTTGTAGATTAGAAAATTGCCATTGTGGACTTTCGAAGGTGACCAGATCTTGCCGTCCGTCCATCGTTTCATCCCACAAGTGCTCTCGTTCCAGATAAAGATCGTATTGGGTAGTATGTATTTGGACCGCTCAAAACTGGTCAATCGACGGTTAATTGTAGGGATGAGATGCTGGCGACACGCCTCTAGTAGGAGCAAGGCATCCTGGGTGGTTTTTATTCTGCCATGGTACGATATTATTTGATCGCTCTGGGCCAACGATATCGCTGTCTCGTTATCCTTGCTACTTCTCGGTGTTTGCTGGCTCTGATTGTACTGCTTTGGCCAATTAGCCATGTTCTAAACAAAAAATGATCACTTTCCTTCCTCTAGCTTGTCTCTAATTTCTAAATGGAGACTTTTGGTGACTATGAGTATACTTGCACATTGAAAATAGTGGGCTTCCTTTCAGTGAACTGGTTATGTATCTGAATAAAGAGAGGAGAGTAGAAGAGAGTTGAGGAGAGTTGAAGAAAGGCGCAAGGGACTGACGGGGTTTATTTAAAATCTTTAAACTAAATTTCTGTTTCTGCTTCTGTTTCTGTTTCTTCTTCTTACGCTTCTTCTTCTTCCTGTTCTCCTGAGTAGTGGCAGTTTCCCTCTTTCGCTCCCAACTTCCACTCCCTCCAATCTCTCTCAATGCTGGATGAGTAAATTTTGGATTCTTAAAAATGCTTAATTTTCCTTTAAAGAAATGTTAAATAAGTTTTTTTTTTTTCTTTGCTGTAGGGTTGAATAATTGAATTTCAAATAAACTAACATCCTTGAACCTTCTTACATCTCTTGCTACTCTGCTCTCACCCACCCTTTCTTTTTTTGTTTTTTTTTTTTGCTTTTTTACTTTACCTATCTCTTTCTTCTAAAGGACACTAGAATAAGAAATGGGTGTAAAATGTGGTTTTTTCAAAAAAAAAAAAAAAAAAAAAATTTCGCAACTTCAACTTTTCTGTTTGGACTGTCCTGGTTTTCAGCCAATGTGGAAAAAAAAAACCAAAAAAATCAACAAATGAACAAACTACCTCTGCAGTAATGGCGGCAAATGACTTATCCCCGGCAGAACAAAGGCTGCAGTGAGTGGCAGACACACGTAGTGGGGTGGAAACTGGAAACCGGCCGATTTTTTTTCCTCTGTGGTTTGAATGCTTTGAGCAAGTGACATGTCCTTCGTAACTAGGAGTCGCCATTTTTCGATTTGGGGGTTTTTATTTTTTTGTTTTTGTGATTTTGGCAAAATGGGGGTGGAAGTCCAAGCGAGAGAGCAATAATAAGAAAAATACGCTGAACAGACATGTAGAATGCCAACCCCCAAAAAAAACCCCCCTCCTTTTGGAAAAGAGAGTGGGTGAAGCTTTTGGTGATGGTCAGTGGTCACTGGTGAATGGTTAAGGGGTTGCGTGCGATACACCTCTGGTCGATCAACAGGAACGTGATTCTTGAATTGCCACGGAGAAGTATTCAAGGTCACGGTCAATCCGTCCACAGTTTGCATCCTTTTTTTCGTGCTGTGGGAAGCAAGATTAAAGAAAGTTAAGCTGTCCCAACCTTGCCCACGGTATTCGTGGGTTCCATAAGTGTCGATGCATATACTACATCTTTCTCTCTGCCTCTCGCTCGCTTCCCTTCGCAAGGTAAAAGCAAATTGCCTCGGATATCTGTCAATACGGTCTGCGCCTAACCTTATTGTCACTGAGCAGGCTGCGCCAACAAACAATTCTCGAATTTAAAATATACGTCAGCAACAATTTGAAGCAGGCAGGTGATCATCACGATCAAAAACTAAAAAAAAACAACGACAACAAAACAGAAAACAGGCTCTTGATAGCAAACTTGAAATGAAAAAAAGGCTATGATATCATAGCCAAGGTTTTTCCCTCTCTAAATCTGTAGGAGACAATAGATTCAACGGTCCAAAACGTTGAGCGGGTAAAAGTTCTAGAATGTGGGCGTTAGTACGTGTGGTTCTATTCCCACTGTGAAAGAAAAAACCACCAAAAAAAACAAAAAAAAAAAAAAAAATTAAGGAAGTGGTACGGCCTCTCCTTGTTCGACGTCTGGTGGATGTAATCAAAGTTGAAGAGACTAAATAATAAGCGTTGGCAATTCCCCTGTGACAAAATCTTGAAAAAAAAAAAAAAGAATGAAAAGAGGTGAAGCAAGGTTGGTGGTGTTTACGAGACTATTTTGCAGCAGAGATTCATCGAGTGGCGAGTGAGCCACATATACGCCGCTGCCCCTTCCAAGTTCTAGCCTCTGAAACAGCAATGAAACGGCGAACAGCCGGGCATGACTCGACAGAAGGTTTGTTTCCCAGCCAGGCTACGCAGCCCCCGCGGATTATCGGACTGATAAGGGGTGCAGTATGTGTGTGGGTTATTCATGAGGTGTGCGGGTTTGTGTCGTGAATTCACGACACTGCCTTTTCCGACAACGCGTCAGAGATGTAGTTTTTCAGCCTAGCGCAGTCACGTGACACTACACCAAAAAGCACCGCTTTAATTTGCAGGTGAAAAGGCCGCCCACAAGCCCCCCCCCCCCCCCCCAAAAAGTGTTTCTCCACTGTTTCTTCTGTTCGTCTTCACCTTCAGCACCGTGTCAGGATGAAAAAAAAAACACTAGTTCACACTCACTGTATTCGAGTTTCACATTCACACTGTAATTGCAAACTAACACATTCCCCAGTTAAACATGGGGCCCTGAAACACAGCCAAACATACATACTTCCGCACTGGGGGTCGTGTCTCACTTTCTCCGAACGCGACACGCAAAAAAACGACAGACCACGTGATCGAACGTTCGATGTTTTCAGGCACCAATAACACAACATAACACATAACATCAACAGCTACAAACACCCACGCCATTGATCCGTGCCAGATCAATCCTTTCACTCTACAAGTACCACTAAAGACTAGGGCTACTACTTCTTCAGGAACAACCACGTCTAGTGTCTATCCACTAAACAGGAAGCTTTATTTGAAAAAAAAAAGTAAAAAAAAAAATAAAACTTGTTACGCATACCCTGATTTTTTTTTCCTGTTTTACAACCCGTTTTATATATCCACTTGAACAACAAGGTCAAGAACAAGTAGAAGACACTTGTTCGAGGAAAAAGCGAAGCAATGATGAACTACTCCATAGACCAGGGGAACGTCTCCTCAGCCGCCTTGAGGAAAAGGAGAACCCTCAAGAAATCGATCAATTTTTCAATCATGATTGTTGGGGAAAGTGGCTCGGGAAGGTCGACTTTGATCAACACGTTATGCGGAGGCAATTCGATTGTCCCCACGTCCTCCACCATCAAGGATAACCCTTTCACGAGAAAACTCACTTTGAGACACGAAAATGTCGAGTTGGAGGACAACGAAGGGCACAAGATTAGTCTCAACATCATTGATACCCCGAACTTTGCCAATCAAATCAACTGCAACGACGACTTCAGAATCATTGTTGATTTCATCCGCCATCAGTTTGACGAGGTGTTGTTGGAAGAGTCTCGCGTTAAACGGAACCCCAGGTTCAAAGACGGCAGAATCCACATTTTAATCTATCTTATTAATCCCACGGGCCACGGCTTGTCGGAAATTGATGTGAAATTCTTGAAGCACATCAACAACTTGGCCAATATAATACCCGTGATCTCGAAAGCCGACTCGTTGACAAGAGAAGAGTTGAAGCTAAATAAACGGTTGATCTTGGAAGATCTAGAAAATTACGGAATCAATTACTACAAATTCAACGAGTACGAATACGAAAAGGACTACATTGACGATGAAATTATTGAATACAACAAGTACTTGAACTCACTTTTGCCGTTTGCCATCATTGGCGCAAATGAGTATAGAAAGAACCCAGGGCCAGAAGCAGGCGCGCAGCACGAAGGCGACGAAGATGACGAGGCCGACGATATTATCAAATTGAGAGTGTTGAACAGCGACCTCAAGCCCATTAATATCGATGACCCCGAAGTGAATGACTTTACCATTTTGAAAAATGTCATACTCATCACCCACTTGAATGAGTTTAAGGATTTGACCCACGATCAAATATACGAAAACTATAGAACCGAGGCATTATCTGGTAAACAGTTCCATTACATGAACAAGAACACCTCGGATGACGGAAGCTATAGATCGTACACAGCAAGCACCCAGAACTTGGAGAATTTGAATAATGGCAACGGTACAATTAATGGACTGAGTAACGGCCATCACTTGGGCAACGGTCCCGAAAGTGCCAACTCCTCCGACTACTTGAAGAAGGAAGAACAAATCAGATTGGAAGAGGAGAGATTGAGGAAGTTTGAAGAAAGAGTGCACCAGGACTTGATAAACAAGAGACAGGAGTTGCAAGATAGGGAAAATGAGTTGAAGGAGATTGAAAAGAGGCTATTAGCAGAGGGTTTGAAGTTGAATGAAAATGGCGATGTAGTTAAAGTTGGCGAAGATTGAAAAAACAAAAGAGCCATTTCCGTGTATGTGTCGGTGTGTATAGCTGGCTATTAGTTTGAGTATGCTATTAAGGTAAATCTTTTGGGCTTGAACCAGTAGCATCTGGTACTCTTCTCATGGTTGTTGTTCAAGGTTGTTGAAAAAAAAATCTATGCGCATCCACTCGTTCAACACCTAGGGCCGAGCCAAACAAAAAAATTTTCAGATCTCCATATCAGGGCTCTACACGTTGGATGAGCACCAACCACCACGAACAGCAATGTTTTCGAGGCTACTATCCCTGCCAATGAGGCACTCAGCAAGATCACAGCTTGCAAGGAACCCCATGCGAACCGCAGTGACGCAATCGAAAGAAGCCAGAGACGAGACCCGAAGACAAAAGGACAAGGAAAAGAAGCGCAAATTGAAAGAAGAGCTCAAGTTCCAAAACATGGAAGACTTGCCTGACCACCCGTTGCACATGTCGATCGCGGACGCTTTAAACACCATCAGGTCGATCAACATCGGTAAGCCTGCGGAAAAGACCAATATCGCCTGCAACTTGTTTGTGCGCCAAGAGCAAGGCGCGAGCCCCATTAATGAAACGATCAATATCCCGTTCCCCGTGCTGAAAAAGACCAAGCCTGTGGTGTTCACGTCCGACGCGGGTTTCATTGAGGAGTTGAAGGATGTAGTTGACCCGCAGCATATCGGAGGGCGCGAACTCTTGGCGAAGTTCAGCGAGGGGAAATTGGACGCGAGTGCTTTCACGCATGCCTTCGCCACGAGCGACATGGAGAAGGACTTGAAGTCGGTGGCGAGGATCTTGGGGCCCGCGGGGTTGATGCCCTCGAAGAAACGAGGCACGGTGACGGACTCGCCGCTGGATGTGTTGAAGATTGTGCGATCGTTTCAGATTAAACAGAAGAATGGACATGTGTCTTTCTTGGTTGGCAACTGCACTTTTAGCGATTACCAGATTATGAAGAATTTAAAGGCTATCAGTGACGCGATTCACAAGACTATTGATGACCCCAGCACTAAGAAAAAGACGAGAACGGGGCATTGTTATATCAGTTCAGCCCATAGTCCTAGTTTGGTCATTGACTTTAAGCCGTAATCATGTGGTGGGGAGAGTTAGAGGTTAGGATGTAATAGTAGATGGGAAGCGGAGTAGCCTTGTAAATAAATATATATATATGTATATATATATATTAAAGAGGAGGGAATGCTAGTTGGATTTCTCTGATTTTGCTGTGGTTGCTGGAGGTTGTTGCACTTGCGATGGTGATTGCGGTTCGAATATTAGCGTGATTGAAGCATATGCAATCATCAACCAAACGGGGAACCAACCCAACGCGAAAATAAACCACGTCCAGCTTTGCAAATCGGCCCAAGCTTGGATTAGACTGGAAAGGACATCTTTGTAACCGATGAACACCCCACCCACGTATAAAATCAAGAATGGGTTGGATACGACCAAACACAAGACAGCCAACACTCTATTCTTTCTAATCAACGTTGGAAGAAAAGTCAACGGCAACGCCAATAACCCAAGTGTAAAGGCCAATGCAAAATGAACAATCAATAGCGCAGCAATGAGCAATGACATGATTAGCAACCCCAACGCAATCACGAAATAGCTCATGGTTCTGTTTAAAACGGAGGCCCGGGAAACAATCACACCGCCAACGACCAGGAGCGCAAGGGATACCGGCTGGAAAAGCTCGACTGAATACTGCGGTATCACAAGTGCTGTTACAACACAGCTGGTTTCAATGATGACCACCAACATCAACAATTTGGTCAAGTGTTGCGGTATTTCGCGCAAGTCAATCTTGGAGTTCAAGATGGCGTCGAGGAACCCAATGGCATAAGTCAAAGCCAACGTCACCGCTGCGGGCAAATACGTTCCAATCGAAACAAAGTGCTTGGGACTCAACATCAAGTAGAAAAAAAAAGACTGGTGGAATTTCTCCAATAGATTATTCACTGATCTAAAAGTGGAATCGATGATCCGTCCAAACTGGGTCACATCGTGCCCCTGGTTACCGCGCGCCTTGATTGTGAAAGCTTGGATCTGCCAGCCGGAAAATGCCTCGTGCCCATGAACATCGGTTAACCCTGCAGTGACCAATTTGAAAATCCCCTTGAACAACGTCTTTAATCTGTTTTCGTAACTTTGCTCCTTCCCGCTGATGCCTTGTAAGCTGCAACTTATCCCCTCGTGGTGGCTAATCAAGTTGGCGGTGTTGAGCAAGTCCAAGTTGGGCAATTGGCCATTCAACCCTTCGTAGAACATGTCATAGTATGCAAAATAATCTCCTTGTTTACCGTACTCCACGACTATCGCCGCTTCAATCGACCCCGCCGTGTCGTCCAACGTCGTGTGATACGCTTCGACCCACGACCGCAAACTTCTTGCGCCATCAGGCGGGATCACCAAGATGATGTTCTTGGACCACACCGAGATACGCTGGAAATATCTCATTAGAGCCACGCCCAAACTCATGCCGCCTTCATTAAACTCTGAATCCGAATTGATCCAGGGCACAACTAGCGCCATGGCCTCGGTGTTTTCGCCTCGTGGAGCGTGCATTATTGCATACATGGTGTCTTCATGGTACGATACTTGTAGTCCCAAATCAAGTAGCCATTCGCTGATAACTTGGTTTCTGCGGTGCAAGTCTTGTTCATGTTCAAGTTTGGCGACTTCTTCACGGTACCCACGCACTATGTTCCACTCGCTCTCTCTGAAATAGGAGTGCACCTGGCTTGGCATCAACGCGTTTTCCGAGATGTAGCAGTTGCGGAAATTGCCCAGCTGGGGTAATGTCAAGAGCCATACTAGACTCGAAACGGCGAATAAGAATGAAATTTGAGGTAGAAGTCCCACTGCTTTGGGGATGAGACCCAATTTATGGATCTTCCGTATCACATTCTCCGCCAATGCCATCTCGAAATCCTCTGGTTGTGTTCTGGCTGGTGGTGCTTGGAGGAGACGTGTTATTGCTATCGACGTGGTGTTTATTTTTCAACCCGCCATGAATTTGAAAAAGTTGAAAAAAGCGCATCATTGCAAATTGCGAAAATGCATCGAGGAAGGGACTTCGGGTGGCCTCCCCGGCATGCCTGTAATGGGGGAACTCACATATAAACAGCTCCAGAGACAACTACGAAGACTACCGTTGCCCACAGCGGTACTTCGAGACGCAACGAGGTTCGTCAAGAAGGATTTCAAGTATGGCGCAGCCAAAAAATTCCACGCGATATTCACCGAGATCCTCGTCAACGAGCAATACAAGGATCAGATTCCGAAATTCCTAGATTTGGTATACAAATACCATAAGCCAAAGTGGTTGAAGCGGTTTATGCATGCTCACTATATGAGTCTCAAAGCGCATTGGCCCGTGGTTCACTTGATCGATGAAGTGACAAAGGATCCCGGATTGCTTGCGACTTACCATGGCAGGATCGAAAAACCGTTTCTGGTGTTGGAGCATGTTAAGTTTGACCCGGCTGAAGAGGAACATAAAGAGCGTCGCACACCACTACCGCTCATGAAACACTACGGTGACCAAAAAGATGAAGTTGGCGGTATGGTAAAACAAGTCGAAACCTTGTACAGTTTTCTAACAAGGGGAAGCACTTTGGGCTTGACCAAGCTTCCATTTGAAATCATATTCGCTCCTTCGAAATTGGGCTTGCCTATGTATCCCACCGGTAGAGACATGGAGTTGAAAAGGAAAGTCACTCATGTGAAACACACCATTGAAGCGAACCTACCCATGATGAAGACCGGCCTAGACGGCTTGATCAAGGCTTGTGAGTCGCCCATCAACAAGAACTTCTATAAGCACTTGAGACGGACTCGTGAGGATGAGAGCGTGCCGCACCAGGTGAAGAAATTGATTAGAAAGGAGGAAGTGGTTGGAGATGATTATTTCCGCGACATTTTAGCGATGTACTTGCGCCAGCAGTACTGGCACGATAAGGAAAATTCAAACTACCGCATGAACCTCGACTCGATAAAATGAAAATAAACAAAATCAGCTAATTTGGAAAATGGCATAGTTGACCTTCATCTCATCGGCGAGACATATGTAGGATGAGTTCAACTTGATCAATCTTGGTTTAAACTGCAAGGTTGGTAACGTGATCAGGATTGAAGACGACGAGTTGATGATTAGAATCTGGTCCTGGGTTAGTGCCACTAGGTCATTACTCCGGTGTTCATAGGTGATGATGTTTGGAATCGTTGCGAGGATGGAGATGGGCGTTGATATGATCAACGACGATGCTTCGTTCAAGTACGTAATGACGGTTTGGCCCTCCCATTCGGATGATTGAAGGTTGGTGTGGCTCGGTAGATCTAGCTTCTGCAAAGGTCGAATTGAGATGATGGAAGTTTTATGCGTATGGTTGACTTGGGAAAGGACTTTGCTAAACATGTTGCAAAGTTGCTGGTGTGAATCGGATAAGCTAATGCTACTGCTAGTACCACCACCACCACCACTGCTTTTTCTAGATGAAATGAAATCCAAATCAATATCAAAATGCGTGAGTAGTTTAGGTTTCGACATATCCTTGAGTATATAGGTGAGAATATTCGTGGGCGAGTAATTCATGCTCCACTCTTTTTCTTCCAAAGTATCAAGCAAAGTTTTCAACCACACCAAAAACTCATCGAAATTCTCCAAGTGAGCTTTCAAGTCAAAGAGCACCTGGTAGTAGTTCTTGAAACGGGCCGTGCTTTCCTCCAAGACAAGTTCGAGATACTCGATATCCAACCCCAACACATTGCTCCACTTGCATATTCCAACCAACTTGTTCAACAAGGCAATCACCCGTTCCATGGGCGAGATGAGGTACCTGTAAATCCGCTTAACGGCGCTATCCCGCATCGTCTCGTGGAGTTTCATGAGTCGTTTATACCCACGCTCGCCCAATTGGTTCACCCAGAAATCCTTTGTCGAATTGCAAATTAGATGCGTAGTCAACACTTCGCACAAGGTCTTTTCCGCCTTGCCTCCCGTTTGTTCGTCAAAATTAGCCAAATATCGATCGAGCAAGGTGAAAAAGGGTTTAATCTCCTCTTCGCCAAGTTTGCCAACTTCCAACTTGATCCTCTCAAAGATTGCAAACACGTGGCACAAGATGACAATCAGATCAACGTACAATCTAGTCGATGAGACATTAAATTCAACGCTGACTAAATTCAGCTCTTGATCCAAGTAGACTTGACTAAACAAGTCCGATTTCAACTGTCGTGTCATCTTGTGCTGTGTCTCCTTCCGCACACTAACAACCTTGTTGAAATTGAAACTGATACCGCCACGAGTATCACTAATGGCCAAATACTCCAAAGTGTACTCCAAGTCCCATATCTGGGGCAAGTTTCTCAACACAACGTCATCCATTTCAAACGGCGTGCTATTCCAATTGATCAACCCCACATCCTGAAACCCGTTCTCTATACTCTTGACCAACGTGCCATCATTGACATCGTAGATCCGCACACTGTGATCAGCCCCTGAAATGCAGCAAAAGTGCTCATGGAACACAATGTCCAAGATCGTGGTCTTGTTGTTGATGGAGTACAATCGCTCTCCGTCGATGCGATAGCACCATACCGACGTGCGGTTCATGGTTTTGAGAAGGAGATTGAGCAGCGGGCACCACGTGAGTATCGACTGCCGGTCATTGGAAAAGGGGAGTTTGCCCGAGTGAAGAAGCGATATGGTGGAGTTGGACATTTACCCTTGTGGGGCTTGCATGGGAGTACCGTCGCGTGTAGTGACATCTCATGAAAACAAAGAGAGTGAGAAGTGAGCCGCACTGAGTGCGGCGTTTTCGATGTCCAATGCTTACCCTTCCACCCTAGAGATCAGATCAGATTGAAGCATTGTACTGTGAGGGACTCCAAGCTCGATCCCATGCAAGGAAGTCTAGAAGAAAAGAACAAAAAATTGTTAATGTGCTACTCTATTCCGTCAACTATTGGGACTGACGAACTCCACTAACGATATCGTCGACTCTCAACAACAAGCAAGCACTCTCAATGGCAGTCTTGATGGACTGCTGTTTAATCACCTCGGGTTCCCAGATCCCGTACTCTTCCATGTTGACCATCTTGCCGTTTTCTCCATCGATACCAAAAGTGTAATGGCCCAGGGCCTGTTTGGCTCTCAACTGCGACAACTCCTTGATTGGGTTACCTCCGCAGTTTTGAATCAAGGTTCTGGGAATCACTTCAAAAGCATCAGCAACTGCTTGGTATGGGTACTGCTCCACTCCCTGGATGGTCTTGGCCTTTTCTGATAATCTCACGCTGCAAGCCATTTCCGTGGCGCCGCCTCCGGGACTCAATGATGGCGCAAACATGACGTTTCTCGTGACTGCCATTGCGTCGTGTAGGTTTCTCTCGACTTCGTTCAAGATATCCTTTGAAGCGCCTCTCAATATGATTGTGCATGCTTGAGGGTCTTTGCATTTGTAGAGGTAGGAAAAGTATTCATCGCCAATCAACTCGACTTTGAACTCTCCGCATTTTGTTCCAACGTCGGATTCTTTCAAGTCTTCGACTCTGTTGACTATAGTTGCCCCCGTGGCTCTTGCGATTCTGTTGTTGTCGGATTTTTTAACTCTTCTCAATGTCGAGACACCGCCTTTCAATAGATAGTGTTGAGCCAAGTCGCTGACACCCTTTTCGGTGATCACCAAGTCGGGCTTGAATTCTAGGAGCTGGTCACACAAGGCCTTGACTTGCTCTTCTTCAATCTGCAATATCCTGTTCCAGTCTTCTTCCTTTGTGATTTCAATGTTTGTTTGCGACTCGCCCTTTTTGTACTCCAAGGGGCAGTCCAACAAGATGACTCGCGGGTTCTCAATGTGTCTCTTCATCTTGGGGTGGACAACGTCCTTGTTCAACAAAACGCCATCTAGCACCTCTGACTCTTCAACTTCTCCACCGGGGATCTTTTCAATTCTCACATACCTCTTGACGTCAATCTCCTTGTGGTCTCCGTTTTCAATGGTCACGGTTCTCACAGCTTTCAAGCTCAATTGGCACATCTTCTCCGACCATTTGTTAATGTACTTGGTGCCAATCGAAGCCTGAATAAGCTTGATCATCGCCTTGTCGTTGTCGATATCGACGGGTCTAGATACTTCGTGAATGACATCCAAGGCATCTTTCAACGCCTGCTTAAGAGCCTTGATGATGATGACAGGGTGGATGTTTCTCTCAATGTAAGGGAACGTCTGCGCAAGAATCTCACCGGCTAAAATTATCACCGTGGTTGTTCCATCGCCAACTTCCTCGTCCTGAGTTCTCGATAACTCAATCATTGATTTCGCAGCCGGGTGCGACACGTCGATTTCTCGCAAGATGGCATGGCCATCGTTGGTCAAAACAATGCCTCCCATGGGATCCAACAACATCTTGAGCATCGCCTTGGGACCCAAACATGTTCTGATGATGTCGGCAACCGCTTTTGCCGCTGTGATGTTGGCAACTTGTGCCTGTCTCCCAGTTTGTCTCTGAGTAGACGTGTTCAAATAAACAACCGGCGCTTGCATTTTCCTCGTTGCTTCGCTTTCAAATTTTCAAAAGACACCAATAGACTAACAACAACGCGTGATATCTGCAAAATTGAGCTGGCCTTGGGTATGAAGGAGGTTGAACTTCGTACTGAAAAGTGGTTGATGTGTTGAAGTTTGACCTCGTATTTTTTTCTCTTCTCACGGGGCTCTTTTTTTTCATCCCTTCGTTCTTCCGTCTTCGATCTCAATCTTGGTGGCAGAAAGCCGCACGATCAGGTACGCAAGGTTGAAACCAGTCACGAAAGAGCCCAGCTTGTGGAGTGACGATAGAAGATAGTGGCAATGGCGGACCTCGATGGGTACGTGAACCTTCATTTCACCAGTTTGGATGATTTGGAAACAATTGACGCAAAGGTTGAGGAGTTGAGCGCAAGGCAGAACCGAATCAAGGAGGTTACATCTGACAAGCTCAAGCCCCGGTCCTATGTGTCTGATCTGACGGAGCTGCAGCAAGAACTGTTGCGGCCTCAAGTTGACGTTGAAAAATTGCAAGATGCGGTGAGCAAGGTCAAGTGCGTTTTATCGACGGTGATTGGCGGGAGTGACGACAACAGCGTGAGAGAGAGTTGCGACAATGTCGAGGCCTTGATCCAGGAGTTTGGCCCGTTGCCATTGTTTGTCAATTTGCATGGTCAGTTGCAGACGAAATTGGAGGCGCAAGGCGCTGTCTCGTATTTGGAGAGATATGGTGATGTCGAGGGCAAATTGCAAGCCGATTTGTCGCTCAGCGAGCTTGAACAAGTTGCTCGCGAGGTCGACAGCCTCGGTGATGTGACTTTGATCAGCAAGCTAGAGAGCAAGATTGGAGACGAGAAGCACAAGTTGGTGCTGCAGCAAAAGAAATTGCAGCGGGAGAGCAAGTGGCTAAATGACAGCAGCATTTCGCGGAGTGAATTGACATCGCTATCAAAAGTATTTGACCAGCTTATAAAGCTACAAGCGATCAAGAACACCCCCAGCTACCCGGCACGATGGTGGGCGGTGGACTTGCTATTGGAGCCGTTCAAGTTCAAGTTTGACTACCATTTCACCTCGCCGAATAAGGAGACAAACAAGTTGTCCAAACCCGAGTGGGCCTTAGACTACGTCGAGACTTTTCTCGAGGAAAACTTGTCTTTATTGAGCAATATTGTTGACGACACATTTAAGAGTTTACATCGGATTGGCACCTATGAAATCATCACCTCCTTATTGCACCTTGTGCGGCAGAAAATCACCAAGATGATCCACGCCATCAATGCAAAAATTGATGATGATGGTGGTGATGATGCTGCAACCGATAGGAAAACTTTGGAAAAGTTTGGAAGGCTCTTATCTCATTTGATTTTCGAGACGTCAACCTTTGATCAGAAGTTGAGAAACAAATACAAGTACAACCCGTTTATTACCAACTTCAATGACCCTGTTACTCTCAAGTGGACGGGGCTAACTGGAGATGTGCTATTGGATGACCCCCACACGGTGGACGTTTGGCTTAATTTTGAGAATGCGTTGGCAACAAAGAGATTCAAAGCGGAAATCTTGGGTGCCGACGACGCTTTCAAGATTGACTTTGACTACCAGGCTCGTGAATATTACAAAGGGGAGTTTAAGGGCCACCACCACCACCAACTCGAGGGCTACTTGCGTCCCACTTATTCTGCATACGGCGTATCTAAACTCATCAACAATCTAAACTCACATTTCCAAACCCTAGCCATTGTCAAATTCCAGTTGCAATATGTATCCAAGATTCAATTGAACCTTCTTGATTCGTACCTCGACGCAATCCAACGCCAATTTGAGATTTACATTGACAAATACAATTCCAAAAGTGTCATGAACATGATCCCGGGGGCCATGAACGAGGATGCAGTCGCAAAGGAAGCTCTTGAGCACGAAAAGCAGCTACTAGCCAATATTGAAAAACTTACAGAGATATTCTGTTCTACAAAGTTCTTAATCAATTGCATGGAAGTTTGGGGTGAGGAGTTGATTTTTGTCCAGTTGTGGAATATGTACCGGACGTTACAGGCGGATCCTGACCACGTTGACGATTCTGAGGGAATCTTTGGAAATCTATTACAGAGGTACGACAAGCTACTAACTAAAACTGTCAACACCTACGTGGCCCTTTTCAAAACAGAAATCAAGCAATTGTTGAAAAAATACGTCAACTCGAGCCAATGGGAAATACCAGCGTCACAGAGCACGGACATGACCCCGTCGTCGGAGTTGAACCCTTTGGTGAATGCCTTGCCCACATACCTTCAAGTGATCTCAAGATCACTTTCGCAATTGGAATATTTTGCAATCTCGGACGCGGTGGTGGGGATAGTTTGCGACTTGTTGTACGAGTTTATCCTTACAAACAACCACTTTTCAAAAAAGGGCGTGGACCAGTTGATTGTTGACTTTGGCTACGTGATCACGTCCTTGCAGTATGCCTTGTCGCTCAACTCGAGAAGGACAAGCGTCGTATCTGGAGACACCCGGCCTTTGTCAAGTGACGACAACGAGATGTACGTAAAAGTCGCCCAAGCCATTGACTTGTTGGACTCGATGGAAGTGGAACGAGCCAAGAAGTTGAGCAAAACTAGCGACTCCGACTCAGGGGAAATGAAAGCGTTGAGACTGGAATATGGTCATCATTTGCTGCAGTTTAGCAATGCTGATATTAAAGACTTGTTAGGTAGAATAGTGCTGAAATGAATAAGTGTCTTGGCCCAGCCCTTGAGGTTCCGAGCGTCGTAGACCTATTCCCTTTCTTACTCCTTTCTTACTCCTTTCTTACTCTTTCCCATCTCTCAAATGAGCTCCTCCCTTCCCCTAGAGATAGTACATCTCGTGCAATCCCCATGGAAAGTCACGTGTAGGCCATCAATGGTGCCACGCCAAAAAAAGGAACGCGAGAATCTGCGCGGGGGGAACCCTCTTCTCTTTGGTTTATTTACACTTGAACACCCATCTCAGAGAGCCAAACCAGCCAAACCTGAACGCCCATACGGACAATGTCGTTGATACGGAAAAGAGTACGTCTTCGCATTTACAGGTTTGCCTACTGTCTGATCTCAAATGACTAACCATCTATTTAGAAGCTACTCGAGACGCAAGATCTAGAGCCCACGGCCAAGACTCAACCTACCATTGAATCCACCACCAGCAAGGAACGCACGCCGATAGCCAAGCTATACAGCACACGAACGCCGCCGCAGGCAGCACTCACGATCCCGCACCAGCAACGCGTCGTGATTGGGCGCAGCAAGACGTGCGACGTGCAGATTCTGGGGTTGGACGTGTCGTCGCGTCACTGCAGCTTGAACTTGGTATGTTTGCCGCAGTCTGATTCGCAGCGCGAGTACATGGACTTGTGTGACTTGTCTTCGAACGGGATGTGGGTCAATGGCGAGCGGATGGATGGCGCGGGCAGTGCTGTAGTTTTGAAGAGCGGGGATAAGTTGACGTTTGCCAAGACGGGCGGAAGCTGGATCTTTCGGTATAATGTCGATGGAGAAGGTGAGGAAGGGGAGGGAAATACGTCGGATGTGATGGTGGAGCAGAGCGCGAAGAAGAGAAAGACGACGCGGAGATTATCGTTTTTCGACGAGTACATCTTGGGCCGGCAATTGGGGTCGGGCCATTACGCCGTCGTGAAAGAGGCACGATGCAAACGCACGGGCGAGGTTGTCGCCGTCAAGATCTTCCACCCAAACAAGACCGGCAAGCTGGAAGAAGAAGCCAAGTTGCAACAAGAAATGAACTTACTCCTAGCTATCAACCACCCCAACATAGTCCAGTACCGTGGCCACTATACTGAACCCCACCTGAACTCCACTACAAACACGTATTTGGTGCTTGAGAAGATGAACAGCGGCGAGTTGTTCCAGCGCATTATCAACAAGACGAGGTTGGGCGCCGCGGAAACGCGAGCGATTTTCACTCAGTTGCTCGCGGGACTCAAATACTTGCACGATCGAGATATAATCCATCGCGACATCAAGCCCGAGAACATCTTGCTCGATATCGTGCCGCGTAAACATGCAGATGAAAGACAGTTGGGGCCATGGGACCCCGAGGAGATTGACGTTCGTGTGAAGATTGCCGATTTCGGCTTGGCCAAGTTTATCGGCAAGTTGAAATTCACCAATACCTTATGTGGCACCCCCGCCTACGTGGCCCCGGAGATCTTGAGGTTACAGGATAAGAGAAACTATCTGACGAAAGTTGATCTATGGTCGAGTGGAGTCTTGCTTTATGTGTGTCTAAGCGGGTTTCCTCCGTTTAGCGATGAGTTGGCGCCACCAAATATGAAGGAACAGATCTTGCTGGGGAAATACGCGTTCTACTCTCCTTATTTTGATGATATTAGTGATACGGCGTTGGACTTGATCACCAATTTGTTGAAGGTTGATCCTGCTGATAGGTTTAATGTCGATGAAACTTTGAATCACGAGTGGTTTACCGAGAAGGACTAAGAAAAGTCATAAATACACACACGTATATGTTTATATATTGAAATACCCCGTCACTTACAGAATTTGAACAAGGGCGTCATTATAAGAGCAGCCTACTTTTAATCGTGAAATCAAATGATCAAAAAAAAAAAAAGGTCTAGCTATCTATGCACATTTCTAATTAGTATACTATCATCTAACAAAAAAAGATCATATTCTTTAAATTCCAACCAAGACCTCCATTACCACTCCCTTGGGTTGTTCTCATTCAGAGTGTGATGCGTATTCTTCATCAAATTCCTCCTCCTCGGCAGCTTGACTTTCCCAGAGTAAAATCTTCTCCTTTATCCCATTGTAAAGAATTCTATTTGGGGTATGTTTCCTCAAAAACAACGACGATTTCGAAATCCGATTCTTGGCAGTCATGCGCAACAACGTGGCCTTGATCGTTTGCGGATCAACACCTTCGCTCAACAAATTTGCCACTAAACCAGTAACAATCGGCGAAGCCATCGAGGTTCCCGATAACACTTGAGACTTGTCGTGGTTCTTGGCATCAACACTTCGAACATATGCACCACTAGCAAACAAATCAACGCATTCGCCCCAATTCGAAAACGTGGCAACCGAATCATTATGATCGTCAATTGCACCCACAGTGATGGCATATTTCGAACTAGCGGGACTCGTCAAGCAAGCATTAATGTTTGAGTTCCCAGCAGCAACAACAAAAAGCAACCCAGATTTCGTGGCTTGTTCTATAGCTCGATTTAAAACGTGATTCTTGTATGCTCCCAATGACAAATTTGCAACTCCCTTTTTACCAGAGTCAAGGCGATGCTTCACGGTGAAATCTATAGCTGATAAAATCGTACTCAATGAACCGGCGCCCTTGCTATTCAAGGCCTTGACTTCAACAATATTGACATTCTTGGCCACGCCATACGTCTGAGATCCAATCAAACCAGCCACATGAGTTCCGTGCCCGTTGGAGTCACCCGAGCCTTCGTTGGTGAAATCCTGCCCCGCCAGTGCGCGTCCTTGGAATTCAGGGTGTTTAACTTCAACTCCAGAGTCAATCACATAGGCATTGACCCCTTGCCCCATATACTTTTTATCGTAAATATAAGGGTACTGCTTATTTGGCTTCATTCTTTTCCTTCTGGAAATGCGGGCCAAGTGTCTTGGTGCATCGGCTTGAATCTTATAGTCAAAAGTCTTGAATGTCAAATCCTCAGTGATCTCTTGAACAAGCGGACATCTTTTCAACCTCAACAAGATGTCCTTGGAAAAATTCCCCGAAAACCCTTTGAAATCTCCAATCACGATGGAGGTCTTGATTAGATTCCGTACTTGAAGATGCTTGGGGTATTTGAGATCGTGAGCCATAAAGTTATCAAGCGAGGAACTTGTCTTTAACGAAACAAAATACGGCTCGTCAGCCGAGCCACCACGACATAAAACAATAAATAGTGCATAAATATAGATTGCTAGCATTTAGACGACACGACGGACTCGACTCAACAAAGTTTCATTCAAGTTTTTGTTCCTTTTTCATACATTAGCTATACTTGAGCCCCGGGCTGCTCTTTTTCCTGGGAAATCTGAGCATATTTATGGTTCCCCAGTTTTTGACTCCACACCGATGAGATTTGGGGAAAGCATAACGAAAAATGTTTCCTTACCTGACAAAAAATCTGAGCTATTGTGTTCCCTTTTTTGATATCCCCAGCAAATCTCACAAATCGGGGAAATCATGGCAAGGGAGGGGCAAAAAAGAAAAAAAGCAGACGAGGTGACCTTTGGTTCTATAGTATCTTGCTCGTTTAAAAAAAAAAAAAAAACTGGTGGGGTGGGGTGCGGTAGGATTCGTATATCTCGAGAATAATGGCTGCAAAAAAAAAAATTGCAATCGAGAGGGAATTTTCAATTTTTTTTTTCTTTTGTTTGTTTGTTTGTTTGTTTCCTCATGATGAGAATTCGTCCCACGGCTCCGTGTCTAGTTTGAAAACACTGGCTTCAAATCCATTAAAGGCAATCTTGTCAGTAGTGTACGGACGATGTAGATAACTCAATTCGGGTATCTTGTTTCTCGTTGACGACTTGAGGAGGTGTTCTTTGACATATGTAGGTTGTATACCTTCGCTCAACATGCAGGCAACAACACCAGTCACGATGGCACTTGCCATCGACGTGCCGGACATTACCAGTGCCCGGTACAAGTTGTTCATGTCAACGCTTCTCACGTATGAGCCACTGGCAAAGATATCAACACACTGCCCCCAGTTTGAGAAACTAGAGATAACGTCGTTGAAATCGTCGATTGCGCCCACGGTTATAGCCAGCGAGGAGCTTGCGGGAGAGCACTCGCATGCGTCACTGTTGGAGTTACCCGCGGCAGCCACAATGACCAACCCCGTCCAAATCGCTTGCTCAATCAACTTGTCCAACACTGAATTCTCCTTAACGGCAAATGGTAAATTGGCCACGCCCAAGCAATCGTTGTTTCTTCGATGATCCACAGCAAACTCAATGCCAGCAATCACCGTGCTCAATAGGCCTCGCCCGTTTGATTTCAAGACTTTAACGTCGATCAACTGAACCTTCTTTGCCACGCCATACGTCTCAGAACCAATAAGGCCGGCTATGTGGGTGCCATGGCCGTTTTTATCGCCGCAGTTTTCACCGGTGAAATCCTCTCCTCTTCTTGCGCGTCCTTGAAACTGTGGGTGGCCAATGTGGACCCCCGAATCGAGCACGTAGGCACTGACGTGGTTGCCAATCGTGTCGTCGTCGTAAACATAAGGGTATTTCTTTTTCGATGCCATTTTTCTGCGCCTGCTCAAACGAGCTAGATGCCGCGGTGCATCCGGTTGCGATTTCGTATCCATGGCCTGGACCAATACATCTATGGTAATCTCATCCACCAAGGGGCAGCATTCCAAACGTTTCACCACCTCGGGAGGGAAAGTCCCACAGAATCCGCAAAGTTCACCAATCTCAAACGACAGTGTGATTAGTTCTTTTATTTGGAGGTCGTTTGGGAGTTCTTCGTCAAAGTCGAGGAACGATTGGTACGACTGGCCCGGTCCGAGTATAACCACGTAGGACTCACAATAATCCGAGGACACAACTCTTGAAAAGATGAGGAGGCAAAGGCAGGTTAGTAAAAGCATTTTTGATGTTTATCGAGGTTGTTGCCGGTGGGGTGAAAAGTGCTGCAAAAAAAAAAAAATAGTGTCACCACAGTCAAAACCAAAACCAATACCAATACCAAAAAAAGGTGAAGCTGTGATAGCCTGGTGTATTTTTTGATCCAAATCCAAAGCCGAATCTAGTTGAAGATCTTCATTTCGAAGCTGGACCTATGTACTTCTACAATCTTCGACGATGGTGGTTTTTTTCTTCCTTTTCCCAGGGGTGGTGGAAACATCATAAGAAAGACCATAGCTTTGAGCAAAATGTAGTTTCACGGCCCTGTGTCAGTCCAAGAATTTGAACCTCGAGTTAAAGACTGATTTGCTTGTTTTTGCTGCCAACGACGACGGGAGGTGGGACGTTTCTTGCTCCGGGGAAGCTCAACCGTGCACTTCTTTTCCTTTTGATCAACACTGACCCTCTCCTTACCCCAACCCTCCCTCCGTTACTGCTCCCTTCAAGCATCCAATTACAACCGACACCTGGGATTTACCCTGGAAAAGTTATGGCAGCCCAATCTTCAAATCAACATCCCATTTATGCATTTGCTGCGCGAGCAAATGAAATCAGTAGAACAGTCTCTGTATCAACCCCCCCCCCCCCCCACCTCTGTAACCTAATCGTGGTCTCTAGACAAACACAACCTTAACAACATATAATACCATGCAATTCGCCAACCCTGTACCCAAGAGAATGTCCCCGTACCAGACTTGGCCGTGTCTCAGGCGGTCTCTCTCACCAGTAACCGCTAATGAGAAAATAAAATAAGGAGTCAAAAAAAAGGAGTCAGTGCGTGGGATTTGAAGGGAAACTCAGATTCGGAAAATGTCGACATGTGTCAATAATTTTCCACCCATTATAAAATATATACATATAATTTCGGCAGTGCCAGGGACCCATCTTTTCGTGAACGATGCAACCATTGATAGTAGTAGCTGGTCTCGTGCTATCCTACTTGTGTGCGCCTGTTCAGAGTGCCTTGACCAAGGACCAATTGCTTCAGACAGTGCAGAACTCCAAGCGGAAGCTCTTGCCCGTGAACGACGCCAATTACGAAACTATCTTGAATGGGAAACGCGATTATCATGTTGTTGTGTTTTTCACCTCCGAGGCGCCCCAGATCAACTGTGTGTTGTGTAAGGAAATTGCGCCGGAGTTTGAACTAATTGCCGACTCGTGGTTCAAAGACCATCCCCACGGCGTTGGAATTGGCGAAGGCGAAGGTGAGGAAATTGACGCGGACGGCAACAAGGTCGAGCCAAAGAAGAATGTGTTTTTTTTCAAGAGTGAGTTTGCTGATTCCAGAAAGTTTTTCAGCTTGTTTGGATTGAACAACATCCCCAAGATTTTCCACTTCGCGCCCACCAAGGCCAAAGGTCCAAACAACTTTTTGAAAGAACGCACCGAGTATCAATTTTTCCAGGGCGACCACAAGAGTTTAATGGTCAATTGGTTGCTGGATTTAACGGGACACAGTTACAATTTGTACATTCCTATAGACCGAACTAGGTTGGTCATCAACGTTGTTGTTGGCTTTGTTGGCGCACTCTTGGCAAAGAGGTTCAAAAAGCAGATCTTTGGCGTGTTGCTTTCGCGCTTGGTGTGGATTGGTGTATCCATTGTCTCGGTGTTGTTGTTCACCACGGGCTACATGTTTAACAAGATCAGAGGCAGCCCCTATTTGATTGAGCATCCGGACGGCAGGACAGAATACTTTATTGGCGGTCAGCAGACCCAATTGGGCATTGAGACACAAATCATCTCCTTTATCTACGGGCTCATGAGTATATTGGTGATTATATTGATCAAAAGAGCGCCTGAAATCAAGACCCCGTCGATAAATTTGATCTTGGTGGCCGTCATCAGTGGCTTGATTTTCCTTTTATTTAGCTTGTTATTGTCAATTTTCGGATTGAAAGGTTTGGGATTTCCTTATAGATTCATCAAGTTCTTTTAAAGAATTTTGAATGAAAAAACCAAAAACTGAAAAAAAAAAAAAAAAGTAAAAAATGAAAAAGATGCATTAGATGGATAAATATTACTACGGCTGTAATGCGTCGACTATGGTTTCAATCCTGTCCAATTGTTTTACAATTGCCGAGATTCTCTTTGTCAATTGCTTAATCTTTTGATGCTGAATAGTGAATTGTTTTTCGTCAATCACATGTGCTTCAACTAGGTTCTTGAAGCTAGTGAGTTTCTCTTCCAAAAAGATGCATTGGATGAACAAATATTACTGCTACGGCTGTAATGCGTCGACTCTGGTTTCAATCCTGTCCAATTGTTTTACAATTGCCGAGATTCTCTTTGTCAATTCCTTAATCTTTTGATGCTGAATAGTGAATTCTTTTTCGTCAATCACATGTGCTTCAACTAGTTTCCTGAAGCTAGTGAGTTTCTCTTCCATTATGCGTAGTCGAGTCAACAAGATGACCTGCGATTGGTTCAACAGCTCAAAGTTTTCATTCAAATTGTCGAGGGACCCACTCAACAAACTATGAGCCGTCAATTCAATCGGGTGCAAGTCATTGATGGAGCTGCTACCTCTCGAAGTCATTCCATCCGCGTCACCCATCCACTACACGATCCCACGAAAAAGCAAAAAATGAAGAATAGCTGCCGACGAGAAGTTTCCTAGCAATGAGAAAAGCAACAACTGCAGTGGTATAGGTACTGACACCAGTGGTGGTGGTTGTTTGTTATCGACTTATCTCTCCACAGCTGATAACACATCATCTCCACTGTGTGAAAAGTAGCCCCGACAATTGGTAGCGGACGGCGGTTGCTATCTTCAATCGGCAACTACAAACCCACTGGTATGCTGTATGGGCAGTGTGTGGGGGGGCATTGTAGGGAGAGATACCCCTTGTAGGCAGTAGAAGGGATGTGATTGCTATCGAGTGTCAGTAGCAGCTACAGCCCCAGCTGGCTTGCGCATCTACAAGTGGCATGTGATGTTGTTGTAGTTGTAGATGTCGTTATTTTACTTGTTTGCTCCAGGAGTAGTGGTTGGGGCGGTTGTAGCGAAGTTCCCCACGGTCGTAAAACCAAACAATCAACCACCTTTACAACTGTTCAAAGTCATATCAGCAACAGGGAATCTCCGTCGCTTCGAGACAATCAGCTGAGTGCCTACTACCTCCTACCTGCTACTGCTGCTGCTGCTGCTGCTGCTGCTATTACTACGACTGCCGCTACTATTTATACCCGCCCACCGCCTTTTAAAACACCCGCCCACCGCGCTCCTCCTACATGTCTTATGGCCTCTCGCGTGATGAAGAGTCTGCACTGCTCAAACCTCTAGCCATGCGTCATGAACTACTAGAGTCCTTGGAGGACAAGATCTTGTATCGGCAGCAAAGCTCGGTCAAAGCGGGGCAGATTCGCCGGTTCAAGATCAATTTCACGCCTCATGCTGAGGGAGACGAGGTGGTAATGCCCCCTACCCTCTGGGTCAAGATCAAGAATACTGAACCTGTATCGAAACGAGCGATTTATTTAGGTACGTGATCATCCCATTTCGGGCGCTGCAAAAGACAAACAAAGTGAATTTCAGAATTCTTACTGACACGTTTTCAACAACTTTTCAGCTGGCCCCTACATCTTATACGTTGACTGCCGGCTGCTGGATTATGACCCCAGTGTCAAGTACTTTGTCACCGCGGATCAGCCGGCGTTTGAACCGCAATTGCTCGCAGGGCAGAGTTTTTATGTCCAATTATCATGCCACACGCTAAAATCGGACTATTCCTGGATTGTCGATGTTGTCTCTCAAATCATCTTTAACAACACCATTTCGATCAATTTCGAAATCACCGTGGGCACGTCGAAGCAGATTTTGCACGATGCCTCAACCACGGAGGGTGCGAAAATCATGAATTCAGACAAGTTGGGCACGTTCCACCCTTTGTTGCATGTGACGGAATGGGACACCCACGATTTGTGGAACTTGCCTCTGCCTCAATTGGGTAAACCTAAACATTTGGTTGTATTTACGCATGGGCTACACTCTAACGCCAGCGTTGATATGTTGTATTTGAAAGAGCAAATTGATGAGATTGTCAAGGGTTCCAGTGGTGACGCGGTAGAGAACGAAGAGGTGATTGTCAAGGCCTTTTTTGGCAATATTGCCAAAACAGAGCGAGGCATCAAGTATTTGGGTAGCAGGGTTGCTGAATACATAGTCCTGCTCGTTACAGAGGACGAGGTGTTTAACAACGGCCAAGTCTCCAAGATCTCATTTGTTGGCCACTCGCTAGGTGGTTGCGTGCAAACTTTTGCCATTGCCTACTTGCGACTGAATTTCCCTTGGTTTTTCGAAAAGATTAAACCAATCAATTTCATTGCTATAGCTTCACCGTTACTCGGTGTTGTCAATGAAAACCCACTCTATGTCAAGATGGTGTTGAGTGCTGGGTTTCTCGGTAAAGCAGGACAAGAGTTGGGTCTCAAGTTGGTGGAAAATGAATCAAAACCTTTATTGTTGTTGCTCCCCACGGGGCTTGCTCATCGTATACTCAAAAGATTCAAAAGACGAACCGTTTATGCCAATGCTACAAATGACGGAATCGTGCCACTTCGTACGTCTGCGTTATTGTTTCTCGATTATAAAGGTTTAGCAACGCTTTTAAACTCCAACCAGATTGAAAATATCGAGTCCACGGGTAAAGTGCCCAAGGCAATGGAAGAAGATAACTTGTTTTCACCAGTGCAGGCGTTTCTTTCCTATTTCATGCCTCAAAAGCAAAAAGGCGATGGTTCGCAGTATAAGCATTTCCAATGCATGGGGGAAGAATGCGATGATGCGGGCCATGAGAAAGAAGGTGTTATGGATGGGATTCCCAGTCTGACATTTTTGGACAGTGCAGCTGCGTTGGTGTTGCCACCGATGCCATCAATGAAGTATATTGTCGACCCTTCGAGCCGTGAAAATGTGATTTTACACGATAAAGTGTATTTCGAGACTGACTTGCCACGAAGAAGACTCAACAGTGCAACCACCGCCACCACTACCACCACTACCAGCAATAATGGCACCAGCATTGACAACAACAACAACAACAACAACGGCAACACCACCGCCCCACCCGCAGCAGCGCAGAATGGCAGTACATCGTCATTGCGCCAAAAGTTGATTGAGAAAATCGACTACAGCAATCTCGAAAGCCTTGAAGAGGAAATTGCACGCGAGTACCACAAGAGCATGAGTTGGAGGAAAGTTGTCGTGAAATTGAAACCAGACGCACACAACAATATCATAGTGAGGCGGCGATTTGCCAATGCTTACGGATGGCCCGTGATTCAACACTTGGTTGAAACCCATTTTAGCGAGGAGGCACGACGAGAAGACGATGCAGGGGAACAAAGACAAGAATCGCTTACTTCGCTAAGTAGCACCGATTCACTAGATGATGAACCGGGGCTCACCAAGCTTCTCTCGCGTGATTTGATGACCAAGGAAAACCACGAGATTGATGAAAATAACCCCGATGAAGAAGAGTTGCATTTGAACCACGAGTGGATCAATTCAAAAGATAACGCCGAGAGTTTGTTTGCCTTGGGGGTAACGGGTTTAATTGGTGAAGTTACTGGTATCGTTGGAGATTTCGGGACTCAGCTATACAACTATAGCTTCCCCCTGGTTAAAATACCACTCGTGGGGCAGATACCGAGGCCTGGGTCATTGACGTCTCCGCATGACGCAGGTGGTGAGTTGTACAATGGCCATCATGCCGCAACCCCTGGTAGCAATAGTAATAATAATATTGATGGTGTTGTTGCTGGTGTTAACGGGGAGGAAAACGATCAAAAGTCCCCTGCTTTGGAAGTGCCTAATGGATTGATGAATGCGTTCATCTAGCTTCAAGGCACACGCAGGTATATTTATATATATATATAGAAACCAGCATAGAATGTTAAAAAAGTTTTGCATCTGTTGAATCACTGACTAGAGGCTATTCCTCCATATTCTCATCTCCTCCTTCTCCCTGCTCCTCTCCATTTCCATCTCCATCTTCCTCCGCCTCTTCCTCTTCCTCCGCCTCTTCCTCTTCCTCCTCTTCTTCCTCTTCCCGAGGAAACATCTCCCGTATCCGCCCCACAATCTCCTCACACACATCCTCGCCAAACCGCTCCATGCACTCCTCAACCAACGCACACAAAACGACCACATCACGAGGCAAATTATTCACAATCTGCAACTTTTCAACCTTGACAAACGCAAACTGGTTCAAATACCGCATCAACTCAACAAATTTAGCGTCGTCCATTTCGGCGATGTCGCTGTTGTGCGCTGCAAACTGGAGGATATCCCTCGTGACGCTCTCTAACTCGACTCCGCATTCCGTGAATCTTTGGTTGTGGTGATGTTTTGAGGTGCGTTTTGATTCTTCTTCAGCGTGGTCTGCTTCTGTGAATGTCCAGTTGTATTTCTGTTTGAGCGATGCTAGGTGTTTCGCTACTTCGTAGTTTGAGAGGAACGCGTCTCGCTCTTTTAGTACTTGCATCGTGGGTGTGTTTGTGGTTGGATGTCGTTATGGGGGTGATGGTGGTGATGGTGATGGGTCTTGGGTTCGGGTTTGATGTCGTGAAAAAATAATGGTTGTGTGTCGCGACAGATGGAGGTGCGGCGTTGTTTCTAAATTTAGACGGGGTTTTTAGCCGAGTATGCAAGGGGGCGGAAGATGGAAGAACCGAGGAAGGGGTTGTTTGTAGCGAGAGTACGTCTAGTCTCTTGCTGGTTTTCTAATGGCTAAAGTGTGCCAAATGAGAGAGATTCCTCAGTGTGAGGGGGAAGGGGGGATCCCACGGGAGTCTCAGCCTACATTCGCGTACGTGTTTTATACATCTTTATCAAGGTTTTTGACGGTGGTGTCGGTGGAATTCTAGAAGGAGACGAGAAATTGCAAAAAGCTCCGCGGGAATGATAAAATTCCCTGCAGTGGTCAGAGAATTGATTGACGATAAGAAAAAGGGGAAGCGGGGCAAGGGGCGCTAGTTCTCTGCTTCTTCGTCTTACGTCTTGTCACCTTGGAGTGAAATTTTCAAAGGGCACATGCAGCGCGAAGGAGGTACTATCTTTGGTAAATTGCGATGGGGTGGGTGCCACGAGATATTTTATTCTAGAAACGACCAAAACTTGATGTATTTTATTTTTTGCAAAATTTCAAGGTTTTGCAATATTCCTTTGAAATTGTTTATAGCCGGTATTGCTTCATCGCCATCTGACGCGTTCTCTTTAGCTTGGCAACTTGCATGAGACAACTTTAATGGTCTTCAATGGTCTTTTTTTTTGGATTGTTTCTTAATTATATATTTTCTCCAGTACTTGATATATTTGACCATTTCTGCCCGCCTCGGGAGAAAGACCCCCAGTTCATCACCCTTTCTACTTCTTTTGCTAAGTATACGAATAGTAGATTTGGTCTTCCCCCCTCCCCCCCCCCATACTTAATTGAGAACGGCATAGTCGCAGGAGTCCAACGATGAACGTTCACGGTGCCTCGATCCAGGGTCTAGGGATCAACTATCCGCCTACCCCAAAAAGCCAGAACAGTAGGAGTCCAACTACCCCGAGCAGCGAGCATTCGTCCACGAGACGATCTGAAAAGACACTTGTCTCCGTCGAGCTACAGGGCAATGCCACCAAGACCACCACCAGTGCTAGCCCGACTCCGAAAAACACCTCGAAAAGAACATCTAGTTTCGGCTCATCTACACCCACGGCATCAACACTACCATCACACGCGCACGCGCAACCACTTCTAGCGGTATTCGAATTGGACGACGCCATACCGTACAACCTATCCAAGCACTTGCACCAAACTTTCAAATCGCGAATAAAATCACAGGAAAAATCGACAAAGTTTACTTATTTGTTGAATGCGTTGGTCTACCTCAAGGCATTCAAGCAAGTTTACTCCAGCGTCGACCTCGACGACTTGATATCTGATGTTCCCGAGACTGAGATAATTGTGAATGGAAATGGAGACAAAGACGAAAATGGTGATGTCGAGTTGTTGAGTGATGTGCATGAGATTCTGAAACTAGCAGTGTATGTACCGGAACGAGTCGATATGTTGCTATGTGGCTTGGGCAACTTCACCAGCTCCAGAGGCGAAGTCAAGATCTTGTGGCCACGAGTTACGTTGTTGACGATGTTGGTTAATGCCATGTACTATGGCCTCATGTACTTTGATGAAAAGATCATCTCGCGAAGACTACCCAACTTTGAGCTTGTATCGGACAAAACTCAAAGGGATCCAACCACCGGAGACGTGAAACTCGCGACGCAGCTCATTTGGAACGACTACGAGTCGTATATGAAATTCCAGCATTATTGCAAACGGCACTTGGCGCAGTACCCCGCGCCTCAAACCATGACCGAGAGACAACAGCGAGGTTTCCACCTGCGGAATCCGCATTACCGCGTTGTTTACGACGCTTATATGTGTGGATTCCAAGAATGGCGCAAGCGTATCGAAGACGAGAGAGACGACGTTGTTGGTGCAACTTGCAAGATTCTCGGTTTGCAGTTTGTCACTATCCAGTCCACGGTGTTGAAGAGCATGAGCTATCGGATATGCCGGGCGTACCTGCTGAGAGAACATGTCGAGTTTGAAAAGATTTGGAAAATGAAGCGGACAAAAGGTACGAGCAAAGGCTGGTTGGGCCAGTTGTGCAAGAATCGTATTGATGATGATGATGATGGTGGTGGTGGTGGTAGTGGTGGTTTTGGCGAATACGAAGATGAGATGTTTCATTTGGGTGAAAGAAACGGCAGGACGATATCAGCGTTCCCTTTGAGTGGGTTTGATCGAACGTTTGGCCATATGTTGAAGCCCAGTAAACACTACGAGATTTTAGATCGTGAGGCTGCTTTGGCCTTGTATCAAGACATGATGAGCAGAGACATTTAACAGAAAAGACGAACTTCCATTGTATTTATAGTATAGCATTTTTGCATTTTCATTCCCACCTCTTTGTCATGGTTTATATATATATATAAAACTATATATATATAAATACAAAAGAGACACTTTTCTTTTCAAATTGGTTGTTTTCGGTTGCAAAAATAATAATATTGGGATCAACATCGGTAAATACTCCAACAAAACGGCTACTTAGCAAAAAAAAAACTCACGACTGCAAAATCATCTAAAAAAAAAAACTTTTAATCTGGCCCCCTTAGTATTTACCCATCAATGAGTACTGGTGGCTGCCGTGACTGCAGCTTTCGACGCAGGAGAGTTTGCTTGTTGCGAGTCAGCACTCTTGACACCGGCTGCACCTGGTGCACCAACACTACCAACTCCAGCAACACCACCGGCACCACCAACACCAACACCCCCAACATTAATCTCGGGTTGCCCATGGGAATTAGCAACAACTCTTTCCATGTCTTTGCCGTCGCTCCAGTCGAAAATTCTCCAGCCAAAGCAATGGCGAAGACGAAGCCCGCTGTGAGGATCCACAAAGATGCATCCCCAGTAGTAATCCGTGAATCTGAATTGATGAAAAAACCCATATTCGCGGATCTCGGGAACATAACTGTAGCCGATGAAGAAGGACATGGAGAAGGTGTACAAGAGCCAGTCCATGATGCCAAAGGCCAACATGGTTTGGTAAATCTGGCAATTTTGCTTGCCCCAGCTGTTGGTTGGACAATCGGTTGGGAAATCACTTGCAACCACCGCCCAGCTCGACAAAAGCAAGACAAAATTCAAAATCTCCATGATCAAGATTATCCAAGATGGCGAGTTGTAGTTGAAAAAAATGGGGACGAAAGCACCCACATAGCCAAGGTAGGTCACACTTATAACACTAGCAACCAAATTGTAAATCACCCTCGCTTCTCTGATATCAGCAGTGAAACCAGCCGATAATCCCAACAAAATGATTGACATTATGAGCTCCAAAACCCGGAGTGCAATACTCGCGGCTTGTGGTCCGTTAGCCATGCTAAATTCAATCGAAATCAAGAACCTGATAGAAAAGATCTAATGATCAAGTAAAAAAAAAAAAAAAAAGAAAATGGCTTTCTGATTCAACAACACACAAGCAACCAACAGACTTGATAAACTGGTTGGTTGTACTTTACCTGAGAGTAAAAAAAGATGTGGTGTGGCAATTTTGGTTGTAAAAAAATTTGACAAAAAAAAATGTGGGAGATCATTTGGTTGTAAATAAATACCCTACTATCTACAATTCAAATGTGTTGTTAAAAACTCATACACCACACACGCAGACACATATACACATACACACATCAGACACACACCAGTCAGCTTGCTTTCACTGCTCGAGATCAAATATTTAAAAGAACGTAGTCGGAGCAATGGCCTGATCAAGTCACATTGAGGGATTGATGGGACATGAATGATTCCATACAAGTGTTGCAAAAAAAAAAAAAAAAAAAAAGCTGCGGTGCAATTGCAAAGGTTAGGGCCAAGTGGGTGTAGAGTCTCTAATAAATGGTATATCTTTCTCCAAACAGGAGAACACAGTACAACCAGTCTCTTTTTCATTTTCTCTTTCTTCCTGGCTCCTGCTTGACCTGGTGTTGTCTTCACTGGCTCCTGCCCCAGCATCTGTTTCGATCTCAGTTGGAGGTGCGGCTGACACCAAGGGGGAAAATTTCTGGGAAAACGCAAACGCTACCAACACATGGCTGCAAAAAAGTAAAAAAAACGACAAAAGAAAGGGGGCGTCGCATTTGAAATTAAAGTGTTCATTAAAGATGTATCGACATGGAAACTACTAAAACAAATGTGTTTAACGAAGTTGAATCATAGCGGGATTGATATTAATTGGTTTTCTTTGGTTTTTTCTTTTTTTTTTTTTTTTTTTCAATTTATTTACTTTTGGTCGCGATCAGAGCTACTAGTGGATGCAGCACGTTCTTCAAGTGGACGCTCGACTCTAGCAGCATCGGTTGGGGCGCCAGTGTCATTGATCGTGTTCTCGACGACATTCTGGTTGTTCTCAATTTGGTCAACATTGGTTACTTGTGGATGTATTTCGCCATCTCCTACCCCTTGCCCATCAGCCACAACTCCACCTGCTTCGACACCAACGGCTTTTTCTTCATCAGCAGCAGTCTTGCTTCCCCATTGGCCAAACCAGGCTTTTCTTCCAGTTCCGTCGACATCGGGGTAGATACAGCCCCAAAGGTAGCTCGACATTTGAACGGTGTGGTTAAAACCTTGGCTTTTCATCTCGGGGATGTAGCTGTAATGAATGAACAAGCCCAAGCTTGCAACAAAAGCAATGAAATTGAGCAACGTCATGGGGAGAATAGCTTGGTACAAACGGCAACCATTTTCCGAGAAACTGCCGACGTAGTAATATGCACTGTACATATCTCCAAAATCACAAGTTGAAGGGAAGAAATCGGCAATCGAGGCCCAGGCAGCAAGGTAGAAAATAGCGAAAATAGATTCCCCAATTATTATCACCAACGATGGTGTTCTTCCATTGAGACCTTTGGGAACAACAAAGCAAACAAAAGCAAGGTAAAGCAAAGTGAGCACTGAAGCGGCAACAGTAAAGGCCACCCTACCAAAGCTATACCCAAGTGCGTTCAAAACTGCTGCTCCCAATGCCAACGAGATGATCGTCAATACCAATTGAACGCCTCGAATCACTATACTGATTACACCTTTGTCTAATTTCATGATGACGTTTTAATGAAAAACAAAATAAAAAGATTCCTTTCTCTCTTCAGGTTGAGGTATGATCAAGTTAAAAATTGCTTCAAGAGTCACTTTAAAATTTTAGACACGAACGGGAGCAAGGGGGGGGAGGAAATTGGGACTTATATACTAAGCCAGAGTCATAAACATCAGTCGGGGAGGAACCACTTATTATTAAATATCGACTGGTGAATAACCAAAATTAAAAGTGCAGAAAAAAAAATAGGAAATTTAATGACTACGAAAGAAGGTTTTAAACTTCAACTTAGGGAAAACAAACTCAGAGCTAAATGAAATAAATAAACATTGGCAAAAGCTCGTCTCAATACCCTTAATAAGAACTCCGTGAAGCCGGGGGGGCTATTCGCCAAAATGATGATCTTATTAGCAACGACGGCTCACCAATGTTAGCGGAAGAGAGAAATTATATCCTGGCCATGCAAGTTGTAAACAAAGATTTTTTTTTTCTTTTCGCTATTTGCAACCCACACCATTGGTGTTGCGTGGAACTATTTGAAGACCTGTTTTTTTTTGTATTTTTTATTGCTGCAAATGAAAGATCAATGGCTAAGACACAAAGGGTCTATAAAAATATATTGATATTTACAAAAAGAAAATACGCGGACTTTCTCATGACATTGCAATTGTTTTTGACAGGATGGGCGAAGTTTTCAACTTGAGTGGATTTGGACATCTGTCTTGTTTTTGAGAAAAGAAAATAAATTGCGAACGGAAAGGAATATCATTGGCAAAACCATTCTTGAGAGTTTCTTTTTTTTTTTCTTCCTTTCGAGGGGGGGGGGCGATTTGCAAAATGCATGTCTCTGCTTTTTAGTACAGCCTTGTTCTTACCATCGCTACTCAGTTGGTGTGCTTTAGTCTTTGGGGTCTAGGTCTAAGTTTTTTTTTGTTTTGTTTTGTTGGTGTTATCTTCAGCCTGACCGTAGATCCTAAGGTCACTTTTAGATCTTGTGGTTCGGAATCCACAATAAGGACACTGGAGATGAGCGAATCAAAAGAAAACAAAAGGCTGGGGATCTTGAATGCTAAAATGCTCTCTGCATGCTTTCTGGTTCAAGCCGTTTGCAGATACGTGCCACGACACAAAATCAGAACCCCCTTCACCACCTAGCTGCTCTTTGACAAAGACGCAACAGACTGAGCGGTCCGACTGTCTACTGTGCAAAAAGCTGACAACTGGTTACTTTTCCATCCCGCTGTTGGGTCTCGTCAGCAACTGCCAACTGCAAATGTGTAAAATTTACATTTGGTATCGAAATGGAAAAAAAATAGAGAAAAAAAAAAAGAGAGTTTACGAATCGCTTATCGTCTCCATAAGTAAGGCGAGTACGAGGTGCGGCTGAATCCTGCGGCATTCTGCTGTTCCAGCCCGCATACAAGTGCACACACATGGACGCAACCCCGGGGAGGCATGCTTCTTTCGTATGGTTTAGCTACTATTGCATATGAAAGCTGGACAAGCAATCTGCGGTGATTTTGTCAAGCGCGGCCAGTTTCCCCCCAATACATTTTCCATGGCTAAAGCACTCCAAAATTAGCAGTTTTACCAAGAAAAATATTTTTAACAAGCATCACATGACACACCCGCCAGTTTCAGAAGCAGAAAAGACATAGCATCTTTGTTTACCGTAGCTTTTTCAAATCTTAATTTCTGCAATTGAGCACAGCATTGTTGTTCATTTGTCTTGTATTGCTGAAAGTTTGATTGTTGTTAGTACAACTGACCATCTCGTCTAACGAAGCCAATAAAACCCAAAAAAAAAAAAAACTCTTGATTGTGAAGGCTAAAGTTGAGCGGAGCAGCAACATGAAAGCAGGCAGTTCCACTCTGAACCCCACAATTGCTCGACGTACATTGAATGCTTTTCAAGAACGATTTGCTTTTTGGCGACTAGACGCGTATTGAGCCAAAAGACGCTAAGCTTGTATTGGTTATGACTTTTGGCTTAAAATACTCTGGAAGTGCCAGGGGGGAGGGGGAGGAAAGTGTGGTTCAAAAAAGAAAAAACCAAAAGGCTATAGCAAATCACAGGGCTGGCCCCTGTGTTTCCGTAACTCAACCAAAGACTCCAGACTTCGTCACGTTGCGATAAAAACAAAGCATCAAAAGAGAAAATCATCATATATTGAAATTCATCTAATCATGGAAACGAGTAAATTTACTCCCATTTTGAAAAGCAGCCAAATTCTGCTGAGACTGACGGGTTCTTCGTACAAAGATAACTTTGTCCTTTGCGTGTCCTCGTTTCGCCTGACGTATTTTCCGACCATGCATCGGGTTCAATTTCCACGGCCATCCCATCTTTTGAGCTTTTAAAAAATGTTAGTGGTGTATCAACGCAAGCTAAGGAAAATTTTGTTGTGCTCGGGTTCAGATTGTACCTTGCGTGGTAATCAAAGAGTGCAGATTCGCATTTTTTTTTTTTGGCTTTGAGTAGCGCAACATTCCGGTTGCAAAAAGGAAAAAAAAAAAAAGAAAAAAAAGGAAAAAAAGAAATGAATTAATACCAGATAGAAGAGATATCGTTAATATGAAAGATGCGTAAAAAAAAAGGCCATAAGACTAAGCAACCGTCAGGAAAGGTCTTGGTTTCAAAATTAGAAAATACCATTATCAGCAGCAGCCGCTACCACCACCACAACCACCACCACTATTATAACCACTAAATCCACCACCACCAAATCCACCACTAAATCCACCACCACTATTATCACCACCAACATATGTGTTGGTGGCGTGGTGGTGATGTTGTTGATGATGTAAATCAGGGTTGGGCAGTTGAAAAGCTCCGGTGTAGGCAGGTGCTGGAACGCTGACAAAGCCCGGTGAAATATTAGATGGACCATCATGATGATTGTGATTGTAGTTGTGGTCATGAGTGCAGTTGTCGTCCGGTGAGCCCGAAGTGCCCGCAGTGAATGGTTTTTCGCCGCACGCGTACGAGCATGAGCAACTCGGTGCAGGATACTCGGGACGGGAACGCGGCACGATATCAATCATTTTTTGTTCTTGGTCGGGTCTTGAAAAGATACCACCAAAATAGAAGCGTACCTTTGTTGATCCAAATGATTTTCCATGAGCTCTCCAAGTACAGAAAAAGAACAAGCACATGTTCAAAAGGGAGAAAAACCAGGCAATCACTGCACATGCCATTATACTATACAATAAGTTGCACGAAAATTGCCACAGATCGAAAATTGTCCAATCCAATACGTAAATAATCGAGTAGTCCACGTAGCAAGAAGAAGGAATTGATGAAGCTAACCACACCCAAGGTGGGAAAACCGCAACAACGAGTATTGCCTCCAGAATGAGTATTTTATTTGGTGGGAGTTTGCTTCTCAACGAACAGGGGAAAATCACACATATGAAGAACAACCAAACCAAAGCGATAAAGGACATGATTGCGAGGTAAAGTAAGACACCGATGACTGACTCTGTCCTTGCCATAAAGCCCAAGCTCATTGCAAAGGAAGCGGCGTAGAAAGCAAATTCAAGGAATCTAAGCACAAATGAAGCTAACCGGGATATCGTAGCACGAGCAGTCCCCATTTTTGGTCTTTTTTTGCTTTTTTGTATTTGATGGGGAATGAGTATTTGGTTGATGCTATTTTCAAAAGATTCCCTTTTCCAACGTGCCATAAGTGTTTTCTTTTATAGTGCAATTCGGTACCCCTTTGACGTCATTGGAAGACATCAAGAAAGGCATCATGGGTAGCATCAAGGGACGGACCCTCCAATACTTCCTCCTCGTGGTGCATCTAATTGACCAATTGATGGCAATATCAGATACGAGGTTGACATTCAACGGGTTACGAGTTCTCATGAATGGATAGTTATTGAACTCTTGGGTCAAAAATTGAAAGGTCGCCGTACTGGAGGCTAAATAAACACATATCTAGTTCTTGTTTTTTTTTTTTTAGGGAAACACGAAGCCGTGTCAGGGTACGGGGCAAGATCGGGCCGTGCCATAAGAGTCTCACTAAAAGTCGGCACTTGCGCAATGACTTCAATCAACCGTCAAGCAACGGTCATTGACAAAAATAAACTGTTCCCAAGGCTTAGCTCATTGCAAAACAAAAAAAAAAGGCTCTTGGGATGATCTGAAGCAGATGTAATCCCTGTTGACCCCCTGACTTGCCCTATTCCATTCTTTGCAAAGTCTCCATGCGTACTCATTTCCCACAACCGCTCAGTTCAGCTCAGCTCAGCTCAGCGGGTGGAAAGAAAGGGGATCGAGGGAAACTCACCAGCGAAGCCCTTGTGCAGCCGCTCTTCCCCCCCCCCCCCCCTCCCCATACAGCGACCCCAGTAGATCATGCCTTGTGAAACACGCATGATACATTGACCTGGTTTTACGAATTGTAATCACGAGAAGACAAGCCCTGTGTCATGCATCGCGGCTCAAGTCGAGTTTTACGACGATAAGCCCTTTAATCCTGTTGTCTTTCACGCAAAGAGTCTTGGATACTCACCTTCTGTTGAAGTAGGACGCAAGTGCTTTGTTTCTAAAACGACAACATTTGCATCCTTGCACCTTGTTTGAAAAGTGGTGACCTGCTCTGTCCACAGCGAGTGGGCTTGACTTTGGCTGAAATGCTGTCAGTCTAGATAAGGGAGTGGGGCCAGAGACACGTGCTAGACATATGTAAATATGTCTGTGGGTAGAGGACGTCGGTAGTCTCCGGAAAAGCGTCGCGTGCCCCAAAAAAACAACCGAGTGAGCAATCGATGTGCTTGCAGCAGACCGTGGAGTCCTTTGCAGCAAGCTTAATTGGCACTACTTGGCCTTGGCCTTGAAAATCAGTGGAAGCCTCAATGTTCACGGGGTTCAAGGGGTTCACGGGGTTCATCATTCCTCCACGATGACTGGGAAATGGCTCACGTGCGCTGTGGATCACGTGACTTTCCATTTCTAGCTGCGATACTATGCGCAAGAAAGGAAGCAAAGGAAGCGAAGGGAAGCATATCGATATATCTATTCAACAAAGTTCAGGATTGAATTGACATCACAGTGCCACTTTTTTCCTTCTTTCTCCCATTATATATCAGATGAGCGTGATTTCAGCCATTAGAGTGCCAGCTACATCGGCACCTGCAAAAGCAGCCATCATTTTCGTCCATGGACTAGGCGACTCGGGTCAAGGATGGAGTTTCTTGCCGCAATTCATCAACCGGTCAGGTCTTATTCCGCATGAGATTTCCAGCTCGATAAACTATGTTTTTCCCAATGCGCCCCTGATTCCAATCACGGTGAACGGTGGCGTGTCCATGCCCGGCTGGTTCGACTTGTATGAGTTTGGCAACCCCAACGCTAGACAAGATGTCGTGGGATTTTTCAAGTCTGTCCTGGACGTGATCAAAGCCTTGATTGATGAGCAAGTCAACAAGTTCAACATCCCGGCGGAGAATATCATCATCGGTGGGTTCAGCCAAGGTGCAGCTTTGTCGTTGGCTACTTTGGCCACGTTGAACTTCAAGATTGGAGGAGTTGTGGCCTTGTCTGGATTCGTCACCCCTCCGGTTGCGCAGGAGTTGGAAGCAAAATACTTGGTAAAGGATGTAAACTACAACACTCCCGTATTCCAAGGTCACGGAACTGAAGACCCTTTGATTGCTTTTGCCTTTGCTGAAAAGACTGCCGAGTATTACAAAGATAAATTGGGGTTCAAGAATTTGCAGTTTCATGCGTACAAAGGAATCGCTCATAGTGCCAGCGAGGAAGAATTGGCCGATGTCATCAACTTCATTAAAGGCATTCTTACAAAATAGATCAGATAGATTGTAAAAGAAAGAGAAGAAAAAGAAAGCAACCTTGGAATATCACTTTTAAACTCTAATACCACAACTAACTTCTCCTTCGTTGCAACTTTCAATTGTCGTAGCTCTTCTTCTCCTTTTCGACTTCTTCTTGCAACGTCTCATACATGTAATCACTAAACTTGCACAATCCGGTCTTTCCGCTGCAAATCTCATACATGTCATTCTTTTGCCACGATCCAGGCACAATGTTCCCCTTGTCGTCAACCTGCACGTATCCAAACACATCTTCAATGTACGGAGTGCGCGAGTAGCGTGGAATCTCTCTAAAGTCATAAACTGGCATGAACGAGTTGGCATTGGTGCCGGCCTCCATCACGAATGTAAAGTCATTGTAGATCTTATCAGCTAACGTCTTGTCTAGAAGCGACTTGAAATGGGAGTCAACGTGGAAATCCAATGGCGCTGGATCGGTAGATTGCGACGTGCCGATTGGGATTGACTCGGGCTGTCTTGAAAGGGAGAAGGTGAAGTAGTTGGGTTGCTTCTCGTGGATGAAAATCTGGGGGTTCTTGCTGTACGTGGTGAGCAACCTCAATGGCTTGAAGTTTGAATGAAGCTGAAGAGCAAGGCTGGTTCTTGTTGTTTTCAACAAAGTGTGAAGCATGGTTTCTGGACGTGATGAGCCAACGGAATTGGTTGCAAGGGATGAGCTGAAGGGGAGACAGAGGTAGAGAAGAGATGGGGGGTTTCTACAAGATAGACCCTGTTGGAGGTCCATCAAAGCTTGCGCGCGGCACATTCAATATCCTCTCCCCAGACTACGAGATTTCGCAACCAACCGTTTGACTTAAAGCATTAACAAAGACAAAAGGGAGCGGCTAAAAAGGCTAGCTCATAACAAATCAACCATGATCATCTCTTTGACGTCTTTCTCATTTTCTTCTTTGGCTTTTCCTCTTCCTCCTCCTCCTCCTCCTCCTCCTCCTTCTCCTTCACCGCCGGCGTATCGTCATGTCTGTACTTGTTCCAATCGACATCTTTATCCGTGAATGGGTTCTCCAACTCCACCATCCTGGTCTCTTTGTTCGCATCATAGAATCCAATGCTCCAAGCACCCCGTTCCAACTCCGTCATTGTCCACCCGTCTTTGGCATGCGCGTGCATAATGTCGAAAAACACACTCAAGTACTCATCGGCGTATTCCTTGGGGCTATATCTGAGCTTATACTCCAGGCGTGCTGCGTCGCCAACGACAAAGTAGAGGAAGCTGTCGTCGCTGAAGAACGGTGGGGCAAGTCGGGGGTAGATGTCGCTGAGACAACTGAGTAGTAAGCTGGCCGTAGCGGGACCGATGCCTTTCAACTCGCCCAATTTCTTTAGCGCAAGCCTCACTGTTTTCGAGTACTCTATCCTGTCGTTGGCGGTCAACTTGTCCCAGAAGTCGTCTGGTAAAGTCTTGAAATAGTCGAGCATGATCTTGAACCCTGACCTGGTGACCTCTTTGACTGTGTCTTCCTCGTTGGACTTGATGAGTTTTGGTAGGGAGGGGCGGAAGGTCCCCTTGGCCAATTTCCAGTCCATTAGAAGCACGAGTTCTTTCTTTTCTAGATACGTGGTTGTATCTTTGGATTTGCGGTATCGTTCTGCAAGAATCTGGGGCACATCTTTACTTCTCCAGGAGTCTAGCTGTTCAAACGTTTTCGTGTTTCCATCGTATTTCTTTGTGATGTGGACGGAGAGTTCGCGGACTAGATTGGGGTAGAGCTTCTTGGATGCCGTTTTGAGATACTCTAGGCTCATTGGGATGTCAATTGTTGTAAATGCAAGAGAAGCAAAAGAGGGCAACTGGCAATTGCGTGGGGCTAGTGTGGGTTTGGTTGATGCCATGCGAGTACCAGTTTCATGAAATATAAAAAAAAAAATCAAAAGCGCTATCCTCCTAGCCTCTAGCTTCTAGCCTCAAGGGCAAAGAGTAGCCACCATCAACCACTTCAAGTACTTGTAACACTCTCGTGTAATGTCCCTCCGTCTATCTATTTACAAACTTGTCTTTTTCTTTCGCTAGTTTTCCTACTCATCATCGGAAGTTTCTCTACTGAACCTCTTCTTTGGCGTATAGGAAATGGGGAACTTCGAATCAAGGACCACGTTCTGGACAAGCGAATAAAACTGCGAGCTCAACCAGTACAAAGTCAACGCCGCTGGCGCATGCACCGAAATCGCCATCATGAACACAATCGAAAGCCGGGAGAAATTGGCCACTGCGTCAGTCAAGGTAGGCCTAAACTTCAACCTCTGCGTCAACCGCGCCATTTCCAAAGTCTTGAACGTCCATTCGACATTGCACAACGAAACCACGCCGAGTATCACGGGGAACACGTGAAGCGAGTCGGCTACGGTCAAGTCCTGGAACCACAATATGCCCTCGGTGCTCAAACTTGGATCGAGGGGTTTATTATGGATGTTGTCCCATGAGGACCATCCGCTGAGGTCGCGCATCGTGAGCGACATGATGATCCAAAGCGGGATCTGCGCCGCTGGCAACATGAAGTTTTTCCATATCTGAACCCCATGCTTTTGGAAGAGCTGTTTCTGACGCTTGCGCACCTCCTTAGCGCTCAAGAGGAGGATCTGCTCGTAGGTCATGTTCGCCAACGGCGATTGTGTAGCGACGACGGAGGGGGACGTCGTGGGCTGCTCTTGCATGTGTTTGGCCTCTTGGGCTTTTTTAGCGAGGTTCATCCGGAGCACGGGGCCCATGGCGGACACGATCGGCTTGAGCTCGCTTTGCCTTTGGATCCGCTGGCGTTGGATAAGTGCGAGCGGCAACGTCCATGCTGATCGCAAGGCGAACGTTGTTATGGGGATGAGGGCCCACCATGGCAAGTGGGTCACTTCGTGGATCGATTGGAACGAGTGGGTGAATGTAGTTATGATTGCATTGTGGTCAAGCGAAAATTTTCGAGCTTGCGTCGTCGAAGCTAGAAATGATATGCGGTTCGGTAGAATTCGTTCCGTGGACCGTCTTAGTAGCATTCTCTTGGTTTCAAACCGTTGGGATATCGTGATAACTTCCACACACACTCGCTCATACTCACGCTCACATTGCACATTTTCATCATCATTTTTTTTTTCAGAATTTCGTCTCCTGGTGAAAGTCGCTCACGAATACAAGATACACACAACTAGCCAACTTCATCACCACGGATAATGTCAACCAAAACAGAGAGAGCATGCATGTTATGCGGGATAATACAGCCGATGAAAGTATTCAGAAAGGACGGATGCCCCAACTGTGAGTCGCTCTTGCATTTCTCCGGCGACGCCAGCCAAGTGTCAGAGTGCACCTCGCCTTCATTTGAAGGCTTGGTGGCGTTGGGCCAGGATAACAAGGGGTCATGGGTAGCCAGGTGGCTAAGGATAGAGAGCTTTGTGCCTGGGTTATACGCCGTCAAGGTGAATGGGAAGTTGCCGCTAGATACTGTTGATTCGTTGGAACAGGCTAATGTTTACTATCGACCTCGTGATGGCACCGCGGAGGACTAAACATGGGAAGAGGAAGATAAAGAGAGGTAGGTGATTTAGCGGAGTTGTGTCTATCTATACTTAATTATACGAATGAGCGAAAAGAGGAGTAGAATGTGTCAAGTTAAAGCGTAGCTTGGAGCGAGCTGATTGTAGCTTCGAGATCAGCCAACGTCTGGGACTTGTCCCACTCGTTCCTATCTTTCCAGATAACGTCCATCAATCGTGCCATCACGATCTCCAACCGTTCTACATTGTACTCTGCCGTCATTTCAAGAATCCTAGCTTGGAGAAGAGTCACTTTGGATTGATCGAGTTGGACTTGTCGGGAGAAATCGACATCTAGCAATTCCTCAGCTTCGGATTCCGACTCAGCGTCTTCAATGACCGCGGTCGTGGTTTCCTTGCTGCTGCCGTTGGCGTTATTGTCCACCTCGATAGTCTCGGTGATCGCCACGCCCACTCCCCCGTTTGAATCTATTTCTGGTGTTGCCCCATTCAAGTCTCCGGCTTTGGTTTTGGTTTCTCCTGGAGTTGGAGCTGGACCTGGACCTGGAGCATCTGCGTTGTTGACTGGATGACCTGAGTCCGCCACAGTTCCATTCAAAACAACTTCATCTGCAGTTGCAGCAGTTGCCGCAGCTGCATTGGCTTCCATCTTGGCCTTCAACTCTTCGTGCTCTTTCAACAATTGTTTCTGCTTGATGAGATCCCGCTCTCTCACCTCCTTACAAGCCTTGACAAACTCGGGAGTTGAAATGTCATCGATGCCAAATTGGGCATTAGTGATCATCTCGTTGGCCTTGAGGATCCGATCACGGTCATTCGAAGTGACGCTATCCTTCAAGATCAACTTCAAGTCCTTGAGGAACTGCTTTGGTTCGCTGTAAAACCCGTTCCATAACCGTTCTTCAATAGTATCCAAATCCATGTTGTAGTAGTTCCTACCAGTGGTGATTTCCTTGATCATGTTTTCGGAACCTGGGTCCTCGGAACGGATGTAGAGAACTTGGTAGTTGTTGAGCGGGTTATCTAGCACCGAGGGGTCAAAGAGATGGTACAACAAGTTCTCATCGACAATGGGCTTCTTGAACCGCTTGTACCGGACCTTGAACAAGTCCATCAAACTGGCGAGTTTGATTTTCAAAACGTTTTTAAGTTTCGTATCTTGGTATTCTTGTTCCCTGATTTTCTTCCTGGTGAGTTCCGACTCTGATGCTTTTATCTCCACGTCGGCAATTTTAAGCTGCTTGAGTTTCCGCTTTGGTCTATTTTGCAAGTCGTTTACAAACTCAAACGGTTTCATCGACAAGGTTTGCCACAACGTGGCAAAATAAAGCCTTCTCTCGCTTTCATTGGGGTTCCTCAACGCGATGTTATTCGAGGGACTTTCGAATCCAAAGATTCCCCGAATCTCCTCGCCCAAGTCCTCCATCGACGACTCGGCAATACCGAGCAATAGCAACTTTTCGTTGCTTTTCAACCCGCGGAGCAAGCTTGACAACGTGGCCTTCGCTGGCGAGGGTAAGACGTCAAACCAAATGTCGATGCTAGGGATTAGGATGATTGCCGGCTGGTGTCTTCTCGCTTCGATGAATGCTTGAACAATGGCCAGCTCCGGTGTTCTAGTGGAGTCGCCAAACATGGATCCCAAGTCTAGCGATTGCACTTGGAACCCTTCCAAATGGTTCAAGACTGCCGCTGCCAAATATTGTTGCCCATTGCCTTCTCGTCCGCTTATCAACAAGTGCGGTCTGCAGATTCTAGAGTTTTCCAACGTCCTGAGCAATTGCTGCTTGGCAAACCCACCGTCGGCATCCTTGGTTGTGGGATCGAGATATTTCGCTTCGTCGAGCGCCGTGAATTTCTGCAACTTGCCTGATGTATTCACTGAGGCAGGGAGCAAGTCATTCAATTTTAAAAGTATCTCATCTAGTTCAGCCTGTAGAAGAGGCTTGAGATGCTCGGGGAGCGGCGACGAACCACCCGTGGTAGATCGGGCACTTGACGGAACAATTCTTTCCAATGCCTTCATAAAGTCCTTGGCAATCACCTTGACTTTCGACGGGTGGACAACTAGTTTGTGGTTGGTCTCATATATCTGAGGATACTTTCTTTGAATACTGTTGAGGGCAGCTTCCGTGCACAAGGCTCTCAAATCGGCACCCCCGTAGCCTTTAGTAAGATCGGCTAGATTGCCCAAAAAGTCATCTCTTAAAGGCGGAACCCATTTCTTGGTGTGAATTTTCAAAATCTCCTTTCGCGAGTCGATATCGGGCAAGGGAAAATAAAACTCTCGGTCAAACCTACCGGGTCTTCGCAATGCCGGATCGATTGCATCGGGTCTGTTGGTGGCGCCAATAACAATCACCTGTCCCCTGTTGTCCATACCATCCATCAACGCTAGCAATGTCGACACGATACTTGCGTGG